>NC_083583.1:4454541-4786935 GCF_027579695.1 Neoarius graeffei | reverse complement strand
GACCGTGAGTGTGAATGGTTGTCTGTGTCTATGTGTCAGCCCTGTGATGACCTGGCGACTTGTCCAGGGTGAACCCCGCCTTTCGCCCATAGTTAGCTGGGATAGGCTCCAGCTTGCCTGCGACCCTGTAGAACAGGATAAAGCGGCTAGAGATAATGAGATGAATGAGATGAGATAAATAAATAGATAAATAAATAAATCAGAAAATGAATGAATGAAATGTGGAAAAACAAATAAATGTGCAAACAAATAAATAAAATAAACAGCCAAACAAACCTACATGTACATTAATAAACATGTAGAATATTAATTAATCAATGTTGTAAAAAAGTACATTATTTTTATTTGTCCTTTATTTTACCAGGTGATATCCCATTGAGATATTAAATCTCTTTTGCAAGGGAGCCCTGGGAGTACAGATAGACAATATAAACACATACTGTTAAAAAAAGTACACAATACAGAACAACATCAAAACAAACAGAAGTAAAAGGAGCTACAAATACATGTGACAATAAACTAAATAAAAAAGTTAGAATAAATAATGTGGAAACAAATACAAACATATATAAATTAAAAAATGTGTACCATTGATTGATTGATTGCTTGATTGATATGTGAAGATTGAATTTTCTGAAAGGAAACTGGACCGTCTATTTTTATATTTGATAAATTACTGTAAAATTCACTTGAAGAGTCTTTGTGAAATTCTTCTAAAATATCATAACGAACAAAAAGACACCTGGAGAGTTTTTCCCAGAGAGGTATCTGGAAAAACCTTGAAAGTATTGACTGGATTTACTGTGAAGCCACAGTGAAGAGAGAGTGATCGCATATGGAAACCCATTTTAGATTAGACGTTAGACATCAGGCGTTTTGTCTCGGCTTGTCATCAACACTGCACTCAATAATCTCACCACCCACGTGAGCCTGATAGAGAGCTGCGATCCAAACTCCTCTCTGCTCTCCTCTGTCTGCATGCCAGCCAGCAGAAGAGCTGTTTTCCAATCCGTCCTGGAATGCTGCTCAGGATAATTGCATCCATGGCTGCCATGTTTTCGGTTTGCGTGTGAGGTCTCCAAAAAAAAGGAGCTTAAATCTGTCGTAATCAGGAGGAGTGGGAGAGATGGCGCTAACAGACAAACAAATGGTTAGCGTTTGGACTGAGAAAGAATCTCCACCACATGAGAGAGAGAGAGAGAGAGAGAGAGAATGCTTTTCCTGTGAAAGAGTGGAAAGGGAAGAAAGCAAAAGAAAGAATGAAAGGATGAGTTGATGAAGCTGATCTGAGTCTCACTGATGGCTCACAAATCAGGAGAATACAGGAGAACATGTGGAACCCACAGGAGAGCATGTGGAACCCAGAGGAGAACATGTGGAACAATCAGAAGATTTTTTTTTACACCTGTTTCATTCATTTTCACTTCACATGATTATATTTCAGACTTGATTAATTTATTTTCATCTTTAATTTTTATATATTTAGAACATGTGATGTTATTTCTCACATTGTTTTCACATCTGGTCACATGATGTAAGATGTTCCTTAGTTATCCAAAGAACCCTTAAGGAACTCTTGAAGAACCCTGTTTTGTTTCTAAGTGAGATAAGTGATGATAACTGAGAATACCTCGGTGAGACTCTGCAGCCACGGAGAGCCTGAACCCTGCCGTGGAAGCTGATGTAGGTCTCAGAACGTCACATACAAACGAGAGCCGAAGGAACGAGAGAACAGCCGAATGAGACGCATCACCAACACCACACACTTCTCCTGCAGTGACGCGCTTCGAGCTGTTCAACACGTGTGTCATGGTACTGCAGCAGAAGAAAACGATCTGTATCCAGTACAGGACGCTCAGGGCTCACAATCTGTGCTATCGTTCCTGTGGGATGGGAAAATCTTTCAGCAGTTTTATCTGTCATTCTGAAAAACACGGCATTCACTCAAAAAGCAGACAGACGACAGGACCGGGTGTGTGAATCGGGTGTGTGAATCGGGTGTGTGAACCGGGTGAAAAAAATCAACATTCAACAGAAAATGAACAAGACGAGTGCAATAGTTTGCATGTCCTTACTACACAATGAAGACAATATAATGAGCAAGAAAGAAATGATAGAAGACAGAAAGAAAGATGGAAAGTAGGAAGGAGAAAGAAAGAAAGAAAGATGGAAAGAAAGAAAGAAAGAAAGAAAGAAAGAAAGAAAGATGGAAAGTAGGAAGGAGAAAAAGAAAGAAAGAAAGAAAGAAAGAAAGAAAGAAAGAAATGATGGAAAGTAGGAAGGAGAAAGAAAGAAAGAAAGAAAGAAAGAAAGAAAGAAAAATGATGGAAAGTAGGAAGGAGAAAAAGAAAGAAAGAAAGAAAGAAAGAAAGAAATAAATAAATGATGGAAAGAAAGAAATGATGGAAAGAAAGAAAGAAAGAAAGAAAAATGATGGAAAGTAGGAAGGAGAAAAAGAAAGAAAGAAAGAAAGAAAGAAATGATGGAAAGTAGGAAGGAGAAAGAAAGAAAGAAAGAAAGAAAGAAAGAAAGAAATGACGGAAAGTAGAAAGAAAGAAAGAAAGAAAGAAAGAAAGAAAGAAATGATGGAAAGTAGGAAGGAGAAAGAAAGAAAGAAAGAAAGAAAGAAAGAAAGAAAGAAATGACGGAAAGTAGAAAGAAAGAAAGAAAGAAAGAAAGAAAGAAAGAAAGAAATGATGGAAAGTAGAAAGAAAGAAAGAAAGAACAGGACTGGGGTCTGTGTGCTCGGTCCATTCCTGATTCGTGACTGAGCTGCAGACAGGACGTTGGTGGAGAAACTCACAGAATGGTGTCGAGACAATGATCTGTCTGTTAATGTTGATAAAAGCAAAGAGATGACTGTTGGCTTCAGGAGGTTCAGGAGGAACGCTCACCGCTGCACATCAGTGGGACAACAGTGGAGCAAGTCAGGAGTTCCAAGTTTGTTGGTGTGCACATCAGAGGACCTGCTCCTGGACTCTCAGCACCACCTGCTGGGCTCAGGAGGCCCTGTGACTTCCTGTAGAGGTTGAAGAGAGCGAACCTCCCACCTCCCATTCTCACCACGTTCTACAGAGGGACAGTGGAGTGTCCTGACCAGGTGTCTCACTATGAGGTAAAGTTTCAGACCACAAGACCTGAGAGCGGATTGTGAGGACAGCTAAGAAGGTTATTGGGGTCTCTGTATCCACCACTGCCTCCTTCAGCATTGTGGATGATCCCTCCCACCCCTCTGAAGGCCTCTTCACCATCCTGACATGGAGCAGAAGGTACCAGAGCATCCATGTTTTTTTCCTGTGTTAAATGTTACATCTTTTTCACCCCTAACCCAATGGGGGCACAAATTTTTGCACCCATCTGCACATAATAATGATCATTTCCATCGCTTTAAACACCTGTACATGTTCCTCTGGAGACAGAGAAGGACTGGCAGCGTCTCTCTTGCTGGTCATTTCTCCAAATGTGTTTAGTGGCTGAGAAAATGAAGCGATCTCTCCTCCATGCCAGAGTGAATAAACTCCAGACTCATCACACACATGGGTTCCTGGTCTTCCGAGTTCTGCGGTAACACTGAGGAACTTTAAATGCAGGGCTGAGTGAGTCCAGGGGCCACCTGACACGGTGACCATGAAACAGATACACCAACATCTCATACACATCATCCTTCTGATAGTGAAGATTACAGCCACAGAGCCACGATGAAATATCAACATTTCACTGAAACAGCGAGCGGTGATCCACTCCGATGTTCTGGAGCTTCTGAGGACAGGAAACTACTGCAGCTTTGGAAAGATGATGTTTTATATTTACACAGGGGTTTAAAGGCAGATTATAACATTTTATAATCACATGAAAGCTCCTGAAAACCCAAATGAGACAAATATTACTCTGACAGTGAGTTTGTTCTCTACACAGTGAATCAGAAAACAGTTTCACACTGCAGTGTGAGGGACAGTCCTCTTCCGCCCTCTGGTGGTAAACAGTAAGACTACATGTGTAAAGACGAGAAAGGAGGCCCTGCCGAGTTCCTCAACACCAGCCTGGGTTGGGTTTTTGTTCAGTTTTGGAAAAACAGGTCAAAAATATAACAAGTTCCGACCTTTAATCGAATACAGCTTTAACCAGGACAAGAGACAGGATAGACTGTCCAACTGGGCTCCATAACCCTAATGGGCAGGAACAAAAACCTCTAAAACACATTTAAAAAACAAACAAACCCAAGTTCCCTGGACAAAGGGAGAAAGAAAGAAAGAAAGAAAGAAAGAAAGAAAGAAAGAAAGAAAGAACAAATAATTTGAAGAAAGAAAGAAAGAAAGAAAGAAAGAAAGAAAGAAAGAAAGAAAGAAAGAACAAATAATTGGGAAAGAAAGAAAGAAAAAGAAGGAAAGAAAGAACAAATAATTGGAAAAAAGAAAGAAAGAAAGAAAGAAAGAAAGAAAGAAAGAAAGAAAGAACAAATAATTGGGAAAGAAAGAAAGAAAAAGAAGGAAAGAAAGAACAAATAAGTGGAAAAAAGAAAGAAAGAAAGAAAGAAAGAAAGAAAGAAAGAAAGAATAATTGGGAAAGAAAGAAAGAACGAACAAGTAATTGGAAAAGAAAGAAAAAGAAGGAAAGAAAGAACAAATAATTGGAAGAAAGAAAGAAAGAAAGAAAGAAAGAAAGAAAGAACAAGTAATTGGAAAAGAAAGAAAGAAAAAGAAGGAAAGAAAGAACAAATAATTGGAAGAAAGAAAGAAAGAATAATTGGAAAAAAGAAAGAAAGAAAGAAAGAAAGAATAATTGAAAGAAAGAAAGAAAGAAAGAAAGAAAGAAAGAAAGAAAGAAAGAACAAATAATTGGAAGAAAGAAAGAACAAATAATTGAAAGAAAGAAAGAAAGAAAGAAAGAAAGAAAGAAAGAAAGAAAGAAAGAAAGAAAGAAAAAGTAATTGGAAAAGAAAGAAAGAAAAAGAAGGAAGGAAAGAACAAATAATTGGAAAAGAAAGAAAGCAAGAAAGAAAGAACAAATAATTGGAAAAAAGAAAGATAATTGGAAGAAAGCAAGAAAGAAAGAAAGAATAAGTAATTGGAAAAGAAAGAAAGAAAGAAAGAAAGAAAGAAAGAAAGAACAAATAATTGGAAAAAAGAAAGAAAGAAAGAAAGAAAGAAAGAAAGAAAGAAAGAACTAATAAAAATACAAATGTCAAAAAATTATAAACATAATCTGTTTAAAACAACAAACAAATCTGACATAAAAAATAAATAAACAAGTAAACATTAAAAATTACAATTATCCAAGAAAGAAAGAAGGTTACACAGATACTCTTGTCAGCTCTAACAGCTGTGTCTTGGCTACCTCTACCTGATGTTACAGTTTGTATTATTATTACATGATCATTTAATAATAATAATAATAATAATAATAATAATAATAGCTCCTCTGTGTCTGTAAGTGTTCGAGGTGAGTAATGTTCAGTCCACATGAAGGACTGATGGCTGGAAGGGCCGGGCGGCTGTGATGCGGACAGCGGGCTCATCATCACACAGTGCTGCCGCAGTGAGTTTCATTAGGAGCCGCTTGCTGTGTTCACTTTATAAATATCAGTGTAAATATGAAGCGCTGGATCTCCCCGCGCCCCGAGTCTCTCACAATGTAACCGGAGCTCTGTGGAAATGTTTTATCTACAGAAATGTTCGATTCTATGCCTGTTCGTTTCGTCAATTCAGCACCTGTTCAATTATTTTAAACTTCGCTGTTGCTTCGTATTTTCAAATAAATCAATTCGGAAATAAAAACACAATGCAAAGGAAACATGTTTTGTTCGAGAAATATTTGTTTTAATATCATATTTCTGTACTGAAATAAAGTCAGGCGCAGTCAGGTCAGCCCGCAGGGGTCCTTTTTCAGCCATATAAATCCTTCACTAAAGTAGTTGCGGTTTTTGTAGTTGCCGGGCAGGCCGACGGTCTGGAGCGTGGTTAGCTAGCTCATATCCAAAAAAAACAAAAACGAGCGACATTCGAGAAAAAAATAATAATAAACGTTCAAACACATAGAGAGGTTTGACATCTCTTTCAATATTGAAAGTAAAGGTAAGAATAATGTCGGAGACCGAATAAACGATGAATTTCCCGAGTCTGTTCGAACCGACGTCGAGTTCATGCTGGCTAGCCTAGCCTAGCATATAGCCTAGCATATAGCCTAGCATAATAGTTTAGCATAGCCTAGTCCGGTGTTAGCATGAGTTAGCTCAAAGATGACTGATGAAACTTGTCAGTTTTAGTGTGGAATATTTTCAGTTTTAAATTTTCCTGCTGAAAGAGTAGTTTCGATCCATCCGTCGATTCGATTACGAGCTCGCGAACTGTCTCGGTTTGATAGTTAGCGCTAATGCTAGTTAGCGTGTTCGCGTTAGCAATCGAGCCGAGAAGAAAGGATGGAGCGGGGGGGGAGGGGGATCATGGCAGAGCCAAGACGACGAAGAAACCCTTTTTAATAATTAAAACGGATTGTGATCGGTGTATGAATCGGAATCGGAATGAAGCAGGCTTCTGCGAGCAGCGCGGTGTGAGGCGGAGATTAGCCGGCCGACACCCTGCAGGATCCGGCCAGTCTCTGAGCTTTAGCATTAGCATTTTCGTCCATTTCACTGACCCATTTCCAGCAGCATTCCTCCAAAGCGTTGTGGAATAAATAAATAAATAAATTAACTAATAAATACACTCTTGGACTCGTTGACATAACTCTTGAATAGATGCCAAACCAGAGGAAGTGAAATGGATTTCATAGATGTTTATTTTAGATCTGATTCACTTTATATAATTTATATTGCTCATATGTAATATAATGTATGGTATAATGTCTTATTTTTGTTTGTCTCTCTCCAGATGCCATCTGCAACCACTGGTGACTATGCTGTTCAGTCGTCCAGTCCAGAGCTGGGCTCTGCTCCTGTCGCGGCTCCCACTGAGGCCCTGAAGCAAGTGCTGAGCATCATCGAGAAGAAGGTCCGCAACATGGAGAAGAGAAAGGTATCTGTTGAATGTTAATAGCCTGACGACAAACAAGGGTGCAGATAGATGAGACAAGATAAAACATAACAGCGCATTAAACACACTATGGGCAAAAGTTTGTGGACGCCTATGAGGTTCTTCCAGAAACTAATAACATTAGTATGTTCGTTACTTGACTGGAAGCTCTTCCAGCATGATGATGCATCTGTGTACAAAGCAGGCTCCATGAAGACATGTCCGAGTGGAAGAGCTCTGGTGTCCTGCACAGAGCCCTGACTGATCTTGCCTTCAAGCATTTAGCAGGTGTTCTTATTCAGGGTGATGTACAATATACCCTGGGCAGCATTTTGGGGGGTTAGGTACCTTGCTCAAGGGCACTTCAACCATTCCTGCTGGTTCAGGGAGTCAAACCAGTGACCTTTTGATCCTAAAGCTGCTTCTCTAACGATTAGGTGACTGCATCACCCATGTGAACAGCTTTGGGATGAACTGGAACACGGACATATAGGTGTGATGGTCAGGGGTGCACAAATTTTTAGTCGTAAGAGTACTGGTGTGTTGGAGACCAAAAAGATAAATTTTTTTTTCTGAAAGTGTCTCTTTTCTCCAGTTTTGAGAATGTGTTCAGAAAAGCGAGAACCTACTTGACTTCAATCTACGTGCATTTTTCCAGAGACCTGATCTCCCTCCCCTCCCCCCTCCGGGTGGGGGGAAAAAGCTCCAATTTACCAATTGGTAATGGACACATCAGGGTATTTTAGTGCTCTGATGTCTAACTGGAAGCCCCACCCCTTTCTCCGGTCTCATTTTAGTAATTTATAAAAATGCTGGAAGAGTGTAGAAAGATTTGATTTGAGGAGAAAACCAGGCCTGCAACACATTGTCAAATCAGACGCTACAAATAACATTAACTGTGTTTAGAAAGCACAGATGAGGTCAGACGTTACGAGCAATGAACATTTCGGCCATGTGGAAATGTTTGGAGGTTTATACAAGGGAGATTACATAAGGGATGAGATGACAACTACTGGAATGGGGAGGGGGGATAGATGTGAGTAGACAAGCTATAAGAACGTCCTCATGTCTCGTCTAAACCAACAGGGAAATGAATGTGGCTAAACGAGCTTGCCTGGGTTTTTATTTCTTTAATCTGGACATCATGTCTACAGTAAATGTCATGAATTGTGGTTAGTGACTGAGACCGCTAATTAATTTATTCATTGTTTTTAGTGCAAGCTGGAAGACTACAAGACACGGAAGAGCAAAGGAGAGCGCCTAAATCAGGACCAGCTGGTTTGTACTAGTCTTATGTTTTAGTTTAGCTTTGGTCATTTAGTTATGGGTAGTGATTGCAGTTTTAGCATGATCCTGCATTGCACGCATGCAAAATTAAAAAAAAAAATTTTTGCTTTAGCAAATAAATTACAAATGATGGGTATTATGTTTAGACCATGCATGAATGGTTTTTCATTTAACCACATGGTCTGGAGTGGTGTTCCACTTACACCACAGCAGTTTCTCAAAGATTACAACGTGTAATTTATTAACAAAGGACACGTTGCACATCTTAAGTTTATAGAGGGATAGATTTAATGATATGCAAGGGGAGTGACGAGTGAAAACAGGAATTAAAGTGCATTATAGCAGCGATAAACTTTAGCCCCTTTACACAGCCTGTTCAAGGTGGAAATCTTGCACCTTTTATTCTGCATTACATTCTGTAAAGAGGCCCTTCACCAACGTTTTTCACGCAGTGTCTTCCATATTGCCAGGCAAACAAACCGCTGCGACACTTCATAATGAAAATCGAGGTAATTGCAGTCAGTACAGTCTCTCTGAAACAATTACGAATTCAGATTATATCAGCAGATCGTGTTGCATCCAGAAGCTGGAACATGCAGGTATCATGGAGCCATAATTTGCCCACAAACATTTATTCTGCCCCCTGCATGTACTGTGCATATGGGTTAAATCCAGAGGAGGAATTTCGCCATGCTTGATTGTACATGACAAAAATAAAGGTGGCTGCTTAATTTACCCACAAATGTATTTATGCCACTTGGTGTACAGTGAACCAGCTACCGGATTTGAGACTGTGACATCCTGAACTATTTAGTATTTGGATTTCTAACTATACCGGAGATGCTAAAAGCTGACCAAAGTATAGATGCCTACCAATGTTTTAAGGCCAGTTTTGTGCTGGAATGTTATGGAAAATTCACAATAAAGAAAATACCTTATCAAGGTAAGCTCTCGTGTGGATTTCTAACAGTATACAAGCCAGAGCCTTGAGCTAGCATTTTATGGCGTTTAGCCAAGTCTCCGTTATCAGTGCAGAACACGTGCTGTTAGTTGAGCCAAGCATTAGGTCTAATAAAATATCACGTCCAAAGCCTGCATCTAGATCTACATTTTACCGTTGTGCAGGGCTTTCACACTAACCTGATACATGTTCTCCACGCGCACGGGAATATGTTTATCATCCAGTTGTCTTGTTTAACTGCAGCCATTTTTCTCGCCTTTCTGGGTTCATCAGGAAGAGGTGAAAAATTAAACCAGGCTTACCTCATCTTCTGTTATTACATCCAAAAGCACTATGGTTCTCTGGCACTGTTCTTTTAGATGGAACTTCTAAAAGTTTATCTGTAGATGTTTACCGAATTGGGCTTGGTAAGCTTGTGCCGGTCGCTGGCAAACACAGCTCACCAGGGAACATGGCTGTTAACATGGCTGTGGTTACAATGACGTGTCAAAGTCCTGTATAAAACCTCCCAATGCAGAACAGGTGTCCGTATTCTGCCTCTGAACCAGGATGCTGGTCGTCACCACCGGAATTGACGTCTGTGTCAAAGGTACAGCTAGTGTGGCGGGACAGGGGTGTGGTGACTTTAATGTTGGCATTCTTCTTTCTGAGACCAGCATGAATTCAAACCTCTCAATCGCCAGCATCACAGGTCTGCATGCCTTTCTACCTCGTCACTTCCTACTTCACTTTCTCCAAACTTGTGTTGCTTGTACGGGTCTCTCCACTCCTCTTCCTTGTTACCTTGCACTCGGAGTCACTCTCTGCATGGCTGTTACAGTGCTGACACTGGAGACTCCTCCTGTAAATGTATCCACTGTACGAGCCCCTGTGAGTGACCGTTATTATAGCCAGGATGATGCATTAGAATGGACACATATTAATATAAACCTGTTCAGGGATGCCACCAAAACTGCTCTGAGCTGTCCCGTTATTAAAAAAAATAAATAAATCCTGCTTCTTCTGATCAGATTTGAGCATTTAAAATACCACACTACCCCAGTGTGAAATTTGAGATGAGGATAAAATTTGCCTTGGCGTCTGCTCCTATTTGGAATTAAATGATTCCGCTTGGAATTAAACCTCTACAGGCCACGCCCGTAAGCGACTTGTCAGTTGCTCATGTGTACGCTTATTTAATTTCTGTGTAATAATCAGTGGTTCATTGTGTCAGCAAGCTGCATTCCTTTCCCAGGGGGAAAAGGCTCCATGTCTCCAATGTGAGGTGAAATGGCCGCGAGATAAACCAAGCATAAAACGTTGTCCTGTGTCTACCCGCAGCTTCTGCCGTCAAGCGTCTCGCCGCGTGAGCCGGTTCAACTGGCAGCTCCACCACGTTTGAGTGAGATTGTGCACGGTTGCTTTTTCTCCAACATTTCCTGATTTCTGCGCTGAACACTTTGCCCGTTTGGCCTGTCTGTTCCTGAGGATTAATGATGCTATTCCACTTTTTCCAGGCTGTGTTTTGAAATGTCAATGCCCATTTCCTGCCTGGTGTGTCTGATCTGGTCAGCAGTTTACCTCGAGGTTGAAAGGATTTTTCAGCGGCGGACATCTTTGAACGTTTTGTGTTTATAGACGTTTGGCCTGGAGCTGGAACGCGTTTGGTTTTCATGTTGAGAGAAGACTCTAAAACCGACTCCTTTATGCATCAGGGTAAAGAAGTCGAATGCTGGACACTGAATGGTGAAACTTTCTAGTTACTCTGATTGCCTAAAACTAAATCGCAGCCGGTGCAGGCTGTTCCTCTACAGTACCTACCTGTGCCCCTGCTGTGGGGGGGGGGGCTTGCAAGCAGAGGCAGCAGACGCTCCACTGTAGATGAGGGCAGTTCCACTTTACGCTCTAACTCAGAAGACTTAGATTTTTTTTTGTGCTGTTTTGCATGCACTACGCTTACGCAGTGTCTGAGAATCCGAGAGCAGAAAACTGCTAGACGCACATTCCATACCAGCCAACCGCGCCTGTCTAACAGTAAGCGGCATTAACATGCAGGAAGGGCATGGATCAGACATTGCCTCCCTTAGATGTTGCATGCCAAGGCACTCCGTGCAGCGATCATGTGCATCCAGCACCTCCATGAGGTTGGGGCAAGTGGAGCACCTCACTGAATCCATCTCGGTGTCTACTCACCCACGATTTTTTTTTTTTTTTAAGAAAAGAAGCAAGGTGTAGCGCTGCTTGCTAGCCTGGTAACCAAGACTAGCGAGTTCGCGAGCGCAACTTTACCGCTACAGGCAATGATTTACTAGCAACCAGAAAACCGATGCTCACGTAAAGTTGTAAGTACATGTTAACGTTATTGGCAACCAATTCGCTAACTCGCTCAACACTGACAAACCTGCCGGCAACCGAACAGTTTGTGACAAGACCGATATAATAGCCGTCCCTGAAAACTTGGCAGCCAAGATTCAGTGACTATCGATACATCTCAAAATAACGTTAACCAAGTTACCTTAGCGACTAAACAGCTCGTGTGGAGTCGAGTCCCACTGAAGTCCTCTTCAGTCACGAGCTGCACTGTAGATTGTCGCAGGTATTCCCACAGTTAACTGATAACACGCACACAATTCCAATAGAAGAGATGCGATTCCAACGCGAGAAAGAGAGGCCAAGTGGCGTGGGATGTTGCCTTATGTAGGCAGGCACGTCATGCGTAATGAGATGACAACTTTTGTATGCGGTTCTCGAAACGCGCGGATGCTTCCACTCGTGCTTTCAGCACCGCCCTGGCGGTCTGGAGTGAAGGAAATAGAACTAAATCTCCACTGAGGTTCACATTAAAGCTGGTAGTGAGTGTGACTTGGAATCTTCAAGCAAGGCGAGGGCATGTACGCAGACACCTCCATGAAAGTGCCTTCGCCTCCAACTAACATTACTGATCATGAGTTTATAATTTGCTTTCAGAACTATTGATTTTAGTTCTAAACACCTCTACAATCACAGGGTTTTATTTATCCTTGACCGTGAGCGGCTATCTTGCCAAGACTTGTTTTGACTTTTGTAGCAGCACAATGTCTGTATTAAATCCTTGCGTGTTGATTTCTGATCCGTTTATTTTAAACTGTAGGAAGCTTTGTCGAAAGCTCAGGAGGTGGCACACAACTTGGACTTTGCCCGGGAGCTGCTGAAGAGCTTCTCGTCTTTAAATGTCGAGGTTTGGCGTAGTTTCTCGGTCGTCTTCTATTTTATTTTGCTACCCAAGCCTCTCCGCGTGTGACCTTTCTCCTCTGCGCTTGTTTTCCTCATGCAGATCCAAAAGGCGGTGAAGAAGGCGGCGCGGCGGGAGCAGCTGAAGCGTGAGGAGGCCGAGCAGCGGCGCCTGAAGGCTGTGCTGGAGGTGCAGTACGTTCTGGACCAGCTCGGAGAGGAGGGTGCGAGGCAGGAACTGAGGCAGGTGGAACGAGGGAACGATGGACCTCTGCTTACTGAAGCCGAGCTCAAGGGACTTGACGACTTCTACAAGCTGGTCGGCCCTGAGAGGGACCCCACCATCAGGTGATTATGTTAAAATAATAAACCCTTTTTGCTTATTAATTATAAATTGAATAAACCTGCTCTGGATATATTACTGTTGGATTTCATCTCAATCATTTTTTTTTTATTGAAAGTCCAAGTGTTGGATGATTAACATTTGTGCAAATGTATTGCGTATAGAATTTAGTCGTTATATCACTGTAAGGTGGATTAAGCAACATGGAGGAAATGTACGATTTTCAAGATTGAGTGATAGTTGCTTTTGATTCAGTTCTATTTAGTTTGTCATGTTGGTGGAGGGGGAAATGTGGTTATAAATATGATGTAGAAAAGCAAATTGTGGTATATGTGGTCAACGGATCACCCAGCTCCACTTGACATTGCTTGTTTTAGTAGTTTCACAGTAGACCCTGTTTAAACTTGGACATTTTGTCCATCGTTGCCAAATCTATCTATAAATCGTCTCAAGATGAGCCAAGAAACAATTTGTTGCAAGTGTATGTTCATGTCAGGCTGGATTTAAATTCACACACTCGGGTTGTTTGACAACAGCGTTTCTGTTCTTCCCTCTTCCAGGCTGACTGATCAGTTTGAGGAGGCGTCTGTGCATTTGTGGGAGTTGATGGAAGGAAGAGACAAAGCTGTGGCAGGAACCACATGTAAGTCCTCGCACGGTCCTTTTAAATAGGATGGAAAATGATTCAATTTCACTTACTGCTAGTAATTATGCAGTTGTGGTTATTCTGTAAAAGGAGTGCTTTAATTAGAAATGGGTTCATGCAATCGAATTGCGTCACCGGAGGCTATCGGTCACCAGGCCCTTCGCTGCTCAGGTCTGTGGTCCAGCTGTTCCTCTCGACTCGTTGGTCTGAGTCAGTAGCGGAGTGTCGTCTCGTCTTGTCCAAGGCCTGCTCTTAAAGCCTGTGGGTATGAAGGGATGGGCGGGGTCAGCTCCATGAGGAGTCCCACTCTCATACTCATGAGCTGTCAAGATTTCACTCAAGTCTTTGTTTTACTTATTTTACAAAATATTATCAAACCGGAATGACTGAGGAACATGTGTGGTGCTCCTGGTGAAAGTCAAGTTGTGACACGATTTGAAAGATTCTGCACCAAATTAGCATCGTGTGTTTAAGTTATAAAAAATATTGATGGTGCTTGCGGTGCACCTTGTGACTTTTTTTTTTTTTTTTAATAATTAGTTGTATACCTACCCAGCTGATGATAGTGCCGTGTGGTCTCAGGCCAGAATGCACTCCGACTTGCTGATGAGGGGTGACTTGTCATTCATCGAGAGCATCTGCAATCAGCCAATCACAGGCCAAATACGTTACGACGTAATGTATTCACTTGACGTAACATTGGGAAGAAAATTTAGAAGTAGGCCATCTGCTTTTCTGCTCTTCAAATGCAGATGGACAAATGTGAATTACCGATCAGTGTCTGCTGGTCAGACCTCATTTCCCAGGCTGTTATTTAGTCATGTTGTCCTAGCCTAGTAAACTAGACCCACCTGCCTAGCGGCCAAAAATATTTTTGCCTGCGAGTGGGTCTAGCCTCGCACCATATCAACAAAACACCCCGGGCATCAAATCGTGCCCGCCAATCGCAACGCAAGGTTTTTGTTTGGATTCTTTGGGCGGGCTTTTGCAGGAGTGACGACAAAGCTGCGCGACGCTGGAGAAAGCGCAACAGGAAAGATGGCTACGGCTAGTGAACAGCGCGAGTTTGACTCCGCTTTGGAATCAGTTTTAGAAGAATTAGACTTGGAGTTTTCGTTGAAACATGAGCAGGAAGAGGCTCTCCGCTCATTCCTTTTCAAGAAGGACGTTTTCGCTGTTTTGCCGACTGGCTATGGCAAAAGTCTGATCTACCAACTGGCTCCGCTCGTAGCCAAAAGGATGGGGCTAGTTTGTGCAGTACGAAGAATTAAACAGCTTTGAAACATTACTTTTTGATTGTTTCTTATTTTCCAGTTATTTTAAATTTAAGGGAAATTATTTCACCAAACACCACTAAATAAAAACTCTCAAACAGTTTAAGCAAACCCTTGAAAAACACTTGGGGGGGGGGGAGTGCATGTTAAGTATGTGGTACAGACTCCAAACTTGTGGTCATCATCTCCAAACTTCTTAATATCTAGAACCTGTTTATTAATTAATACGCATTTTGAAAAATTATTTATTTCAAGGCCTCCCCCACTGCTTTCTGTCGCTCTGACTACGTCACAGTCACTGTTGCGCTGATTGGTCAGAGCGTTGGCCTATATGCACAGAGACCGTTTGAAAGACAGCGGGTTGTTCCTCCCACCCCCTTCGGAAATGCCTGCGAGCGAGGCCAGACTAAATATTCACATTTAGTCTGGCTTGCTAATATTGTCCAACTTTTGTACTTAAACAGCCTTCAAAGTGTCTATCGCAGGTCTAATGATATGTTCGTGTCAAGTTTGAGGCGTTGTTTAATGTCATGTCGATGCTTCCTTCATAAGAGTGGGCAGGGCTCGACATTAACGGTTGTCCGCTTGTCTGGGACAAGTGATACTTAATGTCAGACAAGTTCATCGTCTCAGTTACTTGTCCGATCGGACAAGTGCCAAAATACGCTGATATTCGGGTTACATATCAAATTTATCAGTTTATTCACATGATTTTCGAAACATCTGACTCGACATATTGTTTTGATGAATCGCCGGATGTTTCTATTCAGAAAGAGCGATGCGCGCATGCGCAATATTCCACTTGCGAAACCGGCCAATACCGCTTCATGTATTTGAGCTGAAAAGTAAACGGTCGTTTATGATTGGTTTTAATCGTGTCATACACGTGGATTTGTTGACATTTCTGTTGGCGGGATCATTATTCAACTGTATATTTACGTTGAGTGTGTGGTAATTTCCAAATCTTTGAATTGTTCGTTATATAGCAGAGCGTGTGTGGCGGGGAATGTGCGCCTGCATGCGTGCGGATTGACAGGGAGTGAGCTAGGAGTGGGGAAAGTTATCTATGAAATACCAAGCTGTCAAATGGCTGCTAATTAGGTTACCGGCTGTATTAACTAATTCGTAATGGGAGTTTAGGGATTTGAAACATGGGGCTCTATAATTTAGATATAATTATGGATTATTTGAAATTTTTTTTTTTTGACCATTAAATACCATACAGGAGCCACACTGAATAATTAGGCAACAATTAATCAGTGGAGGATATATTCAAAGTTAATAATTTAAAAATGAAAATATACATTTTTAATTTTCTGCTTTTCAATTTCTCATAAATTAATGATTGGTGGAGTCCAATTTTTCTGCAGTGAATAGATTTGTGTTGAGGTAATTCTGGCAAAATGATTTCTTTGAGTCAGTAGAGGTGTGGAGGTTTTCATAAGATGTATTATCTTGTCATTTGATAACTAGATTTCAGTGTATAATAATCAGTGATTGACAGTATTAATCAGTCAATTTTATCAGTTTTTATTTGTAGCATTATTTGTTTCTCTTGTCCAAATTGGTGATATCTCAAGTCATAAATTTTATGATGATAATAGTTTTTGTGATATTTGTTCCTGAACTGCAGAGTACTGATCTGTGTGTGTATATATAACGGTTCGTGTTTCTGGATCTCTCAGAATAGTTTTGTTCTTAAAATTTTATGCTCATAATTTCTACTCTACTGGAATATATTGCTTCTGAACTTCAGCATAATAATTGGTGAATTATGGTATCAATCAGTCTGTTTTACTATATTTTTGAACTTTTGCCTCAGTATATCAATTATTGATTACTTTTGATTCATAGCTATTATGCATATGTTGTGAATTCGGAAACAAATGCAATTAAGATTGTTCGGTTACAAAGTTTATTTGTGGCTATTTTTATTTTTTCTCAAATTTCTTCGGATAAGTCAACTTCACATTCGGACAAGTAAATTTCCTTTCAACTTGCCCGACAGGACAAGCGGTCTCAAAAGTTAATGTAGAGCCCTGGTGGGGTATGCAAGAGTGAGTGCTCATCCTCTGTGTGAGATTGCTTGAATTTTTAATTCAGTCCAATCACTTGAAGTTTTCTGAAATAAAATCTGCATCTGGGCGGCACGGTGGTGTAGTGGTTAGCACTGTCGCCTCACAGCAAGAAGGTCCTGGGTTCAAGCCCCGGGGCCGGCGAGGGCCTTTCTGTGTGGAGTTTGCATGTTCTCCCCGTGTCCGCGTGGGTTTCCTCCGGGTGCTCCGGTTTCCCCCACAGTCCAAAGACATGCAGGTTAGGTTAACTGGTGACTCTAAATTGAGCGTAGGTGTGAATGTGAGTGTGAATGGTTGTCTGTGTCTATGTGTCAGCCCTGTGATGACCTGGCGACTTGTCCAGGGTGAACCCCGCCTTTCGCCTGTAGTCAGCTGGGATAGGATCCAGCTCGCCTGCGACCCTGTAGAAGGATAAAGCGGCTAGAGATATGAGAAAATCTGCATCTGCTATATTTGATCTTTTGTAACTTTCAGTTTCGCCTGCTCTTCATCCCAAGGTGGCCATCACAATCACCAGAAGGTTGTTAATAATTGCTTGTTGCAGCTATTTAATGATTGGACAGTCAGGTGTTTTGAGCTCTCTGGTATGTGCTGACCCCTTGGAGGCTCCACTCCTTCCTTCAGTTCATGTTGATCGCTTTCTGTAAATGTAGAATATTTAGTTTAATAGTGATTTATAATATCGATGGAAATAACTTGGAGAGCCAGCAAAATGTTGGCCATTAAATTAAACAGGGCTGCAACAGAACCCAGTGTTTTTACAAATGAAAATGCCAAAAACTAAAGGGGTTGTCAGGAAGTAGAAATATGGTGTGTGTGGGCTTTTTGGAAAAGAGGGTGAAGTTGAGTTCTGAGACATTCCTGCAGTGGAAAAATGGTCTAATGTGGTTCCTTAACATGCCACTGCAGTGCTGAAAACTTGTTAGAATGCTCGTTTCATTATACTGCAACCGTCTAGTAAAGTAGTTGTGACAGTTTCACTTAGTGGACTTGGTTCATTTTTCCCTGGAAAGATTTAGTTTAAATGTCTGTCCTTTATCCAGGAATTGGGTTTTTTTTTTGGGGGGGGTGCTAAGAGCGGAGATGGCTCCAGATTCCAGGTTGTTGTGTTGTCAGTGTGTAATAGTGTGGCTGGTGATGTTGAACCAGAATGCTGAGACTACTTTGAATAGGGAAATGCAGTGAGTAACCCTCGCGACTCTACTTTTTACCTTTTTTTTATAAATGGTCTAAAATGCTCACTCACAGAGACTCGGATTGTTTTGCAGGTCAAGGGGCCCACAGGGCCCCTCCTGGGGAAAAAACGGGCCCATTTCTACTATGGGGGGCCCAGTGATTATCTTTCAGTTGAAGCGAACCTAGTGAGTGAAGTGAGCCCAATGAACAGCTGGGGCAGCCCAGGGGCTTTTTTTTTTCTCAATTGTTTTTTTTTTTGGTATTAGAAGCCATATGAAGCAATGTAGATGACAAAAATCAATGCTTCAACCAAATATATTGAGATTTGTTTAATCAGTGGCAATATTTTGGAATTCAACCACAGGCCACTATATATCACATCTATATTATCTCCTTGTAAATTATAATTTATTTTATTAACTTGTTTTCAGTTTGGTGTAGGTCTATAGTAGTAGTCACCAGTGGCAGTTGTTGTAAATCTAGTATGACTAATTACCTTGGGTATCAGTTTTTTCAGGTGAATGTGCTCTTTCTGCTGAAGAATGACAAAATAGATGTATTTTTTTTTCTTATCCATGTTTTCTTGTCTCTTTCAAATATTCGTACATGGACCATAAGACACCACCTAGCGAAAGACTTGGATCAGGTTTTACTCGCTTGGGACGCTACAAACGGGGTGGTGTATATTCAATATGGCGGCGGTCAAAACAAATTCATCCGATGCTGAAATCTGTTGAATATCCAGATAATTATGTTGGAAGTTGCGTATTTGTGCAAGATTTTCGATAGAGACCATGAAGTCAAGTAATACGCCACGAAACGTTCCAAATGGGGTATAAAATGCTCGCGTCCATATTGGCCCCTGCCCCTCTCGATAATGCGGTCATTATTTGAAATAGTGTGTCTTAGACCTGGGCGTGCCAACAATCTGAGTCTCTGCACTCATGACCCTTTTCTGATTTATAGACAAGGCCCTTAAGGAGACTTTGGACAAGATATTGCTCAGTGGCTACTTTGACCGGACACAAACGCACCAGAATGGAGTGTGTGAGGAAGAGGAGGAGGAACAACAGCAGCAGCAGCAGCAGTCTGCTCCTGCGGAGTCAGTGGAGTGTGAGGAGCAGCTGGTGGAGCCAGGTATGAATCATTGCTGTGTACATATGACTAATGATGGGTCTGGTGCTGGCGTTTATGGTTCTGCTTTTGTTGAACAGAAGGTTCAGTCACTCAAGAATTCACGGAGTCCATTGAAGTGGAAGCAACAGAGGTTGGCATCACTACTTTATTCATTTATTAGTGTATTTCTTGTTTGTCATTCTTGGTGCCTAACGTTGTCCCTTTCGTTGCAGTTTGTAAACCGAAAGTTCATTCCAGAAGCCACTTATAACACCAGTACTGAAAAGGAGCAGGGAGGAGAATGGGCCGTGAGCCCTGAGGTGAGAGCTTGGTTTGTACACGAGAGAATTTTCATACTTGAGATTTGCTCCGAGAGTCGATATGTGTAACGGCGTGCACAAACCGTTTGAGGCTTTGAATGTTCAGATTCCAGAGAACCACTCTGAGGAGCTTGACTTTACTTCCTGCTTTGCTTCCTGTTTCAAGTTTCATTGTGGCCGGGAAAGCGTGATGGTTAGCAGAGGGGATTGAAATGCCTGATCAGTATTCAGAGCAAAGAAGGCATTCGAATGCAAATGAAGAAATGTGGAATTACAAGCAGCTTCAAGACAAAGGATTTATATGAAGATTTGATCAGTTTTGAGCGGGGGGGGGACGGACAGAAGCACTAGGCTTGGGATGAGTGCTTTTTTTTTGGGGGGGGGGGGGGGTGTTAAATATAATGCAGCCTGCTAAATTACATCCTTAAGTCTTTAGTGAAGGTCTACAGCTATACTATACGATTAAAACCACGACACTCGGTGATGTCACTCTGTTATATCTACAGGATCTGTTCTGACTCTTACACCCTGCACAAGGTGGAACAGCCAGCAAAAGTAATTTACTGATTTAAATAGAATGCCAAGTCATGCATCAAGATTGCAGTTGGGAACTGAAACATCATTCTTGTTTAGGATCAAATCCAAAATGAAGTCGTGGTTTTTTTTTTTTGTTTTTTTTTTTTAAATTCTGCTTATGGTTTCCTAAATGCAGTATCCCTTCATTACTGTAAACCAAGGTTGCATGTATACAAGAACATGCATAGAACTATCTGCCAGGACCGGTCTAATACCCCTTTTCCACCAAATCAGTTCCAGGGCTGGTTCGGTGCCGGTGCTGGTTCACAACTCGTTCAACTTGAGAGTCAGCTGAGAACCAGTTTGCTTTTCCATAGCTCGCGGTGCTAAGTGAAGCCACATCAGTTACGTCGTTGTATATGTCAGTTACGTTGCTACGTTTGCATAAACCTTGGCGCGAATATCGAAGCAAAAACAACACAGAAGCAGCAGCAACAACTACAATAATAATGGATGACTTCGCATTTGTACAGCTGCTGCTTCTCGTCACTTAAAAATGGCGATCTTTCGCGGTCTTATTATTGTTGGTCTTAACAACTCCGCCCCCCGCTGACGTAAGCAGTTCTTTCCTCTGGCCCAGCAGAGAGTTGGTGCTAGCCTGGAACCGGTTTTTTTTTTTTTTTTTTTCTGGCCCCAGAGCCAGTTCTTTGTCAGAGGAAACAGAAAACCTGGTTCCAAACTAAGCACTGGCCCCGAACCAGCCCTGGAACTGCTTTGGTGGAAAAGGGGCATAAGTGACTACGCAGAGGTTCAATTGAGGTTTTTCACTCGCGTGACCAAGTCATGTGATGCTGCCATTTTGGACGGCACGGCTCAAATCAGTTTGAATGCGAGGAAGGCGACAAACGAAAAACATAAAAAAAAAAAAAAGGCGTGAGATGCAGAAAACACCTTCACTACCCAGCGACGTAGGGCATTTACAGGGCGAGCAGAGGGAGAGGTATTTGCAAAAATTGAGGTTAGCAGGCTTAGAGAACGACGTTTACCTGCTTCCACCAGGATTGTTCACTGACGTACGGAAGTACACGAAGCCCTCGTCTTTACCTGACTTCGGCCCACGTGATCTGTATACCTATGTCGTTAAAAACCCATCGCCATAGACAGCTATTGATCTGAAAGCGTATAAGAGTTTGGATGCCTACAAATATTGTCAGGCTGGGTAACATGCCTACATCAGCGGGTCGTCCCTGGAGCCGGTGGTCGCCATCTTATTACAGCTAAGGTTTGTTCACATTTTCATTTACTTTCGGTCCTCAGGATAAACAAAATGTTATTAAATGTCATTGAAATAACTTCTTAGTCTGTTGAGACATGGCCCGTTATAAATTTGCTGTTACCAGGCAATGACCAAGAACTGTATTATTAGGGTCGGTGTCTGTGTTGTAGCAGTGTACTAGCAGCTAGCTGTTAGCACTAGCTAATGTCAACATCATCATAGCTGGTATGTTACTGTAGCAATGTTTACGTTCAGTCATTTGGATGACTGTTAAAACCTTTCAGTCTCAAGTTTTTCCTTTACTGGATTTACTAGTTTACTGTAATTATGATCCGGCAGCTATTTACACCGGATCCAGTGTAAATAGCTGCCGGAGTGCGCTCCAGCTTGATCCCCCTCAAATTAAGCAGCGCGCTGCTTAATTTGAGGGGGAGCAAGCCGGCGCGCACTCCGGAACCTCGGCCGGAGCACTCCAGGAGCAAGCAGGAGCGTGCTGCTTAATTTGAGGGGGAGCAAGCTGGAGCACGCTCCGGCAGCTATTTACACTGGATCCGGTGTAAATAGCTGCTGGATCATAATTACAGTAAACTAGTAAATACAGTAAAGGAAAAACTTGAGACTGAAAGGTTTTAAGTCATCCAAATGACTGAACGTAAACATTGCTACAGTAACATACCAGCTATGATGTTGACATTAGCTAGCTTGACCTTCAAAATGGCGGACACCGGGGCGTCACGTGACCCTGTGACGTCAGGTGAAATACCTCAATAGCATGTCCATTTGTTCAGATACGAGCTAGTATGCGTGGCTCATGTTACAAGTGTGAAGCTATGGCTGTTTACTTTGTGAATGTTTAGTTAAAGTGCTGATGACACGTTTTTGACATCTTTGGCGATGTTTTATAACATAAAAAGTAATTCCCGATGATCCATATATTAATTCACGAAGGCGCCTGTTTTACAAGTTATGATAAACGCGGCTATTTGGGCAAATTTGACGGGGCTGCAGCACCCAGGAGATGAAGGAGGAGGAGGAGCTATATGACGTCAGCAAAAGAGCCTTCCTCCTAACTTAACAGTTTGTTGTTGATGCGGCAGGTGTTCAGTTTGTCATTATTATTTTTTATTTTTATATATATATATATATATATATATATATATATATATATATATATATATATATATATATATAAATATAAATATGAATGAGTTATGTCTTCGAGTTGTGTTGCTGGCTTTTGCTCCAAAACCCACAAGGATGGGGTAAGTTTATTCAAGTTTCCCAGAGATCCCGAGCTGCATGCAAAGTGGGTGAAGCAAGTCAGGCGCACTCGTGACAAGTGGGAGCCCTCACCAACATCCGTCCTGTGCCCTGAACACTTCGATTTGGATTGTTTTGACACCCTTCCCAGCTTAAAGGAATCTCTTGGGTGTTCAGTTCAGCACAAACGTGTTACTACCATCAGCAGTGCCTACAGTGTTGCCAGATTGGGAGGTTTCCCGCCCAGTTGGGTGGTTTCAAGTGCATTTTGGTGGGTTTTGAACATATTTTGGGCTGGAAAACGTCAGCAGTATCTGTTGCCAGATACTGCTGAAGTTTTCCAACCCAAAATATGTCCAAAATGCACTTGAAGCTGCCCAACTGGGCGGGAAACCTCCCAATCTGGCAACACTGCCAGTATTCCGGAGGGGGTCTACTAGTAGCTATGCCGGATCCAAAGACAGTCCTCCTGTCAGAACACGTGTTGTGAAACGACATAAGATAAAGGTACGTAGAGCTATAGATTCTACATGATAATCATAAATGTAATCATAAAGTCGGCGTGATATCAGTCATGTATTTGCTTGTGAAAGCTTGCGGCTTTCATGTAACTGCCGCCTAGCAACGAGAGGCAAAGGGTAAAGAGGGTAGGCTATCATAGATTCTATTCGGAAGAGATCAACACAATTCTAGACTCCCAGAAGAGGAAGAGCTAGCACTAGAGTTCACCGGCGTTTTCATGCACCATTTCCATTGAGTAGAACAGCCAGTGAACCGCAGCGTGTTCTTCCACTGACGGGCCGCAAGCCACGGACCCAGTTTTCTTGCGCTGTGCAATTAAAAGTGGATATTCGCGTAACAACAGCTTCTTTTCACGTAATTATAACAGAAATCTAACATGTTTGTCATGTTGTATAGTTTATTTAAGAAATTGCATAGAGTCATGTTCGTGTCATCAGCACTTTAATGCTTAAAAGAATGAACTGGGATTTTTTTTTTTTTAAATGCAACTTTCACTATTTTGGAATTGAAATGCAGAATTGGAATTAATAAAACGCAAATGATGCCCAACCCAAATAAAGATAATGTACTCCTCACTAATCAAGGTTTTGTGATGTCACTAATCAGCGCCGAGTGTCCTTCATTGCAGAAGCTGGAAAGCACAATAGAAGAAAATGAAGTGTTTCACTGTTGGTCAAACACAACAAAACCATGCTTTGACATGACTGGAGTGATGTAATTAACGTCTCTGTGGTGCAAGTGCTTGTGCTGAGAATGTTGGGGAGGGGGGGAGCCAAAAGTCTTGAACTTATTTGCAAGGTTTTGGACACAGTGAAATGCATCTTGTGCAGACCTGCATGCACAAGTGATGTGGATGGCATCCATAATTCTATACCCATCTTCAAGCAGGTCTTTGAGATTATGAGCCTCACCCCAGAATCCACCCATGCTCTCATATTCAGGCCAAGCGTGTAACAGACTGGTCGTTTGATCACTTCTTTCAGCGTGTGCCTCGTCTTTCTGTACAGATCGTAAACTCCCTCCAGCAGCAGCAGCAGCAGCCTCCTCAGCCTCAACAGCCTCCATCAATGAGCCCAGCACTTGTGAGCTCGGAAACCCACTCGCTCGCCCCTGTACTCCCTCCCTCCTCGGCTGACCCGCTGGTCAGGAAGCAGGCCGTGCAGGATCTCATGGCACAGATGCAGGGCACCTACAACTTCATGCAGGTCAGCAGCTTGTCACGTGGAGATAAACAGGCAAGTTATTCCTCCATGTGCATTCTAAATCTAATTCCCTCCTCCGTTTTATTTTATTTTGGGCAGGACTCCATGCTGGAGTTTGACGGACAGCCTCTGGATCCTGCCATCGTATCCGCTCAGCCTATGAAGTCTGCACAGATGGTCTGTGCTCCAGGTAAAGATGGAAATTTGCATATTCATCCAAAACGCAGCTGGACAATTGAGTCATATTTTCCAGTCACGAAGAGTTTCTATAAAACCCTACAAGGGCTCGAAATGCGTGTGCTGATTGCATACTTTTCCTTCTCGGCAATGACTTTCCGATTCTGCATCAGAAAGGATTAGTCATTCTGTAACATGGCAGCCATTTTGTTTGTGTATCCGAGACCGGATCTGTTCACAATGAGACGACTTGTTTTGAAATCCTGTGCTTGATTTTGTGCAGCTCACACAGAAACCCGACTCCCTCAACACAGCACAGTTCCAGTACATCCAGAGCCCACACAAGTAAGTAGACGCGTCCTGGGGGAGGGGGAGAAAGCATTCCTTAAAGCTGAGCCTCTAAAATGTCCTCCTGTTTCTTGTGTTTAGGTTCCTATGGTGTCTCCTCCCACTGAAGCGTACACCTCTACACCACCGCTCTACCAGCCCCCTCACAGCGCAGACCCTCGGCCTCAACCCGACCCCATCGACCCCCTGCAGGTATTTCCTACTGCTCCTCCATGTGTCTTATCCGGCTGTAGGGATGAGATGTCGGTGTTCAACTTTTCCCTTGTCCATGTTCCAGGTGTCCATGCCCTTGTCACCTGAGCAGCCTCCTGCCCCATCATCCCAGCCCCAGGCCTTTCAGTCGGTGTCCAAACCCCTGCACAGTGGCATCAACGTCAACGCCGCACCATTCCAGTCCATGCAAGCGGTAAGAACGCCCGAGCCCTCGTTTTCTCCTGACTCCATCCTTTCTTTTATTTTCACCTGCACCTTCATTCCCATCGCAGCTAGGAATTTCATACACCGCCACACCCTTTTGCTTTTTAATAGTTCTGTCTCAAAGGGTTAGTTCTTCTGCTTCACAGATTCCTTTACGTGTAAAAACACACTTGACTGAAGAACGCACCAAATACAAAAGTGTTTTTCGCAAATGGTTAAACTTCAGAAGGGCTGCTTGGACTTCCATTATAAGAGTTGGTAGTTTTTGCTGTTCTCAATTAGATGAAGGTGCTAAATATTCCTGGATCACAGATGCTTATTAAGGACTGCATGATTTAATGTTCTTTTGTCCGATCTGGTCGTCAGGTGTTCAATCTGAACGCCCCGGTTCCGCCTTCGAATGAGAGAGAGTCTCAGAAGATGTCCAGTCAGTATCAGAGCACTTACACCCAGAGCTTCAGCAGCCAGACCACACACTCGGTGGAGCAGCAGGAGCTTCAGCAGGAACCTCTCCAGTCAGGTACGTGTCCCAGTCAGAAATTTTTCACTGGAGGACACTTTCAGTTGTGGAACTCTTGATTTTAATAAGAGAAGAATAAAATCTTTATGTAGTGCTGTGGAGAACATACAGAACTAATGTATGATGTCACCTCTCAGTTTTCATAATCGCTGCTTTCACACGGCCGGAGAGCCGGACTTGCTGTAAAATGTCCATTTTGTCCTTTTTAGTCGTCGGAGCGTTCCACTCTCAAGACCAAGGGATTCCTTCCCCTGGGGGCCACCAGTCGATGAGCCAGCAGCCATCAGGGCAGAACGCAGGGTTCGTACGCCAGCCTCAGTCGTTCTACAGCAGCCGAGCTGTGCCACGTGGAGGTCCCCGCAACGCCAGAGGGGCCATGAACGGATACCGCGGACCATCCAACGGCTTCAGAGGTTCGTTCTCTCAATTACATTACTCAAGGATGTGATTTGGGGCTGGTGAAATTATCTGAAAATTTTAGGCGGGGGTCTGGGGGCCACAGGCCCCCAGCTGGTCCAGGGCAGCGCCCTGGTGGGGGGGACAAGGGGGGAAGCCGCCCCGAAGCTCCTGGGTTTTTCTGACTTAAAAATTGTACTAAAATGGCAAGCAAAACACACAAGAAAAAACTTGTCATGATTAACAAATTCAAGCCAATTTAACAGTCAGCATGCAACTCTGACACACTCACTCACTCACCCCCCCCAAAGAACCAGCGTGAGCAGGGCCCGCTAGCCTTGGGACGTAATTCGCCCCAAAGCGAGCCGCGGCGCTCCGCTTAGGTTTCGTTTCTATCCCAACTTTGGACGCTCGTAGCTCGGGCAGGGGAGGTCCCAGTATCCCCAAACTTGACAGCCAGAGACCTCTGCCCTCTCCCCAAAGAACGAAATCGCTGAACAAATGTCTCACAGTTATGTCCAACGTCTGTAGGAACCTCTTTCTCCAACCATTCCCAGCGGAACTTGTTTTTCACTATTCTGTCGATTTCTTTAACTCGATTTGCATCTTTACACTCGATCACGGAGGCTGCCATCTTTCAACTCTGTTTGAAGCGAGCTTACGTACAGCTAACAAGCGCGTTCATTGGTTGTTACAGAGCGATGGGCCAATCACGTACCTCGTTTCATCTCAATGATGTAATTACGTCATTGAGATGAAACGAGGTACATGATTGGCCCATCGCTCTGTAACAACCAATGAACGCGCTCGCTTCAAACAAAGAGTTGAAAAATGGCAGCCTCCGTGATCGAGGCATAAAGATGCAAATCCGAGGCTGCCATCTTTCAAAGTCGGAACGAATAGAATACGAATGTGGATTTGAGGGAAAAATCGGAAACATTTTTTTTTTTTCCAAGTTTTGAGGTGAAAAAAGTGGAATTCCGCGAAAAAATCACATCCCTGATTACTGCCATTTAGCAGACGCTCTTATCCAGAGGAGCCTCAAGGGCACTTCAGCTATTCCTGCTGGTCCAGGGAATCAAACTGGCAACCTTTTGGTCCCAAAGCTACTTCTCTCACCGTTGGGCCATGGCTTCCCCAATTACTTGTCCAAAAAAAAAAAGTTCTCGTCAGAGTTTGTGTAAATTTGGGTATAACGAGACTCGCTAATCGCTCCTCTGATTGGCTTTGAGTTAGTGTGGTTAGTGAGAAGTACACAGTTTAAATCCTGGAGTTTGATGGTTGGTTTTCACGTATGTATAAAAAAGAGTAGCTGGGCAAGGTCAAGGGGTAACGGAGTAACAAAATTTCTGTTTTTGGGCCATTACACTCAAACCAATTTGGATATGAAAATGACTTAAATACATTTTTAATAGGCCATATTAGTGCTTTTAAATGGTAAAAATTTTTCTTTGGATTTTGACACTTTTTGGGTGAAAACCACCAAAATAGGCCCGGTAACGGAGTAACCTGAAAACTACATCTGATTTTTGCATGTTTAGTCAGATAGGGATAACATGCGGTTTCCAGCACAAGAATGTAAAAGTGGCTATTTATTCTGTTAGTATATTGAGTTATCTATCCCCAAACAAAAAATTAGGGTGAAATTGTAACCCCTCTTGAATCAGGGACACTTTTTTTTAGCCTTGCGTGGTAACGGAGTAACAAGGCAACCTGGTCACGGAGTAACAAATAATTATGATGAGTGAGGGTTTGTTTAAAATGAATAATAAGCATTGTTTTATCTTATTTTCTTTATTAAAGTAATCAAATAACTGTTTTAAAGAGCAAAAGGGCTTCATTTATCTTTTAAGTTCATTCAGGTTCACAGTTAATTCATATTCACAGTTCATCATTCACAGGGACCAAAAGTTCATTCAAGTTCGTATCAAATTAATATTCACAGTTCATCAAAAGTTCTCATTTTATAGGAAGTTGGCAAACATCTCCCTAACCAAGTTAAAGTCAGTGGCAGTAAGTTTTAAGAGACTGGTCCTTGTGGATGAGGATGGAGCTGGAGCATCAATTTCTGCTAGAACGTGATCAAGTTTAGCAGAGTCAATGTCATTTGTTGTCTTGAAACCATTTGTTTCTTCGTCAACTTGCTCGAGGAATGAGAACACCCATTTTGACTTGTCCTTCTTATGCTCATGCAGGGCCTGTCCAATGAACCAGTAATGAGTTTTCTCCCAGTAGACAGCATACCATTTGCCAGCGACGACAAACGAAGCAGCTTCTTTTTCTTCCTCGCTGCTGGGATCAGGAACTGACTGGGATGGCACATACTCGATGATCGGAGTCTCATCTGCGATTGGTGTCTCATCTGGGATCGGAGTCTCATCTGATGGGTTGTTCTCGGGTTTGAATGTAGTGTCTTGGGTATCGATCGCAGCTTGAGGCAGGAGACAATGTGTGGACCCAACCTGCCTGGAGTAATTTGACACGGACACGACTCCATGACTTATTGTTCGAACACAGTGCACGTTGTGTGTACCGGGAACTGTGATCGCCGCACCCCACAGTTTGTCCAACTCTGGCTTCATGTCATTGATTTCAGCACTGCTTACATGAAGAATAGTTGTCGATTTCAGGAGCTCCTTGGCACAAGATGCGTATTCTTCTGCACTGGTGATGTGATAACGGCGACTCTTCACACCACTAAAAACAGTTCTTTTGACAGTTCCGCCAATACCATCAACGGCTCCTTTTCCGTGCGATGTTGCAAAGAAGTGCCAATGGATGCGTATGCCTTTCGATTCCAGCAAACTTGAGATGAACAAGAACATGTACTTCTGCTTGAAGTGCTGACCAGCGCCATCAGAGAAAATGTCTAGATCTGTAAGTTCACCTGGCATTGCCGCCCGCAGGTTGTCAATCAAAGTGTTCAAGAAGACGGCAGCAGTGTATTTATCGTGTGACTGGGTGTCAGATGTAATGCAGTACGACTTGGTATCTTCCATGATCCATGCGACAGCAGTGAAGATTGTCACCTGGATGTGACTCCAGTGCGCACTCTGTACCTCATCCTGCTCGATTATCGCAGCATTTTCACTAAAGTCAATCTGCATTACGGCGTGGTTGGGGCGAGGGTTCGAATAGGCCAGCACGAACTCAGCAGCCTGC
Organism: Neoarius graeffei; assembly: GCF_027579695.1. NCBI lineage: Eukaryota > Metazoa > Chordata > Actinopteri > Siluriformes > Ariidae > Neoarius > Neoarius graeffei. The sequence goes on along the minus strand of NC_083583.1, from coordinate 4,757,745 downwards.
TTGCTTTTGATGAAGCAGTGAATCTTGAAGGCGGGGAGCTTATCGGCAAGTAACTGCAATGCATCATTTACGGTTCCTGTTTCTTCCACTTTGGCCATCTTCCCTTCATCAGTACGAATCCACTTGAACCATTTGGCATTCTCGGACAACAGTTCATCATCATCAACCAGTTCTGCTAATGACTCGGTGCTTATCTTCCGCTGACAAGTTTCGCACTTCCCAAAAATACAGTTCTCATTGTCAATGTCACAGCACAATGTACGAAGGAGAAGTTTGTGATTGTCAGGAATGGTATTTATTCGACCGAGTCCTTGGAGTATAAGATTCACGTTTTCATGATATTGGCACACGCAAACATTGTGCGGCATATCACTTCTGAACAGCACCACATCTGGCCGAAATGATTTGAAACTCGTCAGTTTGACAGAGTCATTTGGATTTTCTTCTTTATAGAGAGCAAATGCTTCCTGAATTGTCATTAAGAGGCAGTGGCGCTGTTCTTTGACTTTTTTGCCATCTCTAACGACCGTTATGCTGTCCTTCCTGCCTGGGGCCGTCCAACTGATGTCTGACCGAAGGTAGAATTCCTGTATGCGATTTCGTATTTCATCTGGAATCTTATTAGCCGGTGGTGGTGGTGGGAGTTGTTCTGGTTCGGCAGCTTCTGGTTCCGCAGAATACTCTGCTTCAAATTGCTGGGTCAGTTTAGTAACAACCTTCCTTCGTTTGCGTGGAGATTGTGGAAGGGTATTAAGCGTACGCTTGACGGCACGATTGAGACTTGAGGGTGTACTGTATGCTTTAGCTTTGTTGTTTTCTGCTTTTTTGGCAGCCCGCCACGTCCGCATCCTATCTCTTGCCTTTTCATTATCAGCATCTTTTATTACATGAAGCCACCAATGCAAGTAGAGAAGACATGAATAAAAATTCTAAGTTGAACTGAAGAAGCCCACGAAGCCATGGAGGGTCAAAGATTGTGAAGTTGTCGAGTGCCCAGGGTGAATAAAGATATCATCTTACTGCATGTCTGTGATGTTTTAAGACTGGTATTGTGCTAATCTGCATTTCTATAACATAAAAATGGGAAAAACCGAAAAGAAATGCATTGAAAACATTGATTTAGTAAGTTAAAAGCTGATGTTACTCCGTGACTTAATCAGTTACTCCGTTACCTGGTAACGGAGTAACTGATTTGGACCACTGAACAAACAACCAAAAAAATTTTAAATCAAACAACTGATCTTAGAATCTGATTATAGGTCCAAAGAAGCTTTCTTTTTAAAAGTTTCACTTTTTCAAAATAAAAATTAGGCAAAAAAAAATTTAAAAATGGGGTTTTTTTGGTAACGGAATAACAATCAGGATTACCCAAGATTGTGAAATTCAGACCATTCAAAAACACCTTTTTTCAGATCAACCCCTAAAACTAAGGTTGTATGCTAATTTTATGATCATGGCAATGCAAATAATAGTTAAATGGATAAGATTTTGAATTAAACACTGAAGAAAAAACTTGAAGCAAAAATGCCAATATTTATGTGAAAAAATTAGTTCCGACATATTTACACACACCCCAATTCAAACAGCTCTCATTTTTTTCGTAGTGATCCAATTAGAGAAATTCAACTTCTTCCAGAAGGTTCAGACCAATACCTAAACATCTAGAATGAGCAAAAGTGCCTAAGACCATTTTGAATTTTTGCCATCGATGTTCACTTCCCCTTGACCTTGCCCAGCTGTTCAGTCAGAACAAAAGTAATGGTGCCCAGTAAAAGGAGTGCGTTACTGGTAGATGGATCATTCACAGCACTCTGAGCTTTGCCTTTTTATGATCTGGGGTGTGGAGTCTAATGTGAATGTAGTTGAAGGTTTAGCAATGACTGAACACTCCTTTTTCTAAATCTGGGTTTTTTTTTTTTTAATTCCTTATTTTATAAAACTTGATTTGATGGATTTAAAAAAAAAAGTACGGATTGTGATTGGTCTGTTTCAGGTGGATATGACGGCTATCGTGCTCCTTTCCCCAACACTCCCAACACTGGCTATGGACAGACCCAGTTCAGCACTCCACGGGATTACTCAAGTGGCACCTACCAACGGGTACACACTCATCACCCCACACACAGTATTAAACTGATGTTCTGTGTGCATGAATGAATGTTAGTGTTTGATTCATATTTCTAATAGAAATCGCTGATTCTCCCAGAGCATAAATTACGTACAGTAGTAGCCTAATTAGGGTGGAGTTTCTCAAGCACTGTAGCCCAAAGACCCCTGCTAAATGGGAGAGCAAGTATCGTACTAATCCCTTGCTTGTTCAACCAATTAGTGGTCTTAAACTAGTGCGGGGTTTTTTTTTTTTAAACACCTACCCCAGATCACATGTTTATGTAATTCAGCAAATGTATGTATGGTTGATCTGATTGTGTACATGGAAAGAATTGTGATCATGGAAACTCCAAAATATTTATTAGTGACTTTAGCTGCTTGTCTTAAAAGGGTGGCTTACCCTTCCCAGAATCCTCTGCTGAGGAACCAGGTGCTGCTTTCAATGTGAGTGATGTGATTCAAATACGAGCCAACAATACTGCAACATGGGAGACCATAGGTCTTTACCTGGAATGTGAAATTGAAGATGTTTTGTCAAAGTATGTTGTAAGTTCTTTTAATGGACCGGTTCTGCAAGCAGCCATGACGAAAAGATGGTGTGGTTTGAGCAAAGCTTCCATAAAGTGTACACAAGGGAAAAAGGAAGGGCAAAAGTTGTAGACGAGTTTCAAAGGGGTCAGTAGCAGGGAAACTTGTAGGTTTTTGGTGTGTAGCGGTCATGTGCCTTCAAAACAATTAGATTCCGGGAAGGGTGAGCCGGCCCCTTTAAATCAGTGCTGCTTTTTATAAAGCTAAAAGGGAAAATGAGTTTTGATGATCTGCTACTTGATTTTAAAACTCCTCAATCCTGGTCATCATGGAAAAATCCAGTTCATATAAACCCTGAGTTTTGCTGTAATCAGATTTTATATCCAAGTTGACGTGAATCACTGCTGGAATCTGACTTCACTGTTACTAGATTGCTAGTCCGTGTAAACTCCAGTCTGACTTTCCTTTTCCTCATCGCCCCCATTTCCTCTTCCCTACAGGAAGGATATCAGCCGAGCTTCAAGAGAGGAGCTGCCCAGGGAGCTCGAGGTAGCTCTCGAGGTAATGCTCAAGCGATGCGATCCTAAAACGCTTTGAGAAGACGTAGTTGTCTTTGGCCACCTTGAACATTCATTTATTGAGAATGGGTTAACCTTGGCCCTCCCCACTTTTTTTTTTTTTTCTTTTTCTCCCTTCCCTCTTCCCCTCTCACCCCTCTCTTGCACTTGTGCGCTCTTTGACATCAGTGGTATGTTTCTATTTTGGCTTATCAAGTAACCCTTGATATTTTTGAGACACATGCAGAGCTGAAACTGTCGTTTATTTCCCCCTCCTCCCCCAGTAAGGTTGTGTTAAAAGCAAATAGATATTCATGTAAAACTTAAGATTTTCATTAATTTATTTTTTGTATAAAATAAAATGCAAAAAACTAACCGCCACTGTTAATCCAATACATACGAGGGGTTTTGTTTGGTTTTTTTTTTTTTCCCCACCTTTTTCTTTTTACCCTCCTTATCCTGGAGTTCTCACCAGTGGGTTTTGAAATAATCCCATCGTCCTCTTATTTCATTTAGAAGAAATTCCTGCAGCCCTGGCCTTTGTATGCTCATGTTGCTCCTTGAGAGAATGTTTCAATAAAGACGTGTTGCATTACCTGCTTTGTCTGCTGCTTCATTTTCTTTTTTTTTTTCCTTCCTTCCCCCCTGCCCCAGTGTGCTTTTTTTTTTTTTTTTTTTGGGTGCTCCAGAATCTTTATACCTGCCTAAAACAGGATCATGGATTATGCTGGCTTTGGCTATAAAACTTTTTCTTTATATTAAAAAGAAAGGATTGCAGTTTTTGGGGGGATTGTGTGGGTTGGCTTTTTTTTTTAAATAATTTTTCTTTGGTCTGCCTTAGCTGTCCCAACAAGATTTCCACGGCTTTGCTTTCCTGTCTCTTTTGCGCTGTTTATCGTCCTGCTGTACAGGGAAAAGGTCATGTTAAAATGCTGCTACTGATTTTGGTTCTGATCCTAAATCCAGCAGTGTTAGTCCACTTTTCTTTCCATCTGGCTTCTGGAAATACTCCACAATGCTAAAACTGTAATCCTGTAGAGCAGGGGTGTCAAACAGTCTGATAATCTGATTATAATCCTGTCATGCAAGTTATAACTAATGTACTAATTGAATTAAAAAAAAAAAAGCAATAAATTCAGGTGCTGACACAATTCAGGAGTCTCTTTCCAAAAGGACTAGTTTCATAACTTTTTTTTTTTTTTTTTTTAAATACAGGATTATTCATATGCATTGTTTACAAGAACTTGATGTTATAGATCACTTCACTGTCCTCTAGAGTTTGACACCCTTGCTGTAGATCGCGTTTGGATTTCTCTTCCACACAAGTAGGATTTGTAGCTCGGATTTAAACCTCGTCCGTTTGCTAAAATGACCTGTTTTTAGTTGCTTAACCAGGTGAGTCCTGTCTTCAACTTTAAAGACTTGTGCATGCGATTCATTACCGATTCTCAACATGCATGATTCTGATTTGAAAGACGAAAACCTGTGATCACGTCGGAATTCTTGTGTTGCAGGACGAGGCGGACTCTACAAACCGGGCCGAGGGATGAGCGCCATGGCTGCAGTACAGACGAGCTAACCCTCAACACCCTCCTCCATCTGTCCATGTAGCAAGGTGTTTATGCGCGCACACAATACGATCATAACGAAGCCATACCACTCTTAACTAACGCTGTACATTGTAAAGCTTTCAATCAGTTGCACGCTGTTGATAGCCTTAATTCTGTAAAGCAGGAACGTTTGTGCCTTTTTAGTTTGTCTAAAATTGGACCAGGATAATTATTCATATATATAAAATACACACAAAAACATAGCCAAAAAATGTGAAGTATGATCTGTACTGTATTGTAATTTTGTTTGGATCGCCTCCTTTAATCTCCACCGTACTAATGATGACGAGCTTCGTAGAATTAAATGTCTTTCAGTAGAGCTGTGGTGGTTGTGGTTCATTGCAGTCGTTCTTTTTGGAGATGAAGAGCACCCGAGTCGGTTGTGAATGTCTCAAACTATAGCTGCTTATTTTTTAATCTCCCCTTTTGGTCCAAAAACTTGGTAAGGGGTAAGTCATGACACACTTTAGGTTGAAGTTCACACAAAAACGTTCATTAGCACGTGAACAACCCTAGGGTCTTTTTTTTTTTTTTAATAATAAAATACTCAACCTTTTAATAAATGACCAGTCTGATTCCAGGATGCTTTGACCACTTTAATAGCACACAGGTCTCTGTAATGAGACGTTCATTATTTTTATTCTGTGCAGAAAAAGTTGATGCACCTTAAACTGGGCACATAATACAAGAGTAAACAAGAACTGGAATTTAAATAACACTACACAATTCCACTTGTATGTGTTTCACTATTTTAAGCCTGTAATCTCTGGGCATTAATCACTTTCTTTACAGTTTAAATCTCAAGTGCAGTCTCTGTTAAATCAAAGACTTTTATTTTTATCATTAAATGTTGAGGGAAGTGTCTGGACTTTACAACAGCGTAGACAATTGCACAGGATGGTATTTAAAATAGCTCTTGCCCTTCCTGTAGTCTTTAAAAATGTGCAAAACAGCTTTGACAACTATTCAAACCAGCATGAAGAGGGATGGATGGATAAAGTTTAAAAAATAAAATTAATGATTGCTGCTCTCAAGGGAAGATTATTCCACCTGGTCCTGATTAATCTCCAGACACTGGAGGAAAAGTAGGGTGTGTCTTATCTGCACAGTCCAGCTCCTAATAACCCTCTATGGTACTTGTGGGACGTCCTGGATGATGTTGGGGTGGGAATCCTGAGGCAGAGGCTGACCTTGGCTCAAATCCTGCTGTTCTGGAGGAAGCTGCTGCTGCTCGTTTTGAGGGGATTGTGGGACTGGATTCCCTTCAACTGTAATAATAAAAAAAAAAAATCCAAATCATACAGTCTCCAGGATCAAGTGACATTTTAGTGCTTGTGAGACTGAAGTTGTTTTAACTTCTTACTGTGGTTATGTTCCACTTGATCAAATTTAGATGGTTTTACAAAAATAAGGGAATGTGAAATGGATGTGATGGTAATAAGTGCCTGGGGCTGATTTACACTGCACACACTTCTGCATTTATTGACTTGTTAAGCACCTTGTGAAACCATTAAAAATAAAATATTGCAGTTAAAGGTGGGGCATGAGATTTTGGAATAACTGTTCCCGCAAACCATATTTTGAAAAGAAACACGGCCGCCTTCGCCATGCTCCTCCTCCCCCTTATAAAGCCTGAGAAAATCAGCCTTTATAATAAGTGTCTATTGTGTTACACACCAGTGGAGCAGAGTATAGAGATCTTGCAGTCACGTGACCGGAAAGTACACAACTGCCATCCTGTCAATCAAAAACACCGCTGAATACTGCTGCACTCGTGTACAGAATGGATCAATTTCAACCGACGGACTACACGGCTCATTTTTCTAATGAACAGATAACTAGATATATGTTTAAAATAAACGATCTACAGATTTGTGACCCTTATGGCTTACCGGACGGAGTTTTCACGACCGGATTTTGAACTGCCAGTGGAATACCCGGACGTGTATGATTACCTCATTAACTTTCCCTCGCTGTTCAGTGGTGAAGCACTGCGTGCCTATAAATCTCTGCACAGTTATCTTTACAGAAATTCAGGATTTGTCAGCGACTCAGATGTGGCATCTTGTAAACAAGAATCCTCATTGGATGGGTAAGTCACTTAGGTATTGAGTATAGCACTGACCAGCCCATTATAGAATAAAGTAATTCCAGCTGTAATTCCAAATCGTCCGTCTTGTTTACATGGATCTGGCGTTGGAGAGGTAGAGGCTTGGCAGTGGAGATTTGAGTGGCTGTTTTCTGAGCTTAGTCAACAGGCCGGCTCTGCAGCCTCGCTTTTCCTTCCGCTCTCGGCACCGCCTCCTTCGCTTTGCTTCCGATAACAATCCACGGAGACCCCGCTGGGCTCGCTATCTCGTCCGGAATGTTGTGCATGCGCTGGAAATCGCTACAAACCGTCATTTTCTGCTGAAAACCAATGTCCAGTAAGTCCATACGGTTGTAGTGGATATTGAAGTCCGGTACAGACAAACAACACGCAAAAATACACACAAAAAAGCATAAACGTGCACAGGTAGGGAGAGCTTGTAGCCGCAGCCATTGTAGTAGAATTGTATATAGTAGGGTTTTCCAGAAGAAAAGGTAGAAGTAGAAGGCGGAATATGGCGTTTGACCGACAAGATGGCGTCTGTCACAATCTGGATCGGCTGTGACGTCACATGCAAGTGCTCCATACAGAGCTTGGAAAAATAGCTCAAACTTTCTCATTTAAACTGTTTTCAGCCCCAATTTTCATTCCACACACAATTTTCTCAAAAGTAGCAGCCACACTTGTCCTGATTCACACAATGTGTCTACCTACACGATAGGACTTGCAGTTTTCGAATGAGAAGCCTGAAAGTGAAGAGAGGACAGCCACATGGACTGGCATTATAAACTTAGCAGAAAAGTCACTCGTTTTTAACTCGCTCTAGTGACCTCATTTTTTACACTACAGACAAAATTACATCAATGTGTTCAGGAGACCCTTATGGCGCTCAGTGAAAATCTCCCGTTTTTGTGTAAATCCCCGTTGTTTGGAGGGAGCGTACTGACAAAATCCTGCGCTCTGTGTGACACTCTGCTCACACACTCACGCACAAGGGATGGGCTGCTCGGGCTTCAGTCTGACATGTCAGTATCCAATCATTTTGAGGTGGTACCTCGATATGATTGGATGGCGTTTTTCCTTTATTTTACACCGTAGACTGGATAAAAATATTTCATTTTTGGGTCAAACCTTCTATTGTACTGCTTGCAACATGGGTGTGAGGAGCTTTTCAAGCAATATGGTTAAAATACTCATGGAAAAAAAATCTCGTACTCCACCTTTAAAGCCAGGTTTGAGTCACTTCCTGCCATCAAGTTGATTCAGAGTCTCGTTGGCGTTCATGTGGAAGAGAACTGAGGCTGTTTCTCAGCTGCCTAAAGAACCACACCAGGGTTCAGCACTGAATACACTTAAATCAAATGCAGCTGAAAGTAGGCAGAAATCAACTCTATATTCAGGGTATGATTACATTAGTGAAATATTTGGCCAGGCCAGTTCTGTCTCTCATTAGAATTGCACAAAACCCACCGCCCTGATCTCCATGGGCCAAAGAATAAATAATCTTACACCAAATCAGAGGACCATGAATTTCACTGCCATTTGCCTTGGTGGAAGTCTGCACTCAAGCGTCATTTAAAATCCAGTAGATGGCAGTAAAGATCTTTGTAGGGGAAGAACATGGCTAAATATAGAAATACCATGGCTGCATATCCCAATCCACACTCTCAGGTACCAGTAACCCTCTGGGACACCACATAGACCGTTGTCATCGTCAAGGAAACGAACAGGCTGTGGCGTCACTGCCAGCAAATACGACTCGTCCAGATAGATCAACGTTTTAAATTTTATCTAACATAAAAACTCACTGTGAACTTCAGGTGGAGGCTTCTGGTTTTTTAAACGCTCCATGTGCTCTACAGCCTGCGAGGAAAAACACAGTTCAAGAACAACACAAACCATCTGTTTAGATCTTAAAAATCAGCACACAAATAATTCCACAACTTCTGATGTGGCAGGGTTTTTTTTTTAAACTACAATGTTTGAAATTAATGAGCTAATTTGCATATTTGAGCGAGATATGATATTCATACTTGTTGGAGTTCCATTTTCTGTGCATTGAGCTGCTCCTGCTGTTTCTCCAGCTCGTCTCGTTGCTTCTGCAGTTCGGCCGTTTTCTGGTTCAGGTCCTGCTCCTGCCTGATGAGATGTTCCTCAAATTCACGCATCTCCTCCTCTGTGTAAGCCTGGTTCTGCTCCAGAGTCTAGAAATCATGTATGATAGAGGAATGACCTTCACCGCTACTCAATAACGACATCCTAACCATTTCACAGCAACACGTCATTCACCTCCCAGCTATCCGGCTCCAGGAATTCTTTTTTCCTCGTCGCAATCATGAACTCGTCTAAAGAGACCAGACGGTCCCTGTTGGTGTCGACCTGTCTCAGGAGAAGAAAGGAGGAGTTTAATATTCTAAACAAAATGTATCGTGGGGAGTCGAGAACGGTAACGACAATGAGGACAACGTCTGCGCTCAAGATATTGATGATGACACGGCTGTAATGTTACTAGCACAGCTAGCTCATTTGAATAATATTAGTCTATTAAAGTAGTTCTAGAATTTTAGAACCCACTATTGATGAAAATGTAGTATAAGGGTATATATTCAATGTATGGAAATTAAAAATAAAAAATTTCCCCATCAAAGGGGTGTATTTGAGCGACAAAACCGAGCTTCTGGGAAGCATTTCCTGGAAATCCCAGTCGGGAGTCACGTGACCGATGACGTAGTAAATTGACCAGGATGGCAGCATCCAGTAGAAACACAAGCGAAATGAGTGAATCAGACAGCGATTATTCAGACGAAATTGCGTCTGAAGACGAAAGTGAATCGTGTTCCAGTCGAGGTGAGTCGATGCACAACATTTTTTCTACTAAATCAGAGGTCTGGGCCGAAATGTGCGTCGTGATCGGCAGTATATTTGGGGCGAACCGATAGCGTTCAAGCGGCCTTTCCAACAACACGGAAATGACTGCAGCTGTCAAAGTCTGCTTTGTGTGTGTTCGGAGCTTGGGGAGAAGAAAAATGCGGGCCTGAATGGGGACCGTCTAGTTCTTGTTTAGTTAAAGAACCCTTTAATTGTCCTAAAGGTTCGGGAAGCTCGTTCAAAGCGCGCCTCAAGATTCTCCCATGGACTATAAAAACCACTTTTCGCTTTACACTCACCAGCATAAACATGTGCACTAGCCTTCAACTAGCACCAGTCTGCCCTCGTCCGCTTTACTTGCCGGTTCCACTCAGCGAGATCGTATCCATTATTCTTATCAGGATCAGGGAACTGATGCAGAGATACTCCGTCTTTGTTGGTTTTAGAACAGCTGTACGCGACACACTTTTTTACCATTCTTTAAATTCGTTTCTTAAGACAAGGATTTTTTAAGATGTTACCTTGACAGTTTCGGCGATAAACTTCTGCCTTCTTCAAAACAGTCACCAGATGTCGAGTAGTGACGTGCCTTATCAGCTGATGTTACTCTAAGGAGGCGTGAACGTCTTTTTTTGTCTTTTTTTGAAATTGGGCGGGACGTTCACGCCTCCTAATGGCCCTTTTCCACTACCCTTTTTCAGCTCACTTCAGCCCGACACGGCTCGCGTTTCGACTACCAAAAACCAGCACGACTCAGCTCGCTTCAGCCCTGCTTAGCCCCTAAAACTCGCACCGTTTTGGAGTGGGGCTGAAGCGAGCCAAACCGTGCCGAGTGAGGCTAGGGGCGTGAGCAGACACTCCCCTGTGCACTGATTGGTGAGGAGGAGTGTCCTCACATGCCCACACACGCCCCGCGAGCACGCTGGGATCTGTAAACACCGCAAACCCGGAAGAAGGAGAATTACGAGAATTTCTGAAGCCTTATGCGCCTCGCCTCATCTATACGCTCTTGCCAGTATCTGTTGGCGTTGTCGGTGACAACAAGCCACAGCACCAAGACCAGCAACACTAACGACTCCATGTCCTCCATGTTTATTGTTTACTATCCGGGTCGTGAGACTACCGCTTAAAAGATCACTGATGTCACTGTTTGCGCTGCTTAACGACATCACGTGACGTCCACCCACTTTCGCTAACTCCACCCAATGTGTCCACCCACTTCCAGCCAGCACGGTTCAGCGCGGTTGTAGTCGAAATGCAACTCCAACAGCCCCGCTCAGCTCGACTCAGCACGGCACGGCTCAGCCCGACTCAGCCGCGTTTGTAGTGGAAAAGCGGCGTTAGAGTAACATCAGCTGATAAGGCACGTCACCACTCGACATCTGGTGACTGTTTTGAAGAAGGCGGAAGTTTATCGCCGAAACTGTCAAGGTAACATCTTAAAAAATCCTTGTCTTAAGAAACGAATTTAAAGAATAGTTTCAATAGGGGCGGCACGGTGGTGTAGTGGTTAGCGCTGTCGCCTCACAGCAAGAAGGTCCTGGGTTCGAGCCCCGTGGCCGGCGAGGGCCTTTCTGTGCGGAGTTTGCATGTTCTCCCCGTGTCCGCGTGGGTTTCCTCCGGGTGCTCCGGTTTCCCCCACAGTCCAAAGACATGCAGGTTAGGTTAACTGGTGACTCTAAATTGAGCGTAGGTGTGAATGTGAGTGTGAATGGTTGTCTGTGTCTATGTGTCAGCCCTGTGATGACCTGGCGACTTGTCCAGGGTGAACCCCGCCTTTCGCCAGTAGTCAGCTGGGATAGGCTCCAGCTCACCTGCGACCCTGTAGAACAGGATAAAGCGGCTACAGATAATGAGAGGAGATGAGTTTCAATAGGTAGACATAATGAACTTTCACTACACACTTTTTTTTTTACCATCGTATACAGTGGAAATAATCCGTAGATCCGCGAATTGTCACTCACAGTCACAGTATGTACAGGCAGTGAGCTGTCTAGCCTGTCAATTTACTACGTCATCGGTCACGTGATCGCGGCGCGATGTTTTGCTCGTGGGCTATCGCAGAAAATCCTCTATAAAATCATTACGGATAAACATTTTTTAGTGATTTTTTTTTGTAATATACTACAAATATTAGTATTCATCGTTACATGCAAAGCCGATTTTCAAATTCTAAAACTACTTTAAAGAGGGGGTGTTTATGCAAATTAGTATTCATAGATACTCAAAGATGTAGAAAGATTCCTGGACTTTTGAGTGTCTCGAGGTATTAAAAGGAAGGGAGGAAAAAAAAAAAAAAGGCACCTCGTTCATGACGTGTTCTCTCATCCGTAACCTCTCCTCCTCCATCTCCACCATGTCGTCCTCCTCGTTCGCAGGATCGTAGATTTTCTCCAGCTGTGAGCGCAAGTTTTTATATTTTAAAACAGAATTGCACTCGCTGTTTTTCATGACGCAGAAAATCAACACACGTGTACCTCTTTCGTAAACAACGCCTCGAGTTCCTGCTCATCGAAAAAGCCGTCTCCGTTTGTATCTGGATGACACGAGAGAATTTCAGATTTTATTACAAATTAAAATTAGATGCTAACCTGCTGGACGAGGTTTGGTGAAGAAAAAGAGAGAAAAACAAAACCTTACCATGAAGGTTGAAGAAAGTTTTGGGGTCAAAATCGTCAGGGTCGAGACCATCTGCTTCCTCCCACACCTCTTTCAGCTGATCCTGGCTGCCCTAAAATTACAACAAACACACTCAACAAACACCTTGAAGAAATCTGAAAGAACCAGGAAGAGGAAGTTGTGACTGAACTTACAGGATGATTGATTTTTGGGTGATCTGCGTGCTTCTTCTTCAACTCCTCGTAATGCTCCTCTTCTTTCTTCCTGCTGTCCTCATCAAGGGTCTTGAGGTGTTCGCGGCGCTCGTGCTCCTTCATCATTTCGTACCTCTTGAACTCCTCGTGACGTTCTTTATCGTAATTCTCCAAATCCTTTGTAGCCTGGACGCAAATACGTACAAACCTTTGATGGAAACCAGGTTTTCTTGGCTGGACCAGAACGCTGACTGGACCAAAAGTCAACTTACTGATTTGATGAGTCGGTCCAGATCTTCCACCTCAAACGTGTGAGGGTTCATGTGGTTCAGGTACTCGAACTGCTTCAGTAAAGCCTGATGGTCCACAGCGACACCTGAACAACACACGGGATAGAAGCATTCGAATTAATTCCACAGGAAATGGGGTTTCCAGAGCTGAGATTCGATTCCAGATGCTGGCATGCACGTTGGGTTTTAAAACGAAGTCAGAGTAACAGTGAAGAGGTTTTTTTTTCTGAATTTGACTTACCTCAGCAGCAGAAAGTCTGATCTCAGAATGATTAACAAGCGAATGTCTGTATGATCAAGAAAATACTTGTGCGCGCACACACACACCTTTGTTGAAAGTAAGAACTGCTGATGCTGTGGGCAGCCATTTTGTTTTGACGTTACTCAGGGCTCAACATTAACGGTAGCCCGACTGTCCAGGACAATCAAATGGTTTGGTCCAGACAAGTCAAATCCACATCTGCCTGTCTGATGGTTTGTTAATCACCATTTTTATAATAATTATTCCAGAGTTACATCAAAGTTTCACCAAAATAAGTTCAATCCCCTCAGTTATCCGGCCGTGTTATTGTTTACGAAATTCCAGGGAAGCCGAGTACAGCAGGTGTGCGTGTGTAAAAAATGACCACGTCGTAATATCTAATTATAGACCCCTTCGCAGTAAACGTCATTCATACAAAAGCGGAAATTGCGCGCGCAGCCTGGACCCAGACTCAGAAATGCCTAGTTGTTGTGTTGTCGGGTGTCAGAATCGTAGCAATGACGGGGTTAAAATGTTCAGAATTCCAGCAGGATCTCACTTATTCAAAAAAAAAATCGCCGATGTCTATAAGCCATCAAACGTGTAGACTGGGATGAAAGCACCATCAAAAATGCGCGGGTTTGCAGCGCCCACTTCATCACAGGTAAGATCAGGATATTTATTAAATCTTTCTTTTTTATTCTTTCTAGTCTTCGTTTATTGATGTAGCAAAATACTTTGGTAACGTTTGTCTGATTAGCTGGGTCATAGTTACACAATGTAATGAATATTGTTAGCATGTTAACTTAGCTTTGCATGCAGTTTTGTTTGTAGGAGAGGTCTCGCTTGACTCAAGCAGTCCAGATTTTGTGCCATCATTATTTGTGTCTGCCGAAAATCACAATTTTAAAGCAAGGATGGAAAGGTAAAATTGTGTGCCCTCACTCTAAATGCCAACTTACGCTGACTGCTCTAACCTAGCTCCCGCCCCGTTCAGTTTCATTTCTGCTCTCTGCCTCTCGCTTTTTACGCAGCTCTGATTTCTCTTAGCTGCACTCTTTACACTATCATTCCTTTCATGCCATCACCTCCTGCAAATTGCTGTTTAGTGTTGGGATTTGCTGTTGTAGCTAAAGCCACATTGCCATCACATCACTGGCATAATTTGATTAAAACAATTTCAGTGTAAAACACATTCTGTACATGCCCCCACAATCATATGCGTCTAAAGACTTGTAGGCACGAAGTTTTTCGTGGGTGTACACTGAAGTCTTGTCAATAAGGTACGAGTATATATCTGGCCATTGTATACCAGGAAACTTACTAACATCGTCCGCCCACTCTTTAATGAAATGCGGATCCGGTAGGCGATGTCCACTTGTTAGAGTTAACTTATTTATGTAGCGTTCTCGATCTTGTAACGACAATTGTTTTGCATAATCTGACAGCTCATAATGCCGGTCTATGGGCAGCACCATTGTTTGAGTCCAGGCTGCGCGCGCATCCTGGCAATGCTCGGTTTGTTTACAAACATGCGAAGGGGTCTATAGATTATTATGGCCCTTTTCCACTACCCTTTTTCAGCTCACTTCAGCCCGACACGGCTCGCGTTTCGACTACCTTAGAGCAGCACGACTCAGCTCGCTTCAGCCCTGCTTAGCCCCTAAAACTCGCACGGTTTTGGAGTGGTGCTGAAGCGAGCCAAACCGAGCCGAGTGAGGCTGGGGGCGTGAGCAGACACTCCCCTGTGCACTGATTGGTGAGGAGGAGTGTCCTCACATGCCCACACGCCCCGCGAGCACGCTGGGATCTGTAAACACCGTAAACCCGGAAGAAGAATTACGAGAATTTCTGAAGCCTTATGCGCCTCGCCTCATCTATACGCTCTTGCCAGTATCTGTTGGCGTTGTCGGTGACAACAAGCCACAGCACCAAGACCAGCAACACTAACGACTCCATGTCCTCCATGTTTACTGTTTACTATTCGGGTCGTGAGACTACCGCTTAAAAGATCACTGATGTCACTGTTTGCGCTGCTTAACAACATCACGTGACGTCCACCCACTTTCGCTAACTCCACCCAATGTGTCCACCCACTTCCAGCCAGCACGGTTCAGCGCGGTTGTAGTTGAAATGCAACTCCAACAGCCCCACTCAGCCCGACTCAGCCGCGTTTGTAGTGGAAAAGCGGCATAAGACTTCATTTAAAATCAGAGAAGTGGCGATCAAACACCTCAATAAAAAAAAAAAATCTCTTTATAAGATTTCATTGTAAAAATACAATGAAATCTTCGTTCCATTGTATTTTTCTTTGCTATGGTTCACATTAACCATCTCAATTGTCGTAAAATATTTCAGGGGAATTTTACGACGGTGCCGAACTCTCGGTTTGTTTTCACTCACACTGATTCTGTCCTTATCATGTCCAACTCGTTTTCTTTAAATTAATTTATACTTCAGGTTTTACTGGATTTAATCAGGATTTAACTTTATTTCCTCTAGAAGCTTTGAATGTGGGCGAGTCTAACTCTTACAACTGCAGATCAGGTAATGGGTTAGAACACACACACACACACCATAATGGGGCTTTGGATAGTTTCTGTTTATTGAGACAGTTAAAGTTTGAGTTTTATTGGAAAATTAAAATGATCATAACTATACCTGCTTTTTGATAAACTCTGTTAATCCCTTTCCTTTTCACTGAACGAGTAAATACATCGGAATAAAAAGGTTATGGTCAGGACGAGTGGAAAAATCTCGCTGCTTGTCTGACTGGACGAGTGGATTAATGTCGAGTCCTGGGTTACTTGCTGAACTCTGGGCTTGAGGAGACCATCCCATCCCGAGCTCCTGAACGGTAATTCAAGTTGGGTTTGTTTTTTGGTTTTCCCAAAAATGCAGGTCACAAATAAGTTATGACTTTTAATCAATTGCAGCTTTAAAGGAACAGTCCACCGTATTTCCATAATGAAATATGCTCTTACCAGAATTGAGACGAGCTGCTCCGTACCTCTCCGAGCTTTGCGCGACCTCCCAGTCAGTCAGACGCAGTCCGACGCGCTGTCACTCCTGTTAGCAATGTAGCTAGGCTCAGCATGGCCAACGGTATTTTTTGGGGCTGTAGTTAGATGCGACCAAACTCTTCCGCGTTTTTCCTGTTTACATAGGTTTATATGAGCAGTGATTATGAAACAAGTTCAGTTACACAAATTGAAACGTAGTGATTTTCTATGCTATGGAAAGTCCGCACTATAATGACAGGCGTACTAACACCTTCTGCGCGCTTCGGCAGCGCATTGATACAGAGCTCAGATATCAATGCGCTGCTGAAGCGCGCAGAAGGTGTTAGTACGCCTCTCATTATAGTGCGCACTTTCCATAGCATAGAAAATCACTACGTTTCAATTTGTGTAACTGAACTTGTTTCATATCACTGCTCATATAAACCTATGTAAACAGGAAAAACGCGGAAGAGTTTGGTCGCATCTAACTACAGCCCCAAAAAATACCGTTGGCCATACTGAGCCTAGCTACATTGCTAACAGGAGTGACAGCGCGTCTGACTGACTGGGAGGTCGCGCAAAGCTCGGAGAGGTACGGAGCAGCTCGTCTCAATTCAGGTAAGAGCATATTTCATTATGGAAGTACGGTGGACTGTTCCTTTAACCAGGACGGTACTCGAGATGACAGGATCGACCGTCCTGTTGGTGTCCGTAACCCTAACACGCAGCACAAAAAACTCAAACACTTTAAAAATTTGTCTAAATTCTCAGGACAAAACAAGAAAGAAGGAAAAAGAACGAACAAACCCACATTTAATATCGACATCATTATCATCATGTGAGGTTGCGTACCGTTCCCTCCTTCGATGTCCTGCTTGGCTTTGATCAGCGCCCTCAGCCGGTTCACTTCCTGCCTCTTTAACTCGTCGAGCTTCGTCCTGACGTGGTGACTCACGAAGTCGAGCTCCTTTGCCAGTTTCCCTTGCTGGAATACGAGATCAGTCAGAATTACAACTTACACACATCATAAACCTGATTCCAGAATTAATTCTACCTTTATATCCTCCATGTCCGTGTTGTGGAGCTTTTCTCTAAAATGCTGGTCTTTTTCGAGGAAATCGATAACTTCCCTGAGATAGCGGTCATAAT
The DNA here is from genome assembly GCF_027579695.1 of Neoarius graeffei. Classification (NCBI taxonomy): domain Eukaryota; kingdom Metazoa; phylum Chordata; class Actinopteri; order Siluriformes; family Ariidae; genus Neoarius; species Neoarius graeffei. Next base: position 4,740,489 of record NC_083583.1, on the reverse strand, counting down.
GCAGTCCAGTGTCCTTAACATGGAGAGAACATTAGCAGAATTTAGGTCACAAAAATCATAAAATTTTACTTGGATTTTTTTTTTTAAAATGCATTCATGGTTTGTAAAGTTAACGACATTCATCGCTCAGTAAACACTTTCTATTTGTCCCTGTGCAAACACTCGCTTTGTGTAAACACTGTAGCACTCTGCGTTCAGCTCAAATTACACTACCTGGCCACTTTATTAGGAACACTCACCCGCTGTTCTGTTTTGTGCAGTTCTGTAATCAGCCGATCCCTCGACAGCAGCACGACGCATCAAATCACGCAGATACAAATCAAGAGCTTCAGTTAACGTTCAAACGTCAGAATGGGAAAAATTGTGATTTCACAGTGAAGTGTGACTTTCTTTCACTGTGGCATGGGTGTTGGTTTGAGAATGGTGTGAAAAACAAAACAGTGAGTGAGAGCGCGACAGTTCTGTGGGTGGAAACAAACACTTTGTTGATGAGAGGTCAGAGGAACAAGAGTTGATCTTTCTGGAGCTGTGTTTTTTATTAAAAAAAAAAAAAAAAACTCTTCCAGTGTGGTTATAAGCAAATTGTTAACATTCATTGTGAGATAGAAATATAGCAATATTCTTGATGTTTTACAGTTTCGGACCGTTCCATGATGCAGCTGATGTTGAAGGCAAAAATAATTGACCTTCGACTGAAAACAAACAAAAACTCAATGGAGTTTGGCACGAAACACACTTTCTAAATTTAATTTCTGATTCTTTTGTCAAAAGTTTGTAGAAATACTGTTAATTTTGCTTAACAGTTTCTCACCCACAATGCCGTTTGACTACTTTGAGTTTTATGCCGCATTTGAAAATCTCAGAATTTCCAAACTCGGGTTCCAGTTAAAAGTTTATAATAAAAAAAAGAAGGGGGGGGGGTCTTCAAACCATAGTCAGCTTATGACATCATGTCTACATGGCCACCGAGTGCGCCTACAGTAAATATCAGTTCACGACTTAAAAATTATTTTAAAAGTCATATTTACTTTAGGCGGCACGGTGGTGTAGTGGTTAGCGCTGTCGCCTCACAGTAAGAAGGTCCTGGGTTCGAGCCCCAGGGCCGGCGAGGGCCTTTCTGTGTGGAGTTTGCATGTTCTCCCCGTGTCCGCGTGGGTTTCCTCCGGGTGCTCCGGTTTCCCCCACAGTCCAAAGACATGCAGGTTAGGTTAACTGGTGACTCTAAATTGAGCGTAGGTGTGAATGTGAGTGTGAATGGTTGTCTGTGTCTATGTGTCAGCCCTGTGATGACCTGGCGACTTGTCCAGGGTGTACCCCGCCTTTCGCCCGTAGTCAGCTGGGATAGGATCCAGCTTGCCTGCGACCCTGTAGAAGGATAAAGCGGCTAGAGATAATGAGATGAGATGAGATATTTACTTTAGATCACTCAAACACACAAGTTGATTAACCCTATAAACACTGACCATACAGGTCACTGTATGTAAAATAAACACACACACACACCATAAACCTACGATTATAAAATGTTAACTGGCTGTCTTCTTGCTAACAAAACATGCTTTCAAAGAGGTGTCCATGTTTTCCCTCCACTTTGTAGCTTGCACTTTGACGGCACACCGGAGCCAAAACATAACCCAACATCTGTGCTCATCTGCTTACAAACTGAACTGTAACATTTCAGGGCTCGAAATTCGCGGTGGTCCGGTCGCCCGAGGCGACTTAATTTGTCATTTGGCGAGTAATTCCTGTCACTAGTTGAAAATAAAAATGAGCTATATGAAGCGAAGATTCAGACACGCCGTCAACTAAAGCCGCCACATATTAAGCGTGTACCGTGTCTGTGTTAATCGATGTGTTTATCGGCAGGATGGTCAGGCTGTCGGTTTTTTCACTACTAAGCATGCATATAACAGACATCCCAAGTCTCCCGGAAGTTCCGGGAGTCTCCCGCATATTGATAGTGGCTCCCTGATGCCCGCAAATTGAAGAATATCTCCCAGAATCTAGAGCAAGCAAGCAAGAGCGTGGACGCGAAACAATGTCTGCATCGCGCATATGACAGAGTGCGTGTGCGCCTGTTCATAAAGCGCATGCTAGACAAAGAGCATTCTGATGGGGAAAAAAGTCCAATATATTATTTGTTAATATTATATTATTATGGTGCTCTGTGTTGTTCTCATTTATGTATTTAACAACAGTATCAAAATACTCGGGTCTTGAAATAAATGCACATTAGTCATGAACAATGGTAACGACTCTCTTGTGTTATTTTTGACAGAAGTAAAATTCATACATGAACAAATTTTGGCGAGTTGATTTTCTGTTTGACGAGTTACTTTGGAAGGAAACTAGTCCGGCTGGCTGGTGAAAAAAATATATGAATTTCGAGCCTTGCATTTAGTGATTCCATTCAGTTTCTTTAAAACGTTCTGCTGTCATCATGAATGCCATCATGATCTCAGTCTCAAATCCAGAAACTCCATTTTACCTTTAAAAATATTTACTTAACCTGAAAATCCAGAACTTGAACAGCTCTTTCAGGAGGTTTTAAAAAAAAAAAAAGTTGAGATTTGTATTGGCATTAGTATTCAATAGAATAGTACCCAAGTAAGCAATTTGATGTGCATTAGTTGGTTTATTCTGTACTGCCTGCACTGCTTATGTTGGTATTGCAGCACATGGAAATGTCACATTAACTTTTGAGGATGTGAACAAGTGACACGCCACAACACCGCGGTACAAGTGCAGTAACTACTGTATCTTGCGTATGCGTATTTATCAACCTTAAGTCAAAGACAGCAAAAAACAAACCTTTATCTAAGAGTGATGCAGCGGCGCTTTAGTGTTTCAGGCTACACTGACCGGCCACTTTATAAAGAACACAGAGACAAAACACCTGCTGTTTTCTGCAGTTCTCTAATCAGCCGATCCCTTGACAGCAGCACGACGCATCAAATCAAGAGCTTCAGTTAATGTTCAAACATCAGAATGGGAAAAACTGTGATCTCAAAGTGAAGTGTGACTTTCTTTCACTGTTGGTTTGAGTATTTCAGAAACTGCTGATCTTATGGGGTTTTCACACACACACCAAACAAACAGTCTTGAGAGTTTACAAAGAAAAAAAAAAAAAAAAAAAAACAGTGCAGGAAACCAAAAACACTGAGTGAGTGAGAGTTCTATGGGTGAGGAGGAAGAAAAAAAAAAAAAAACCAAACACTTTGTTGATGAGAGGTCAGAGGAAACTGGACAGATTGGTTCGAGATTTTTTTTTTTGCCAGGAAGGATATAGGAACTCGCATAATCACTCTTTACAACCGTGGTGAGCAGAAAAGCATCTCAGCATGCAACAGAGAGAGAAGAACACATTGGGTTCCACTCAGCAGCACGGTGGTGTAGTGGTTCGTACGGTCGCCTCACAGCAAGAAGGTTTTGGGTTCGAACCCAGCGGCCGGCGAGGGCCTTTCTGTGTGGAGTTCGCATGTTCTCGCTGTGTCTGCGTGGGTTTCCTCCACAGTCCAAAGACATGCGGTTAGGTTAATATGGAACGGCTTTGGGCTGAGGTGGCCTTGAGCGAGGCACCGAACTCCCAACTGCTCCCCGGGCGCTGTTAGCATGGCTGCCCACTGCTCTGGGCGTGTGTGTGTGTGTGTGTTCACTGCTTCAGATGGGTTAAATGCAGAGAGGAAGTTTCACAAGTGTGTGATGAATAAAGTTGTGCTTTCTTTCCCTCCTGCAGCCAAGAACAGGAACCTTAGACTCAACAGCAAGTTCCTATTAAAGTGGCCAGTGAGTGCATTTCTCTTTCTGAACTCGGACAAAACAAAAGCAACAACTCACCACACTCTGAGGCGGTTCCTGCACCTTTTCTTCTGGCACCTTGACTTTAGTTTTATCTACACTAATAGGCACTGACTGGGAGCTGAGCAGCAGGCTGGAGAGCACAAGGCAAGCGGTGAGAGCTTTTATCCAGCACATCTGAAAAATAAAACAAAAAATTTATTTATATATAAGTGCTGTCAAAGTTAACGCGATCTCAATTTAACGCGATTAAAAAAAATAGTGCCGTTAACGCAAATTCTAATTTGGCCCTGTGAGTCACCCGTAGTTCCTGTTGAGGCTTGTCGCGCGCTGCTTCAATAAGAGTACGTGTGAGTGATGGAGAAAGGCATAGACACACAAACATCCTCGCCGCCATATTGGATGGGGCAAAGTGGAGATTCTTCAACCGTCTCTGGTATAGCGTCTAGACAGTAGCCGAGAATAAAGATGCCTCATTCATGTGCTGCGTTTAACTGTACCAACAGGTTTACCGTCCAAACGAGATCACATGGGATTACCTTTCACAGGTGAGACTGGAAAAATACTTTTCAATACTGTTCCTTCAGTCTTCAGTTTCCCAGCTCATCTCCACGGGGGGGTGTATAGTTATAAGCAGTGAGCATTAGATAATACAGCGCCACACTATGATGAACGTTTTTGAACGTATGATGAATGTTTTTATTTTTCTGTTTTTTTTCTTCTTTTATGGCAAATACTTCTCTTCAAAAGAAACTAATGAAGAGTAAAATAAAACTTTTTTATTTTCACAGTGATATGCACTTTATTTTTCATCCCTTGGTTTTCTCATCTAATATGGAAGTTATGGATGTCAGTGGCTGTGACAAGACGCGTTACGCTCTGCAATTAAAAAAACAAACAAACATTGGTACAAAGCAAGCCCATTCACTTTTTCATGCTGATAAGAGAATTACGATGGTTTTTCATGTGACAAAAATGTGCGATTAAATTGCGATTAATTGCAAGTTAACTATGACAGTCGCGACATTAATCGCGATTAAATATTTTAATCGCTTGACAGCACTAATATATAAAATAACTTTAAAAATGCACAATGGAATTCAACACGATATCACTTTAGATCCATGCATATATTTGAAATTTATGATATTGTATGTAATGCACACACATCTTGAAACATCGATAAAGGACATTTATTGTCAAACTCAAGAATTAATTCACAATAAAAAAATTCAAAAAGTGACAGTTGGTCCATGTTCGGACCGTCATGCTGGAGATTCTGGGTCGTCCAGGGGTCTCAGCAGCAGTGACTGAGGGTGTCAGGAATCTGTCACGGAGGTGAGCTAGCCTGATGTGCTGATCCTGAACTGGCGTCGTGACTCGAGGCTGACCAGGGCGTGGACGATCCCTGGTGCTCCCTGTCTGTCTGTAACGCTGACTCAAACGGGAAATGGTCGAATGATGAACACCGAAGTGCCGGGCGACCTCTGTCTGTGTACTTCCGGCACGCGACATCCCGATGGCCTGTTCACGTTGATTTTGGCTTAGGCGTGGCATCTTCAATAATGACAATTTTCCCATCATTTCCCCCGGGTATTTATAGGCAACATTGTGTGTGTACAGTGTATGCAAAATTTGTTTGAAAATTAAAGCCTGTCCATGTCATTGACTACCCGAGTCATACTGTACGTTATTGAGTACAACTCCCTTAAATTCTGATTTGAGCACAGATTTGGAACTTATTCGGGCGGAACGAAGTTATTTTTCCATTGTGATATATTTCTTTTCTTCTTGAGATAAACTCAGCACGAATTCAGCAAGTTTTATCAATCAACGTGCGTTTTTAAAGTTACTTAGTGTGTATATACACACACACACACACTACCGTTCAAAAGTTTGGGGTCACTTTGAAATGTCCTAATTTTTGAAAGAAAAGCACTGTTTTCAATGAAGATCACTTTAAACTAATCAGAAATCCACTCTATACATTGCTAATGTGGTAAATGACTATTCTAGCTGCAAATGTGTGGTTTTTGGTGCAATATCTCCATAGGTGTATAGAGGCCCATTTCCAGCAACTCTCACTCCAGTGTTCTAATGGTACAATGTGTTTGCTCATTGCCTCAGAAGGCTAATGGATGATTAGAAAACCCTTGTACAATCATGTTAGCACAGCTGAAAACAGTTGAGCTCTTTAGAGAAGCTATAAAACTGACCTTCCTTTGAGCAGATTGAGTTTCTGGAGCATCACATTTGTGGGGTCGATTAAATGCTCAAAATGGCCAGAAAAATGTCTTGACTATATTTTCTATTCATTTTACAACTTATGGTGGGAAATAAAAGTGTGACTTTTCATGGAAAACACAAAATTGTCTGGGTGACCCCAAACTTTTGACGGTAGTGTAGATCAGTTCCTGAATTAGTGCTTCATAGTAAAGGGTTCATGCTGAACAGGAACAGCTGCTTACACGTCTATAAGCTTTGTAAGTCATCAAATAAACATTATTTTCAGCTTGTTTTTCTTTCACACTGTTTAATTATTGACCTCTCCATCAGCCAACCGCAGTGTGACACACAGCTTCTCTCCTCAGAGCTGAGATCAGCTCAGACACACCGCGCACTTCCTCCTTCCATACTCAGCAGTACGAACTCCCTCACAGCCCTGCTGCCAGAGCGCATGCGTACTATTCAGTGCGCGAGTATTAGTGTGAATATTAGTACTGTTCAGCCGTTATCATTAGTTAGCTCATTAGCTCTGGGATAATGACGTCAAAGATCAAACTAATCGCCAGAAAACACACTGTTTGACACTTACTTTGTTTATTTCCTCGGAGATTAGTTAAATCAGGCGTGTTTTCAGTTCCCCACAGGTGCTTTTTCATCACCGCTGAAGTGAAGTGAACTTCCTCACTGTCTCGTCATCACTACAGTACAACAAACCCATTTCTCCTGTCCGCTAAGCGGGGGGAGGGGCACAGAAACACTGTCGGGGAAAAAGTCACAGCGGCACCCAATGGTGGGTCACCGCAATTACACGCCACTCAGCGGCCATTTTGTTTCAGGGATTCTCAAACTTCTCTTCTCATCTCATTATCTGTAGCTGCTTTATCCTGTTCTACAGGGTCGCAGGCGAGCTGGAGCCTATCCCAGCTGACTACGGGCGAAAGGCGGGGTACACCCTGGACAAGTCGCCAGGTCATCACAGGGCTGACACATAGACACAGACAACCATTCACACTCACATTCACACCTACGCTCAATTTAGAGTCACCAGTTAACCTAACCTGCATGTCTTTGGACTGTGGGGGAAACCGGAGCACCCGGAGGAAACCCACGCGGACAACATGCAAACTCCGCACAGAAAGGCCCTCGCCGGCCACGGGGCTCGAACCGGGACCTTCTTGCTGTGAGGCGACAGCGCTAACCACTACACCACCGTGCTGCCCGAAGTACAGATCCCACTGGTCAAATGTTACTCTGATACAAGTGAAAGTTGTCCAGTCAAATTTTTTTACTTAAGTTAAAGTACTTGCTTTTAAAAATACTTAAGTATTAAAAGTACATTTTCTGTCAACGCATTGTTGTATTCTTGCCACAACGCTTACAAAACCGAATGCTGTTACCAAAGACAGAAATGTGAATTCACAAAATGAACACGTGCTGTGCCATGATGGTGGTTTAAAGTGCATATCCTGGACCAATTTAGTCTCATCTCATCATCTCTCGCCGCTTTATGCTGTTCTACAGGGTCGCAGGCATGCTGGAGCCTATCCCAGCTGACTACGGGCGAAAGGCGGGGTACACCCTGGACAAGTCGCCAGGTCATCACAGGCCTGACACATATGGCCCTTTTCCACTACCCTTTTTCAGCTCGCTTCAGCTCACTTTAGCCCGACACGGCTCGCGTTTCGACTACCTTAGAGCAGCACGACTCAGCTCGCTTCAGCCCTGCTTAGCACCCAAAACTCGCACGGTTTTGGAGTGGGGCTGAAGCGAGACAAACCGAGCCGAGTGGGGCTAGGGGCGTAAGGAGACACTCTCCTGTGCACTGATTGGTGAGGAGGAGTGTCCTCACATGCCCACACACGCCCCGCGAGCACACTGGGATCTGTAAACACCGTAAACCCGGAAGAAGAAGAATTACGAATTACGAGAATTTCTGAAGCCTTATGCGCCTCGCCTCATCTATACGCTCTTGCCAGTATCTGTTGACGTTGTCGGTGACAACAAGCCACAGCACCAAGACCAGCAACACTAACGACTCCATATTTATTGTTTACTATCCGGGTCGTGAGACTACCGCTTAAAAGATCACTGATGTCACTGTTTGTGCCGCCTAATGACATCACGTGACGTCCACCCACTTTCGCTAACTCCACCCAATGTGTCCACCCACTTCCAGCCAGCACGGTTCAACGCAGTTGTAGTCGAAATGCAACTCCAACAGCCCCACTCAGCTCGATTCAGCCCAACTCAGCACGGCACGGCTCAGCCCAACTCAGCCGCGTTGGTAGTGGAAAAGCGGCAATAGACACAGATAACCATTCACACCTACGGTCGATTTAGAGTCAACAGTTAACCTAACCTGCATGTCTTTGGGGGAAACCGGAGCAAACCCACGCGGACAACATGCAAACTCCACACAGAAAGGCCCTCATCGGCCGCAGGGCTCGAACCCGGACCTTCTTGCTGTGAGACGACAGCACTAACCACTACACCACTGTGCCACCCCAGACCAATTTAGTGTTTTTTTATGAAAGTATGTCCCTTTACACACTCATCCAGAAGAGTAATTTTGCACAATCTGTCTACAGCAGAAAAAAATTAAATAACAAAACGTGTCTGGAAAAATCCCAAGGGAGTCTGGCGCTATATTGATCCAGATTCGTGACATCACGCGCGGATCCGCCAGCAGGCTGAGAGACCCTGCATGGGTTCAGTGCACAGTCTGTGTAGACCAAGGTTAGCAGTTAGCTACTTTGCTCATCTATCTATTGTTACATAAATAATATTTTTTCTAATTACTATTATGTAATTAGAAAAAATTACACTGCATGGTGGTGTAGTGGTTAGCACGGTCGCCTCACAGCAAGAAGGTTTTGGGTTCAAACCCAGCGGCCATTGAGGGCCTTTCTGTGTGGAGTTTGCATGTTCTCCCCGTGTCTGCGTGGGTTTCCTCCGGGTGCTCCGGTTTCCCCCACAGTCCAAAGACATGCGGTTAGGTTAATATGGGACGGCCTTGGGCTGAGGTGCCCTTGAACGAGGCACCAAACTCCTAACTGCTCCCCGGGCGCTGTTAGCATGGCTGCCCACTGCTCTGGGTATGTGTGTGTGCATGTGTGTGTTCACTGCTTCAGATGGGTTAAATGCAGAGAGGAAATTTCACAAGTGTGTGATGAATAAAGCTGTGCTTTCTTTTCTTCTTTCTTTCTTTTTATGTATTTATATATTTCTTCATTTAGAAGAGTACTGGCTACTGTAGGAGAAAGATTTCATAAGCTATACCCATGGAATCAGCTAAGCAGGGTTGTATATACATTTAATGTGTTTGACAGGTCCCAAGATCTCAAGCCCTGACACGCCGTATATCCCTTGATACATGTGAAGTAAGTGTATTATCGCCCAGCGCTTTTGTGTTGTTTACTTTTGTGTGTGTTAATAATTAACATTATCCGTGTACCACATGAACACCTAATTTAGAGTATAATCTCTCTTATTTCTTACCCTGGCAACAGTCAACTTGTGAATCGCCGATTTTCTTGGTCTTTTTCTCGGCTCTGCTTGGTCCTCAGCTTCGAGAGCCTCGGTGGATGCGGCACTTCGCCTTCTGTCAGGGGAGACGAGCACTGCTGGCTCCTTTGGTGACGCTGACACAGATGGAGACGGTGTTGCTTTGGGCATTCTAACAGATGGAACTGTGTCTTTTTTCAGATCAAGTTGCTTTTTGAAGCCCATTTCCCACTGCAAATAGTTCTCAAAGTCGTCGGGCTTTATGAAGCGAGCCCCACATATGACGCTGTGGTCTGTTGCATGTTGCCAGTTTTTCCGGGTGCCTCGCACGAAGCGCTCCCATTTCTCTCTCATTGTCCGGTCTTTTGGAAAACGATGAGTACTAATCCCATCATGATTGGTGTTGCTACACCCTCCTACGATACATCTGTTAACCATTTTAATAATTACGTGATAACATTGAAGAAATTTGCAGAAAACCACCAGGTCGTTTTCTCATAAACAAACCAACGCTGACATGGGATTCAGAAGGAGGCATCCCGCACGTGACGTCACAAAAATCAATGATTGCCGGGAAATCCAAATGCCAAGTTTTTTCAGAGGTGGACGAATTCGCCTCAAATGGCTTGATTTTAACTGAATTTTTCTGGTATTGCGCAAGGTAAAAAAAATTGCACAAAATGCAAAATGTGACAGATATTTGACCAAAGTTTAATATAAAATCAGAGAATTGCATTGATCTTGTTCCTAAAAATACCCAAGATGTAAATATACCACCGTGTAGTGGTTAGCACGGTGTAGTGCTTTTAGCAGATGCTCTTATCCAGAGTGACATACGGTACAACAAGGGGATACATGACACGGTGCTCCTGGAGCAGAGAGGGTTAAGGGCCTTGCTCAAGGGCTCAACCGTGGCAGCTTGTCAGTGCTGGGGCTTGAACCCGTCATTGGGTTCAACTCAGTAACCTTAACCTTTGAGGCACCACTGCCCCCCAAATTTGCTGTGTTGTAGTTATATTAATACACACAGTTTAAAATCTTAAAGTATAGAAGAAACCTTTATTTGTCACATGCACACTTCAAGCATAGTGAAATTCATCCTCTGCATTTAACCCATCTGAAGCAGTGAACACACACACACACCCAGAGCAGTGGGCAGCCACACCAGAGCGTCAGGGGTTAGGTACCTTGCTCAAGGACACTTCAGCCCAAGGCTGCCCCATGTTAATCTAACTGCATGTCTGTGGACTGTGGGGGAAACCACAGCACCCGGAGGAAACCCACGCAGACACAGGGAGTCTGGAAAGGGCCCTCGCTGGCTGCTGGGTTCGAACCCAGAACCTTCTTGCTGTGAGGCGACAGTGCTAACCACTACACCACCGTGCCACCATTATTTAAATTATAATTTAAACAACATTTTATTTTTTATAATCCTATTTAAGCATATGAATAATTTTGTATTTTTTTAAATTTGCATCACAGTGAAATTCTTTTCATATACTAGCTTGTTAGGAAGCTATGGTCAGCGCACACACAGGGCAGAGAGTGTTAAGTAGCAGCTTGGTGGTGCTGGGACTTGAACCCCTGAGCAATTGCTACTAACTTTTAAAGCTCTTCATAGTTTCACCCCTTCCTATCTCTGTGAGTTAATTCATTTGTACTAGCCCTCCTGCTCCTTCAGATCTTCTGTCTCTGGACTTCTGACTGTCCCACGTTTTAAACTGGCATTTATGGGTGGCAGATCATTCAGTGTTGCTGCTCCTAAACTCTGGAATTTACTACCATAATCACTTCATTACCATTCCACTCTCTCTTCCTTCGGAGCTAACCTGAAAACTTTCCTCTTTACCTCACTACTCTTCCGAGTGGTTTTTTTTTTTTTTTTTTGTGTGTGTGTGTGTGTGTGTGTGTGTAACTCCTGTGTAAAGCGTCATTGGGTTTGTGAAAGGTGCTATATAAATTGAACTTTATTATTATTATTATTATTATTATTATTATTATTATTAACTGAGTCACTACTGCACATACTCTGTGAAACATAAGTATCATAACTTTGCTAAATGATAGAGAACCATTAGAACACAGTGCATGGACGAGATTTATTTGCTTTGTTAGAGTTATATTAATACACTCAGTTTAAAATCTTAAAGTATAATTTTTTAAATCTTAATTTTTAAAAATGCTATTTAAGCATATGATCAATTTTGTATTTTTCTTATTTGTATATTCATAGCTGTTAATTGTAAATGTATTAATAAAATACATTACACCGGGCGGCACGGTGGTGTAGTGGTTAGCACGGTCGCCTCACAGCAAAAAGGTTCTGGGTTTGAACCCAGTGGCTGGCGAGGCCCTTTCTGTGTGGAGTTTGCATGTTCTCCCTGTGTCTGCATGGGTTTCCTCCGGGTGCTCCGGTTTCCCCCACAGTCCAAAGACATGTGGTTAGGTTAATATGGGACAGCCTTGGGCTGAGGTGCCCTTGAACGAGGCACCGAACTCCTAACTGCTCCCCGGGTGCTGTTAGCATGGCTGCCCACTGCTCTGGGTATGTGTGTGTGTGTGTGTGTGTGTGTGCGCGTGCATGTGTAACATCTTAACAACAAAGGACACTCATTTCAGGATTGCAACGTACACATTTTAGCCAGAGAGGATCGTTGGTATGAGCGAGGAGTTAAAGAAGCCATTTTTGTCAACCTGGAACAGCCATCACTGAACAGAGGTGGGGGTCTAAGACATCATTTATCAGCCACCTACAATGCAGTCCTTGGCGCACTTCCCAGACAACTGAATGCACACCAAAACCCAGCTGTTTTCAGTGACTCACAGGAGGACAGAGAGAACCAACGACTCTCTAGGCCGTTCACACCAATGGCGGCTGGTAGTCTTTCAAACAGGGGAGGCTGGTCAGTTATGATATTTCCAGATTTTAAAAGAAAAAACACATCAATTTTGCCCATACTCTTGCCTCTGATCTGGCTGATTGTTGGCAGGGTCACAAACTGTGAAATAACAGGTTCTTTTGGCCCATTAGCCTACTGTCCAATATACATGATGGTGGTGTTGGGGGGGGGGGGGGGGTATATTTTAACATTTTATATTTTAAAATTGTGGCATGTTGTTTAAAAATTGATCATTATTGAAAGCAGCTCTTTGTCAGGAACCCCAGCAGTAACAGCAGAGTGTTCTGGAATAGGCACAAGCACTGACCTTGGGGAGCCAAACATAGAGCTGGGTGCCACACATTTCATTCAATGACACTTTCCCTATATTTTACTTATTTTGACTGAGAAATGTTTTATTGACAATTTTGATAACCCTTCACTTTTAATCCAGGTCTGTAGTGTGAAATGTTCTCGGCTGTGTTTTTGTTTAAAAATGTTTTCCAAATTGTAGCTGTGTTTAATTCATATCCAGATAAATATATATTCCAATATAATATACTCAGCATAAACATTTTAAATGGATTCTATATTTTTGGTCCATCCATGACATATTACTAAAGTAGCCTATTTACTGTTGTTGATGTGGGTCACTTGCTGTTAGCCAATTCACTTTCTCGTACCAGGAGAGCTGAAAGGAACGAGTATTATTCCCTACCTTTTTCACCAAGTCAATTTGAGGCGTTGGTCTACCCTGCTCTTTAATTTTAATTTTTTCCTCGAAAGGAAGACTGGCAAATGGCTTCGCCAAAATTAAATCAGCAATGCTTGGCATCCGTGCGCAGCTTTCTTGCTAGCTGACTAGCCCCCTCAAGTTCAAGTTCAGTCACTCAAATAAACGAAATTTCTGGAACCAAGATAGCAAACTTGACAACACTATATTTACACTTTATTTACAATGAAAATATATACAAACTAAAAAAGCTGGTAGAAACTGTATGTAATGAATGAAATCGAAATGTAAGCTGATCTCTTACAATACACCACAGCACTTGCGAATTCACACGGGACTGAACTGAGATTCACCGCTGCCTGTCTATATTTGAAACAAGCTGTCAATCAAAGAAAATATCTGGCCGCTTTCACCAATCACCAGTCTCCTCGCGGAAAGCTTTGCCATGTCCCTCCCACTGTGAGGCTGGGAGTCCGTGGGCGGGCGTTTTCGCAGTATTTGTCCAATAATCGTCTTGCATTTTGATATTGAAAGCGCAGAGCTCCCAAATGCCATTGAAGTCCACTGAGGCTGGGCTGCATCGCGCTGTCACGAGGGGGAAAAACTCACGCACACATGAGGTGAACTGGGGAAAGTTATAATGGAATGATTTCGCACTGTAGTGGGTTGAGCACATATATTTCTATGATTCTGGATCTGAAATAGCAATGTTATAAGGTCGGCTATAACATAAGCCTAGCGCAATTCATCCTACACGATGTTCGTCATTTTTAGAGGAGGCTGAGCCTCCCTCGTTGTCTTAGAGCAGTCGCCCGTGGTTCACACCCAGCCCCCAGTGACCCACACCAACAGGAGGACTCAACGACACCTTAGGATTGCTTTTCATCCATGAGAGGATAAATACCTGATACTCCCTATTAGTCACACAGAACTGAAGAAGCCTTTCGGATGAGAGGCGAAACGTCTTCAAGAACCTTCAAACAAGTCCAGTTGCTCTCTTCTACTCTCTTTTACCACCCACAGTTTGTGCGCATGCGTGTGTTCACTGCTTCAGATGGGTTAAATGCAGAGAAGAAATTTCACAAGTGTGTGATGAATAAAGTTGTGCTTGCTTTCTTTTTTAAAAGCTATATGTTTTCTTTGTCGTGTAGTATGCAGTGGACATTTTGTTCTTTCATTTCACTTATTTTAATTTTATTTTATGACATTTTATCACGTTATGAGTTTTCCTTAACATCTTGACACATGAGTTACGAACTTATACAGAGTTCACTTTTTTTCGGTTTTTGTTTTTTTTTATTTCCAGAAACATTCAAAATACAAACAAATAGAGCACCATATATATACAGATCCCAAAAACATCAAAGAAGTAAAACACACACATAGCAATAAAGTAAAAAATATGAACAAGAAAGGGGCTACTTAACTATCTTTACATATGTTAATCGAGTAAATCAAAGTTATCCAAAAAGGATATAAAATAACCAACATCCTTATTTTCAACTAACTTTAAAGATTTGGCAAAAAGCTTGAGGTCATTCTTCCAGTGTGTAACATAAGGTTTAGTTTTAAAAAAACGACATTTGTGAATAAAGTGTTTACCTAAAAGTAGTAAATTATTAATACCATATTCAATTTTGTTATTTAAAAACACTCCAAATTTAATTTCTTTAATGGATAAAGGGGCAAACTGAATCCCCCTAGACTGTAGCCAAGCCTGAAAATCAATCCATACAGGGTTCACTTGATAAAATCTTTACCAAAAAAAAAAACTTTTCTACAGGTCCTCCTTTATTGGAAAATAATATTTAAGCATAATTTTACCCCTCATAATAGCCCAGTGTGGAATAATAGGTATATATTGGTTAATAGAAAATCTATTTTTATTGAGGAATGGTTTTCCAAAGGTGTGTGGGCTATTGCTCACTTTATGAATGATGGACAGATTTTACAACATGGTCATTTCTGTCAGAAATTTCAGATTCAATGTACAAAAAGAAAATACAACCAAATCGTAAAGGCTATTCCTGTACCAATCCGAACTATGGTGGAACAGGATATGGTGTACTCTGATATTTCTCCTAGACTGAGACAACTTTGGATTGAAGGTGTCGAATTTTGTAATAAAAAGTGCGATAACAAATTTTTAAGACGTTCCTTACAAAATATTTGCTTTCCTAATTCTGTCAAAAGAGATTACATATTAAAAGATTTTGAAACAGTAGAAATTAAAAAGATTAGAACTAAATATCTCTCCTTTCTAATTCCCTTCAAAGCGAAAGAAATACAGTTCAAAATTTTGAATAGAATTTACCCAACCAAAGAATTTTTTAAGAAGAAATTTAAATTTGAAACTGGTAAATGTGTGTTTTGTGAAACAGAGGAGGAGGATTTGGAACATCTTTTCTTTCTATGTGATTTAATACAAAGATTTTGGATTGATTTTCAGGCTTGGCTACAGTCTAGGGGGATTCAGTTTGCCCCTTTATCCATTAAAGAAATTAAATTTGGAGTGTTTTTAAATAATAACAAAATGGAATATGGTATTAATAATTTACTACTTTTAGGTAAACACTTTATTCACAAATGTCGTTTTTTTTTTAAACTAAACCTTATGTTACACACTGGAAGAATGACCTCAAGCTTTTTGCCAAATCTTTAAAGTTAGTTGAAAATAAGGATGTTGGTTATTTTATATCCTTTTTGGATGACTTTGATTTACTCGATTAACATATGTAAAGATAGTTAAGTAGCCCCTTTCTTGTTCATATTTTTTTACTTTATTGCTATGTGTGTGTTTTACTTCTTTGATATTTTTTGGATCTGTATATATATGGTGCTCTATTTGTTTGTATTTTGAATGTTTTTGGAAAGAAAAAGAAAAAAAAACTTTTCTTCTTCCGTCTCAATATTTAAACGTCACTTCCGCTTGGGCGCACTCTACTTCCTGTCAGCCTCGTTCTGCGTTCTCTCTTTCTCGGCTCTCTCGCGAACGCCATCATGGGTCGCATGCACGCTCCCGGGTAGGGTTTGATTTTGTACGAAAAATTTAAAAGTGTGTGAACATACAGCTTATCGGAGATAAAAAAAAGACATCTTTAGAGACCTGAAGTTTAATTCCGGGGTAAAGAAGAGAGTTTTAAAGCGGGGTTGAGCGCCGCGGTGTTTCCGGTGGAGTGAAGCTAGCTGGTTAGCCGCTGTAATGGCCGCGCGTGCGGCTGGCTGGAGCTCGTGCACGGTTTTAGGATGAATTTATTTTTAAAGAATACTTTTGTTTGGAAATATAAATACATAATCTACATCTAGAGCAGTTTACATGGTGGATATAAGGTGTATTTTTAATATGGAAGTTAATTTGAGCTGTTTATAATTAAATGAGCCGTCGCTAGCTATTCAACAGAAGCTAGCATGCACACTCTCTCATGAAGCTTATTAGCTTTATTATATAAGACTGATTTAAAGCTGATCTAGTTTATGGATTATATTTAGTGCTGGGAAATGATCAGACCCTTAACTCTGTCTGGTTTGTGTTGCAGTAAGGGCTTGTCCCAGTCAGCTCTCCCATACAGACGCAGTGTCCCTACAGTAAGTACTCATCTCTCTGCTGCATAAACACACCTCACTTATCTACATGGATGAATATTCATGTATTCATTAGTAATTAATCAGATTATAATTGGCATCAGTTGTAACTTGCCATTGTTTGCGTGTAACCTTAAACTTTATTCTCTAGATCTACACTACCGTTCAAAAGTTTGGGGTCACCCAGACAACTTTGTGTTTTCCATGAAAAGTCACACTTTTATTTCCCACCATAAGTTGTAAAATGAATAGAAAATATAGTCAAGACGTTTTTCTGGCCATTTTGAGCATTTAATCGACCCCACAAATGTGATGCTCCAGAAACTCAATCTGCTCAAAGGAAGGTCAGTTTTATAGCTTCTCTAAAGAGCTCAACTGTTTTCAGCTGTGCTAACATGATTGTACAAGGGTTTTCTAATCATCCATTAGCCTTCTGAGGCAATGAGCAAACACATTGTACCATTAGAACACTGGAGTGAGAGTTGCTGGAAATGGGCCTCTATACACCTATATATTGCACCAAAAACCAGACATTTGCAGCTAGAATAGTCATTTACCACATTAGCAATGTATAGAGTGGATTTCTGATTAGTTTAAAGTGATCTTCATTGAAAAGAACAGTGCTTTTCTTTCAAAAATAAGGGCATTTCAAAGTGACCCCAAACTTTTGAATGGTAGTGTAATGTAATATTTATTCCCTGTAATAAGAACAATCGATTTGTGTCTCATCTCATTATCTCTAGCCGCTTTATCCTGTTCTACAGGGTCGCAGGCAAGCTGGATCCTATCCCAGCTGACTACGGGCGAAAGGCGGGGTACACCCTGGACAAGTCTCCAGGTCGTCACAGGGCTGACACATAGACACAGACAACCATTCACACTCACATTCACACCTACGGCCAATTTAGAGTCACCAGTTAACCTAACCTGCATGTCTTTAGACTGGGGGGGAAACCGGAGCACTCGGAGGAAACCCACGCGGACACGGGGAGAACATGCAAACTTCACACAGAAAGGCCCTCGCTGGCCGCAGGGCTCGAACCCGGACCTTCTTGCTGTGAGGCGACAGCGCTAACCACTACATCACCGTGCCGCCCATCGATTAGTGTATTTACCCTATCCTCAGGGGTCTTGTCTATGGGGCGAAAACACTGTGATTTTTAAGCCCTGTTTACACGTAGCCTGGTATCTATGAAGACGCACATTTATTTATGCGTTTGCACCTCTCATTTACACATAAACGGAGGTTTCAGTCACTGAAAACGGATATCTTTGAAAACTCCGGGCAAAGTGGAGAGTTCTGAAAACTCCGTTTTCATGCCTGCGTGTAAATAGTGGAAAACGGAGTTTTAGGTTTTCCCCATGTCATGATATGTGTCACAGAACAATATTTGCGTCAGGCGCTCAATATTTTGTTTTGATGGTCTCATGGATGCAACACGGGTGGTCATCCTTTTTGCATATTTGCAAACACTTTTGGTTTGTTTACATTTGCAAATAGGACTACAACTGCTTTATGAGGAGAAGGCCTGCGAGGAGGGTCGTGGTTTTTCAGGCACTTTTCCTCCCACCAAGACAAAGGCTTGCTGCTTACCAATGTCGCCGCTGTCACGTCATTTGTATTTTCACGTTTCTGATAGGCTAATTAGTGATGCAGTGCTATGCATTGCAAACTATTGCCTCCCATAGGGAGTTAATAGTTTGCAGTGCAAAGCACAGCAAACTCTTGTTCTTCTGTGTGTTTCTTCTTACTTAAACTTATTCATCTTCCATACAAATTTCGATTTTAATAACCCAATAACTGTACATCGCACACAGACAATACATCAAAACGTGCGGCTCGATCGGACTCGGTTTGCTATTAATTTGTTCATTATTCTACGATATCACGCAAAATTTCCCCATTCATTTCTATGGAATTAATTTAAAAAAATCGCACATTTTCAACGTTTTTCAAACATCCGCTGCTCTGGCATGCTTTCACCTCGAAACATGATTCAAACTTTAAAACGGAGACAAAATTCTCCTGTGTGGATCTGGCATTCAACTTTTTTGCTAGGTTATATACTTTTTGATCAGTCACAGATCAATCACCATGATCAATTCCGGAGAAATTCAGACTTTATAATGGGTGTCTACGGCGTTACACTTCAGTGGAGGTGAGCAAGTTAGTGTAGACAGCTTGAAAAAAAAAAAGCTCTAAATTTCTCATTAAAACTGTTTTCAGCCACAAATTTCACTCTACAGTTTTCTCGAAAGTTGGAGTCACACTGGTCTTGATTCACACAATGTGTCTACCTAAACGATAGGATTTACAGTGAATGAGAAGCCTGAAAGTAACAAGAGGACAGGCGCGCAGCCCCACAGACTCCCATTATAATCCTGACAGTGATTTTACTACAAAATCAGAAATGTCACTTGTTTTCAACTCACTCTATTGTCCACATTTTTTACACTAGGGACAAAAAAATTACATCAGTGTGTTCATGGGAGCCTTGTAGCGCTCAATGTGAAATAATTTTGTGAATAGCTCCTTTCGTTTTCGAGTAAATCGTCATTGTTCGAGGCCTGTTCCTGAGCAAAAATCAGCAAAAAACTGACAAGATTGTGTGACTCAGTGCACCTGTTCAGGACCGCAGTGTTTCCCACAGGCCAGGTAGCAATTTGTGGTGCCCCACTGTACCGATGAGGGAATTGTGCGCGGTGGTGTCGTGGCGGTCGGTGGAGTTGGTCATTGGGGCGTATGCAAAGTGTTTACAGCGGGCGGTGTTCAAACACACAGTATTTTTCTTCAGAGTCACCTGCTGGGACTATTTTAAAGCTACAAGAAGCATTTGAGATTATTCAGTTCAATCTAAATTCTTTTAAGTTCTTTAAGAGAAGACAGCTAAAACAATTTTTACCAGAAACCTGCCTGGTTTCATTCCTCGACCCAACTTTACATTACAGGGCAGGCCATTAGTTTGCTGGGCTTGATGTTGGTGGAAAACCTGTCTTCTAAATTTATGAAAATCACTCACCAAAATTGAAGTTAAAGTTTAGTTTTTTGCCTTTTTGGTGGCGAATCTTTCAATCATTCTTTAGTTGACATTCAAGGATTAAATTGCAAAAAATAAGCTGGAGGTTTTTATTTTAAACATTGAACTTAACACTTACCTCAACCAATACTAAAATGAAATAAATAGTATAATGTAACAAAATAATAAAGTAAAATATCATAATTAGATGTAAGAAACCACTTAAGGTAGCACCAAGGCAACTAACAATAATGAAAAAGCATTACCCTAATTGGTGCAAAGCCTGCATGCCCTATCAGAACATTTAATTCAGCTGCCAGTGTGCGCGCGTATCAGTGATGCAGTGATGGTTTATCAACTTCGCTAATAAAGATGTTTCTTAAAATATTCAGATTAGAGATGCACCGATTGCAATTTTTTGGGCCGATTCCGATTTTCCATGGAGTGTGACCTGCCGATTCCGATTTTGGCTGATTCGGATTTCATTTTTTTCAAACCACTTCACAGCACACACGAAGACTATTTTTTTTTCTTTTTATCTTTCTTTAATAGAACATTCTGCCAGATTTTCAGTAATAAATTTTCAACACCTCAAAGGTTGAAAACAAAGAAAGACATTGTTCTTTGTAAAATCTTTCTTCATGTTTGGTATTAACATATTAATTCCTGAAACAGGAAATTCACAAACATTTTTTCTTTTCCCATCCAATATCTGGCACAAAAACAACTTCCCCCTCATATATCATTTGCCTACTGCTATGGAAGACACTTTCATAAGCCTATTTAGATCTGAAAACTTATGCCTTGTAGAACAACCCATTTCTTCATTCAGTATCAAAATACAAAAATGATTTCCAGTCATACTTATACCATAGCCATTCTATCATCATTGTCAAATGTGTATTTGTAGAGTAATTTCCAATGGAATCAAGTGCAACCAAGGTTGTAAAACAAAGAAAAAAAAAAGTCTACCTTTGTACAAATCTAATAGGTTAACGTATTAATTCCATAATGGGAAATTCACACAACCACAAACATATTCTTCTTTTCACATCCAATATCTGGCACAAAAAAAATCACTATTTGGATATCCAAATATAGTGATTGTCGTTAACGGCGCGCGCGCCGGAGCTCGTTAGGCGCGCAGGACTGACACTGTTCTGCACAAGCGCAACACAATCGCACTAGAAAGCATGTTCAAGCTGCCAGTGTAGCTGCAGTCTTTTTAGTTGCGAATTCCGAGTATTTCCACTTTCATCTCTCTGTGATACACAAGTTTTGATCAGCAGAAAATCGGCGTATTTTAATTTTGCCCGCCCGGTCGCCAGTAATGGCCGATCACGTGAAAATCAGCCTATTCCGATCGGCGGCTGGTCAATCGATGCATCTCAGATTCAGAGTTTATGCTTCAGATAGCATCAACTAGGCATCCCCGCGAGTATAACATTTTATTTAGGCTAGTGGGAAATCCTTATTTATTGTGAATGTCAAGCCATTATTAATAACTTAAACGGGATAATGCAATAAGGCCGGTTCCTCGCGTCAAGCTGCTACTGTATGCATCAAAATTGGTTTATAGCCTGACTCGGGGATGTCTGTTTCATGAAGCCAAGAAGGCTATGATAAAGCTCATCATGAGCACGACGTAGGCTACCTTTTAAAATAAGGGGTTGGAAGGCGAATCGGGAAGGCTGCGTTATTTTTAATTAGCCTAATAGGCAATGGCAGGCCTGTGTACACGCCCCTCTGTCTGTGCACGCGCGTGAACAAGAAGAAAGAGCACTATGAATGAACGGAGCAATACGCAACGGATTTATTTTTTTTTTTTCAAAATCGCAAGTCTGTGTGGCGATAGGAATCCCTTGTGTGGCACTGCGCAACACAGTGGTCTATGTATGGGAAACCCTGGGACCGTCACCATGCCAACTAGGAGCAGTGAGGGAGCAGAGAGGGGAGGGGCTGCTGTCTCAAACACACACATAATCATAGCATTGTAGCATCATAGCAAGTCACACATTCACACAGTACAGTACAACTCCTGCGATAGCGACTGCTATGGCCACTGCATCACACTCATGATTTCCCACAGGGGAATTGTCTCTAGTATGGCTTTATACTTCTCCTTAAACTGCCACCTATATGTTTGGCATGTTCATAATAGCGCTTAGCTGCGTATCTATGCGGATCCATGTAAATGCAGATATTTTGGAGAACGGTCTGGTGTAATCGTGGATGTTTTTGAAAACGGAGAGGCGGGGTTATCCGTTTCTATACATACCCGGGTACGTGTAAACTAAGCATTAGAAGCCATTCCAAGAATTTCTTCTGTTTCAAATTGCTTTATTCAAGTTAGAGCTTCGAAAGATCCACGAAAGCTAAAGTATAACAAGTAGTTGTGAAACTTATGTTTCTGTGACTTGTTCTGAACTACGAGTGGCTTCAATTCTGTTATTTACATGCATGTTGAAGTTAATCCCGTCAGCAACAAAATCCTGATGTGAAGCACTTCAGTTTGGGTTTTCATTGTACTTTGGAGCAAGGATTATTTCTTATTTGTTTAACATCTTGTATGTGATACAATTCAACATAAAGACAAGAAGAATTCAGAATTGTGACAAATTAATGCCGGCAGTTATTCATGTCAAACGGTACTAAATTGGACATCGTGCCGAATTATTACCCGTGAACCGGAATGTTTCTTAGAATGATGATCGCACCTTTAGAATGTCCTTTGAAGCTGCTCTGTTGAGCTAATATACATTTAAACATGCACATCCTTGATTTGATTCAGCTTGCTAGTCAGAGTTTCTTCAACTACTTTTAGTTTACAGAAGTTAAATGAAAAATCCAGTCAAAAACGTAATGTTCAAACTTTTCATTAAAGCTCAGTTCTTTTGAAATCTAGAATAGTCCATCATAGACCCCTGAAGATGGGGCTAAACCTCCGAATATCATAATGTTTAAATTGCAAAACGCGGTGGGTTTTTTTTTTTTTTTTTTTTCTTCTTCTTCAAATAGTTGTCCTAATTTGGACAGCAAGTCTTCAAAGTGTATGTGAGGTCTTGGGGGTAACTTCCTATTTTACACAAGCTGTGATTTTATTTCCATCCAGATTGGATGCACCATTGTTCTTCCTTCTCTAAGAAAATTGCTTGTTTTCTGCCAAACTTGGCCTTCATCTGATCATTTTAGTTTGAATAAACGTCTGTCTGTGATTTTTCAACAGATGTCGCTTTGTATTGTGGTGCTCGCGCTCACTCTCACACAAAATCCTAAACATAAACTCATGGTTTGCCTTTCTTTCTGTTCAGTGGCTGAAGCTGACGTCCGATGATGTCAAGGAGCAGATCTTCAAGCTGGCCAAGAAGGGTCTGACCCCCTCTCAGATTGGTACGTTCCTCACAGGTTTTGTGTGTAGAGTGACTGGATAAGTGATGGAGAAATGTCAGGTTGTGATGGTTGATAAGTATCATGGTGTTTATGGACCTTTTTAAAGAGGAGTTGTGGGGAGATTTAAAGGAAAAATTGTATTAAAGTCTTTTGAAAGGTTTATCCTGGTAATCCTGATGGAAGATCATTTCTTTTGGGATTGTGAATGATTTCAGGATCAATCTGGAAAAAGATGCAAGCTAACAAAACGAGACACTTTAGTTTAAATTTAATACCAAAGGAAACTCATTCCTGCCTTGAATATTAGATGCGGTGTTGAGTGAAGCTTCCACGCCAGCCACTGTTTCTCGGGACTGTGTTTATAAAACGAAGACTCATCAGTGTTTGTTTTTCTGTTGTGTTGCAGGTGTGATCCTCAGGGATTCTCACGGTGTTGCTCAGGTGCGCTTCGTCACCGGCAACAAGATCCTCAGGATCCTGAAATCTAAAGGCCTGGCTCCTGATCTGCCTGAGGATCTGTACCACCTGATCAAGAAGGCTGTTGCTGTGAGGAAGCACTTGGAGAGGAACAGGAAGGTAAATGGGGGGGGGAACCTCGATCACCCTGTTCCCAACTTAGCTTTCTTTATTTCCCTTTAAAACCACATCTTGGGGTGTTTTATTCCTCTGATACCACAGCAATCTTAGTCAGGGTTTTAATAAAAAAAAAATTGTTATACTTTTATCCATTTAGTTGTTTAACCACATTTTTTGCTTAACCGTGTTAGAGCAGTATTTATTCCCTCACCAGGTTTTTTTTTTTTTTTTTTTTTGCTCCAGTGTAGGGCTGCACAATTAATCGAATTTAATCGAAAATTGCGATTTTGGCTGCCATGATTAAATTAAATGAAAATCGCGATTTATTTCCGTTTAAAATGCGAGCTCTGCTGTATATCTGATCAAGCACTTTTTGACCAATACTCCGCCAAACCATTAGGGGGCGCACCGATGCATGTAAGATTTCATTACTCCGCCTAAATAAGCAAGCAAGCCAAGTGCTGTGTTGCCAGATTGGGCGGTTTTAAGTGCATTTTGGTGGATTTGAACATATTTTGGGCTGGAAAACGTCAGCAGCATCTGGCAACACTGGCCAAGTGCGCAGAGCTTCAGTGCAGCGGTATCTTCTTCAAGGGGTGATGGCGTGAGAGTAGGTAGCAGATTGAGGTGAGAGAGAAAAGCTAACTATGTCGGAACAACAGACTATTTAGCACTGGAGGCAATGTTGTGACCTGCCTTCGCTCATGTTTAAAGCCAGAGCATGTTGATAGGCTGCTCTTTCTAGCTAAAAACTTGTAGGCCTCAGTATAATGCTATGTAATTGTTACAATTGAGTTTTCAGTTCCTTCATCCTTTGGTAATTTCTTGGATAAATTTCATTTATTTGTCATTTGGAAATCAGAATTTCTCTTTTAAATTTCATTCTGCACTGAAAGCTGTTCATATTGTTTGTTTGAATATAGTGAAATAAAATTTAAGTGATTTCCCTAACATCAAGAATAATCGTGATTAATAATCGCGATTACAATTTTGATCAAGATAATCATGATTATCATTTTTTCCATAATCGTGCAGCCCTACTCCAGTGTAAATTCCCCTGACACTGGAAACTCCTTCAATCACTGATAAATGAACATCACACACTTTAATCCTTTTATCAGTGAACCGTCAGCTGTATAAATCCCTGTGAATGAGCTGTTGCTATAGAAACGATAAATATCATAGGTAATTTTATTGGATGCTAACCAACACCTGACCAATCAGAATTCAGCTGAACATCTGGAGAAGTCAATTTTTTGCATGGAAGAATGCAATATAAACATTTGTGGTGATGAATTATATTGCTGTACGCTTTTGGAAGCCATTGCAGCATTTTTATAATAAGTTTTGAAAAGGTTTTTTTTTTTATATATATATAAGAGGCTGGTTGGACAAATCAAATAAAAAAAAAACTGAAATGTATCTAATTTAAGGTTGTAAAATGTATAACATTTTGATTACGTTTCTTTCCTCATTCACTGTTAATTTTTGTATACATTAAACAAATTTTGTAACCTTCAGATATTGTGGAACTTTAAGGTGCAGAGTTTCAAAAGCTGACACTTGCATGAACGCTATGAATGGCAAATATATAGAATAAATAAAATGTGGATAAAATATTAAAACTTGCTATGATTTGTATTGACTATGGAAACTTGATGAAATGGTGTGAATTATAATAACTTGGAGGTTTGAGTACATTGGGAAGTTTAGTTATCTATGAGATGAGAACCGATAGTTTGAGCAAAATGATTTAACACACTTGGTTTATAACTATAGAATCCAGACTGTTGGATAATTTTGCAGCAGAATATTTAAAGGATCTATAACCAGACTCGGATATTTTGACCGTGTGAATGTTAGATGTGATTTTATTCATGTCTGCCCTTCATTCACCCGTCCAAAGTGAAAGCCATCATGATGTGATGGTGCTCTGTGCTTCTGTTGGTTAATAATCCCAGATTGTTAAGAATTCCCAAGTCTCTACAGTGTTCATAACCTCTTTGATATGATTTATAAATCTTCTCGGGTGTGTGTTTGCAGGACAAAGACGCCAAATTCCGCCTGATTCTTGTTGAGAGCAGAATCCACAGGCTGGCTCGTTACTACAAGACCAAGAGAGTTCTCGCTCCCAACTGGAAGTAGTAAGTATTACTTTATTTATTTAACACATTTCATTGTCTCGCTCTTCTCCTGTAAGGTGTGGGATATTTCTGATGTGTGAGATTAAAACCTGGAGGTAAATTAGCAGTTTGGCTCGTTGGTGCCAGCGCTGCCAGTCCCCTTCATACAAACCTTTGGTTTACCGTATTTTCTGGACTATAAGCCGCTACTTTTTTCCTAGGTTTTGAACCATGCGGCTTATACAAAGGTGCGGCTATTCCCTGGATTTTTCTTCCACCGCTAGGGGCGCTCTAACCGGAAGTAGAATCAAAAATAAGATAGACGAAAAATCAATGCAAAGAAGAATTAGCAGATCTTTAGCAGATAGAACACGCACGACAAATTGCTAACTGGTAATTATTTTCAAATCCAGCGAAGATGATTAAAGTGACTTGTGGTTTCAAACACAGGAGAAATGAAGGTAAATAAATACCGGTTATTTTCTCTTGGTTCTGTTCCGTTTTAATCAGCAAAGTTGCTGCCGTGTTAAAAGGCACTGTTTGGAAAGAATCTGTTCAGGTACATACATGTACATTTACAGTACAAAATCGTTCTGTACATGCAGTAAATATCTAATTTTTCAACATAGATATCTGCGGCTTATAGCCCGGTGCGGCTTGTATATCTTTTTTTTTTTTTTTTTTTTTAAATAGAGCGGATGCGGCTTATATACAGGTGCGCTCTATAGTCCAGAAAATATGGTACTTATTACACTTTTTTTTCTTTGTGTATGTGAATTCTCTCCATTTTTCATCCTCTAATCCTCACATTGTTGTTTTTATCCGCAGCGAATCCTCCACGGCTTCTGCACTGGTGGCATAAATGTAAAGACTTTACACAAAATAAAGACCATTTGGATGAAGTTGCCTGTGTGTGCTTTTGTTTTTTGGTCTGTGCTCCTTAACCCTCCTATTATCTTTGAGGTCAATTTGACCCCATTCAATGTTTAACGTCTCTAAATATATATCTTTTTTTTTTTTTTTTGCTTCATATTTTATGACTTTTCCTAATTTAATGGGGGCAACTGCGTAAACATAAAATTAATACATGTTTTCAATTTCCTGTACGCATGGGTGTTCTTTGGGGTCAATTTGACCCCAGGCTGTTTTAGCTATATAAAATATACAAGAAATATCAACATTTTACACACATTTGTTTTGGATGATACTGAGGTCACTATAACATGCAATTTTATCATCTTCAAAGGCTTTAGGGCCCTAACGTAACCATAACTGTAGTAGTGCGAGAACCACCGATAGTTCACATGACATGGGGGAGGGGAAAACATAATTCTCATGAGAAATTTGATATTTCCCATGCTGTGGGGGCGGGAAAATATGGTTCCCGCCAAAAAATATTGATGCTCCACCTCTGTTGTGTGAAGTAAGCATATAAAAGCTTGCACAGCATCCTTCTAAACCACTTCTCTTGGCGCTCTTTCTTTCTGCTCCCTCTCAACTGAAAATGACCTCTAAGGAAAGGTTTTGTCAATGATGTGTTGTCACATGTCTTTGACCATGAAACTGACATAGAGGAAAATGTGTCTGAGACAGATGATGTTGAGGAGGACCCTGATTGAGGCATCCTCCTCTGATGAGAATGAGACCCTCAGTGTTGACCCTCCTGTTGTCTCTCAACCACCAGCAAATGCACTACCTTCCAAAAATGGAGAGTTATTATGGTCCGTCTCCCCACTTGAACAACAGGGTAGACTTGGTGCTACTAATGTCATCAAAATAGTTCCAGGCCCCACCAGATACGCTGTCAGCCATGTCCAAGACACAAAATCAGCATTTGAGCTCTTCATAACCCCATCAGTCGAAAAGGACCTACTTGAGATGACAAATTTAGAGGAGAGGCGTGTGTATGGGGACAGTTGGAAAGACGTGTATGTGACCCACTTGCAAGCCTACATTGGGTTGCTCATTTTGGCAGGAGTGTACAAGCCAAAAGGCGAAGCAACAGCGAGCCTTTGGGCTGCTGACACTGGAAAAGCAATATTTCCATCCACTGTGTCTCAACACATTCAATGTTTTCTCCTGTGTCGTATGCTTTGATGACAGAGAAACAAGGCAGGGTCGACGAGAGAAGAAAAGAGAACCTTTGTCACATGCACAGTGAAATTTATCTTCTGCATTTAACCCATCTGAAACAGTGAACATGCGCACACACCCAGAGCAGCCCAGAGTACCCGGGGAGCAGTCAGGGGTTCGGTACCTTGCTCAAGGGCACTTCAGCTCAAGGCCGCCCCACATCAACCTAACTGCATGTCTTTGGATTGTGGGGGAAACCCACGCAGACACAGGGAGAACGTGCAAACTCCACACAGAAAGGCCCTCGCCGGCCACTGGGTTCAAACCCGGAACCTTCTTGCTGTGAGGCAACAGTGCTAACCACGACACCACCGTGCCGCCAAGAGTGTGACAAACTCGCAGCAATACGGGATGTATGGGACAAGTGGGTTCAGCGATTACCCTTTCTTTACAATCCAGGCCTGCATGTGACTGTGGATGAATGTCTGGTTGCATTTCGTGGGCGCTGTCCTTCAGACAGTACAGGCCGAGCAAACCGGCCAAATACGGTATCAAAATATGGGCAGCATGTGATGCACAGTCCAGCTATGCCTGGACTATGCAGCACGGGCGATTGCTCTAAGACAACGAGGGAGGCTCAGCCTCCTCTAAAATGACGAACATCGTGTAGGATGAATTGCGCTAGGCTTATGTTATAGCCGACCTTATAACATTGCTATTTCAGATCCAGAATCATAGAAATATATGTGCTCAACCCACTACAGTGCGAAATCATTCCCTTATAACTTTAACGTGTGCGTGAGTTTTTCCCCCTCGTGACAGCGCGATGCAGCCCAGCCTCAGTGCACTTCAATGGCATTTGGGAGCTCTGCGCTTTTCAATCTCAAAATGCAAGACGATTATTGGACAAATACTGCGAAAACGCCCGCCCACGGAGTCTCACGGAGTCCCAGCCTCAGTGGACTTCAATGGCATTTGGGAGCTCTGCGCTTTTCAATCTCAAAATGCAAGACGGTTATTGGACAAATACTGCGAAAATGCCCGCCCACGGACTCCGAGCCTCACATGGGCGGGATATGGCAAAGCTTTCTGCGAGGAGACTGGTGATTGGTGAAAGCGGCTGGATATTTTCTTTGATTGACAGCTCGTTTCAACTATAGACAGGCAGCGGTGAATCTCAGTTCAGTCCCATGCGGATTCGCGAGTGCTGTGGTGTATTGTAAGAGATCAGCTTACATTTCGATTTCATTCATTACATACGGTTTCTACCAGCTTTTTTAGTTTGTATATATTTTCATTGTAAATAAAGTGTAAATATAGTGTTGTCAAGTTTGCTATCTTGGTTCCAGAAATTTCGTTTATTTGAGTGACTGAACTTGAACTTGAGGGGGCTAGTCAGCTAGCAAGAAAGCTGCGCACGGATGCCAAGCATTGCTGATTTAATTTTGGCGAAGCCATTTGCCAGTCTTCCTTTCGAGGAAAAAATTAAAATTAAAGAGCAGGGTAGACCAACGCCTCAAATTGACTTGGTGAAAAAGGTAGGGAATAATACTCATTCCTTTCAGCTCTCCTGGTACGAGAAAGTGAATTGGCTAACAGCAAGTGACCCACATTAACAACAGTAAATAGGCTACTTTAGTAATATGTCATGGATGGACCAAAAATATAGAATCTATTTAAAATGTTTATGCTGAGTATATTATATTGGAATATATATTTTTCTGGATATGAATTAAACACAGCTACAATTTGGAAAACATTTTTAAAAACAAAAACACAGCCGAGAACATTTCACACTACAGACCTGGATTAAAAGTGAAGGGTTATCAAAATTGTCAATAAAACATTTCTCAGTCAAAATAAGTAAAATATAGGGAAAGTGTCATTGAATGAAATGTGTGGCCCCCAGCTCTACTGCTGAGGTTCCTGACAAAGAGCTGCTTTCAATAATGATAAATTTTTAAACAACATGCCACAATTTTAAAATATAAAATGTTAAAATATACCCCTCCCCCCCAACACCACCATCATGTATATTGGACAGTAGGCTAATGGGCCAAAAGAACCTGTTATTTCACAGTTTGTGACCCTGCCAACAATCAGCCAGATCAGAGGCAAGAGTATGGGCAAAATTGATGTGTTTTTTTTCTTTTAAAATCTGGAAATATTGAAACCGACCAGCCTCCCCTGTTTGAAAGACTACCAGCCGCCACTGCTATGCAGGTGTACACTGGTAAATCCCCTGGGGAAGCACCTGAAAAAAATCAGGGCATGAGGGTGGTACTTGACAGGGCTGAAGGAATGAATGGTCATAACATCTCATCTCATTATCTGTAGCCGCTTTATCCTTCTACAGGGTCGCAGGCGAGCTGGATCCTATCCCAGCTGACTACGGGCGAAAGGCGGGGTACACCCTGGACAAGTCGCCAGGTCATCACAGGGCTGACACATAGACACAGACAACCATTCACACTCACATTCACACCTACGCTCAATTTAGAGTCACCAGTTAACCTAACCTGCATGTCTTTGGACTGTGGGGGAAACCGGAGCACCCGGAGGAAACCCACGCGGACACGGGGAGAAC
This sequence comes from Neoarius graeffei, assembly GCF_027579695.1. Classification (NCBI taxonomy): domain Eukaryota; kingdom Metazoa; phylum Chordata; class Actinopteri; order Siluriformes; family Ariidae; genus Neoarius; species Neoarius graeffei. The sequence continues at coordinate 4,710,001 of NC_083583.1, read as the reverse complement.
ATGCAAACTCCACATAGAAAGGCCCTCGCCGGCCCCGGGGCTCGAACCCAGACCTTCTTGCTGTGAGGCGACAGCGCTAACCACTACACCACCGTGCCGCCCTGATCATAACATTACATGTGATAATTTTTTTACATCGTGCGCCCTGGGTGAAGAACTGCTGAAAAGGAAGGTTACCATGTTGGGGACAGTGAGAAAAAACAAGCCGGAGCTTCCCTCTGAGCTGCTTGTGATGAACAGGAAGGTAACATCTTCAATGTTTGTCTTCACTGACAGAGCCACTGTCATCTCCTATTGCCCCAAGAAAGGGAAGAATGTCCTGCTAATGAGCACCATGCACAAAGATGCTGTCTTGAGCACCAGAGAAGACAGAAAACCAGAAATGGTCTTGGACTACAACGAGACAAAAGGTGGGGTTGATAACTTGGACAAGGTCACAGCCACATACAGGTGCTGACGCATGACTGCCCGTTGGCCCCTTGTAATTTTCTTCAACATCATTGATGTGAGCCTTTGTAATATGGAGTGAAATAAACAAGGACTGGAACAGCGGAAAACTGAGTCGAAGGAGGATTTTCCTGGAGCAGCTGGGTTACGCATTGGTGAAACCTCATATCGAGAGAAGACAGTGCCTTCCAAGAGCATCAACAGCTGCTGCAACTGTTGTGAGGGACATCCAAACAGAGACACACCCCAACTCCTCCAGTGGTTCAAACTGCAGGCAGGAAACGTGGCAGGTGCCAGGTCTGTCCCAACAGAAATGACTCCAAGACCAGCAACACTTGTGTGAAATGCAAGAAATATGTCTGCAAGGAACATGCATGCATTCTCTGCACATCATGTGTACAGTAGTGCAGACAAAAGGCTGGAATGTACCTTCTGGTGGCCTGAAGGAAAAATGCTGTTCATATTCTGTCTGTTCAAATTCTGTTTAACTCATTTTAGTGACTATGTAACTTTGTTTTTTACTATTGCATGTACATATTTCTATACATAGCGCTTAGAGTAGCATAGAACAATCCCTGACACAATGCTCAAATATACTTTTTCATAGGTTTTTTGTAAATAAAGAACTGTTATGTGTTCCTTACTGATGTTCTGATGATGATGATGTTCTATTTTACAAATAAAATCCTTCTAAATTTTTGAAATTGTGTGTTGTTTTCTTTAAAGGGCTATTTAGGTAGTCAAGAAACATAAAGTACCTGACAAATAAACTTCATTCATCTCATTATCTGTAGCCGCTTTATCCTGTTCTACAGGGTCGCAGGCGAGCTGGAGCCTATCCCAGCTGACTACAGGCGAAAGGCGGGGTACACCCTGGACAAGTCGCCAGGTCATCACAGGGCTGACACATAGACACAGACAACCATTCACACTCACATTCACACCTACGCTCAATTTAGAGTCACCAGTTAACCTAACCTGCATGTCTTTGGACTGTGGGGGAAACCGGAGCACCCGGAGGAAACCCACGCGGACACGGGGAGAACATGCAAACTCCACACAGAAAGGTCCTCGCCGGCCACGGGACTCGAACCCAGATCTTCTTGCTGTGAGGCGACAGCGCTAACCACTACACCACCGTGCCGCCACAAATAAACTTGGGGAACAATTTTAATAATTTTTTGGAAGTTTAAATTGCTGAGGTCAATTTGACCCCAAGGATAAAAGATGTTAGTAATTTTGAAGGTAACAGGAGGGTTAAGTTCAAGTGTTTTGTGTTTATTCATGTAAATGTATAGACAGTTTTTAACAGTTCCTGTACGTGTCCATTCATAAAACATTTCTGTTTGTGTCACTTTAAGAGGTCAAAAAAATGATGTACAGATCTTCCATGGTCCTAATTTAACCAACATCCCGAGCTGAAATGAACCTTGATGTGGTTCTTTTTTTTTTCTCGATTGTTTTGATGCTGTTTACTGCCACTTGGATGTGTCCGAGGAAAAGCAGCATCACTTCCTGTGCTCATAAATAGTCATTTGAAATGGTTTATAGTTGTATCCCTGTAGGTAGATCAGGTTATATTTGTAGTTGAGGCATAAATTAATCCTTTCATATACAGTGCTGAGCGTAAATGAGTACACCCCCTTTGAAAAGTAACATTTTAAACAATATCTCAGTGAACACAAACAGTTTCCAAAATGTTGACAAGACAAAGTTTAATATAACATCTGTTATATTAAAATGAGTACACCCCACAACAAAAACTACTCCATCTAGTCCTTTGTATGGCCTCCATGATTTTTAATGACAGCGCCAAGTCTTCTAGGCATGGAATGAACAAGTTGGCGACATTTTGCAACATCAATCTTTTTCCATTCTTCAACAACGACCTCTTTTAGTGACTGGATGCTGGATGGAGAGTGATGCTCAACTTGTCTCTTCAGAATTCCCCATAGGTGTTCGATTGGGTTCAGATCAGGAGACAGACTTGGCCACTGAATCACTTTCACCCTGTTCTTCTTCAGAAATCCAACAGTGCCCTTAGATGTGAGTTTAGGATCATTGTCATGTTGGAAAAGTGCACAACGACCAAGGGCACGGAGTGATGGTAGCATCTTCTCTTTCAGTATAGAGCAATACATCTGTGAATTCATGATGCCATCAATGAAATGCAGCTCCCCGACACCAGCAGCACTCATGCAGCCCCACATAAGGACACTGCCACCACCATGTTTCACTGTAGGCACCAGGCATTTTTCTTTGTATTCCTCACCTTTGCGACGCCGTACAGTTTTGAAGCCATCAGTTCCAAAAACATTTATCTTGGTCTCATCACTCCAGAGTATAGAGCCCCAGTAGTCTTCATCTTTGTCAGCATGGGCCCTGGCAAACTCTAGGCGGGCTTTTTTGTGCCTGGGCTTTAGGAGAGGCTTCTTTCGTGGACGGCATCCATGCATGCCATTCCTCTGCAGTGTATGCCGTATTGTGTCACGGGAAATAGTCACCCCAGTTTGGCTTTCTACTTCTTTAGATAACTGCAGTGAACTTTCATGCCGATTTTCTTCAACACTTCTCATCAGAAGACGCTCCTGTCGAGGTGTTAACTTCCGTGGACGACCTGGACGTCTCTGTGAGATGGTTGCAGCTCCATCTTTCTTAAATTTTTGTACCACTTTTGCTACAGTGTTCTGACTGATAAGTAAAGCTTTGCTGATCTTCTTGTAGCCTTCACCTTTGTGGTGGAAAGAAATGATTTTCTTTCTCAGGTCTTGTGTCATTTCTCTTCCATGTGGTGCCATTGCTGACAGCATGAAATGGGAAGGGGTTTTCTTTAAGTAACACTCTTTTACAGTCAACTGTCTGCTGGACACCTGTGTAACGACTAATTAGACTCACCTGTGATTGCATTCTTGTTAAATTAGACATTTGTAGTCTACAATTTAGCTTTGCTCCAGAGACTTTCAGCGGGGTGTACTCATTTTTGCACCACCCTAATTTGAGTAAAACTGAAAAATGTGTAATCTAAGTTTATATTATTAACCTTACTTTCATGTTATAAGTTAAACAGATGTTATATTAAACTTTGTCTTGTCAGCATTTTGGAAATTGTTGGTGTTCATTGAGATATTGTTTAAAATGTTACTTTTCAAAGGGGGTGCACTCATTTACGCTCAGCACTGTACATCATTGCAAACTTTTTCAACTTGGTTTTTATCTCCCGCTGGCCGAAAGGCCCGAAGGGGGATTATGTTGTGGCGATGTCCGTCCGTCTATCCCAGGAAGGGTGCTCACCTTCTGAAATCAACTCCTCTCACAATTTTTGGAGGAATTTCACGAAACTTGTCAGGATTCTTTGTTATATGTCGGTAATATGTATATTGCAGTTTTGTTCAATTCAGTCACATTTTACCAGAGTTACAGCCCTTGATTAACAAAATTATACTTTGGCAATTTCATGAATGTTTTCCTTCTGAAATCAGCTCTCAAAGTTCGGAGAAATTTCACCAAACTTGGCAAAAGGCATTATTATATGTCGGTAGTACGCATATTTGTAATTTTGTTAAATTTGGTCGCATTTTACCAGTTGTGGCCCTTGATTAACAGCCTTGTACTTTTTACAATCTCATGAAGGTGTGCTTGTCTTCTGACATCAAGTCTTCTCACAATTTTTGGATGAATTTCTCGAAGCTTGGCAAAAGGCCTTGTTATATGACAATAATACATATATTGCAATTTAATTTTGTTTGTGAAAATTTTCCCAGAGTTATGCCCTTGATTATTAACAAACTTGTACTTTGGCAATTTCATCAAGGTGTACTTGCTTTCTGAAATCAACTTCCCTCACAATTTTTATCCCCCGCTAGCCGAAAGGCCCGAAGGTGGTGGTGGTGATGTCCGTCCGTCCCGGGAAGGGTACTCACCTTCTGAAATCAACTCATAATTTTTGGAAGAATTTCATGAAACTTGACAGGATTCGTTGTTGTATGTCAGTAATACGCATATTGCAATTTTGTCAATTCAGTCACATTTTACCAGAGTTATGGCCGAGTTACCAGCGGGGGATATTGTGCTCTCAGAGCGCTCTTGCTAAAAATGGTTAAATTCAGCTACTCAAGTTGGATTAAAGGTGTGTTCTAAAGGTTAAATAGCTGGCAATGAATTAGATCTGGATTATTTTGCACCTGGAGTCTGCCCTCATATCTACCTCTGCATCAAAGCTCCGCCCCCAGAACCAACCGCTGTTCAGCTAGTTAGCCTTATGGCCCTTTTCCACTACCCTTTTTCAGCTCGCTTCAGCTCACTTCAGCCCGACACGGCTCGCGTTTCGACTACCTTAGAGCAGCACGACTCAGCTCGCTTCAGCCCTGCTTAGCACCCAAAACTCGCACGGTTTTGGAGTGGGGCTGAAGCGAGCCAAACCGAGCTGAGTGAGGCTAGGGGCGTGAGGAGACACTCCCCTGTGCACTGGTTGGTGAGGAGGAGTGTCCTCACATGCCCACACACGCCCCGCGAGCACGCTGGGATCTGTAAACACCGTAAACCCGGAAGAAGAAGAATTACGAGAATTTCTGAAGCCTTATGCGCCTCGCCTCATCTATACGCTCTTGCCAGTATCTGTTGGCGTTGTCGGTGACAACAAGCCACAGCACCAAGACCAGCAACACTAACGACTCCATGTCCTCCATGTTTATTGTTTACTATCCGGGTCATGAGACTACCGCTTAAAAGATCACTGATGTCACTGTTTGCGCCGCCTAACGACATCACGTGACGTCCACCCACTTTCGCTAACTCCACCCAGTGTGTCCACCCACTTCCAGCCAGCACGGTTCAGCGCGGTTGTAGTCGAAATGCAACTCCAACAGCCCCACTCAGCCCAACTCAGCACCACACGGCTCAGCCCAACTCAGCCGCGTTGGTAGTGGAAAAGCGGCATTAGTGATATCATTTTGAAGAGTATTCAGACCTCCAACTGTTTGAAAGCAAAGTTATAGCATGATAAACATGCAAAATCCATCCATCCGTTATCTGGAGCCGCTTATCCTATGCAGGGTCGCAGGTGAGCTGGAGCCTATCCCAGCTGACTATGGGCGAGAGGCAGGGTCCACCCTGGACAAGTCGCCAGGTCGTTACAGGGCTGACACATAAAGACAGACAACCATTCACATGCAAAACACAGCTCATAGTTATTCATGAGGATGAGTGTGAGTGGCATCTCTTACAAGCACTAAGCTCTGATTGATTACTAAATATTTAATCTTAAGTCATTACAAACTAGTTTTATTTAAATGATTAGTGCAGCTTGAGCTGAATGCATATCACTTAATGTCTTATCAATATCCTTATCAGCTCATTTACATAGATGTGGGCGGAGCATAACAAGATTACACAATATGCAGGTTGTTTGCAGTCTATTTATAGGATTTACGAGATTAGAACTTGTTTTAGGTGTGTAGTTCTAAATAACCAAAAAATGTAATCGATGTACTTTGAGCAAATGTATGCAGTTTAAATGTTTGATAAGTTTAATGTATTATGCATTTAATCATCTATTACATTAGCATTCTGGCCAAAGAGATAATCAGACTGTTTTGTTTTTAAATACAGTGTATGTCTTGTTATTCAGAGTCTAAATGTTTGGTTCCTAATCAATGAAACCTGCCACGTGCTCTTTAAATTGTTTTATAGCTCGATTAGTGTTTTAGTGTTTTGTTTTTTTTCCCCCTCTGCTGCTGTAGAGCAAAATGATCCAGCGAGGAGTAATTTACTCAGAGATGATCAGTTTCATCTGTTCCCCTGAGAGAATGTTCACAGTCACCTTGCTGCAGAGAGAGAGAGAGAATGATGGATAGAGAGAAAGTGAGACAAATGAACAGAGCAACAGAATGAAACGCACCAGGGAGGAGCGAGATAGAAATGAATAGAAAGACAAGGAGAGAAAGTGAGACAGATAGAAAGATGGGGTGACAGAGAAAGAGGACAAGAGTGATGCTTCAAGAGATAAGGAGAAAGAAATGGAATGAGTGATGCATAGAGAGAAAGAAAGAAAGAGAAAGGGAGCAAGATAAATGATTGAGATGGTGGGAGAGAGGAGGACAGGGAGACAGAAAAAGATAGGGGGAGCAAGAAAGACATGACAGGGAGAAAGTGAAAGAAATGAGAAAAGAGGGAAAGGAAGAATGAGTGATGGATAAAGAGAAAGACGGAGCAGGAGAAATGATAGAGAGACAGATGGTGGGAAAGGGAAGGACAGGGAGACAGACAGAGAGAGACAAGCATGAGCGGGAGAAAGTGAGAGAAATGGGAAAAGAGGGAAAGAGAAACAGAATGAGAATGATGGGGAGAGAGAGAAAGACATGAGAGGGAGAAAGTGAGAAAGAAATGGAGAAAGAAACAATGAGAATGATGGATAGAGAGCAAGACAGGGGGCAGGAGAAATAAGAGAGAGACCGCGAGACAGAAATGGCTAGAGAGAGCAAGAGGGGTAATGAAATCTGAATGAGGGAGAGTGATGGATAGGGAGAGAAATGGAGAAGGAATGAAAGAGATATCAGTGGAGACAGGCAGATAAAGGCATGGAGAGACCGTGAGTGACAGGCAGAAGGTGACTGATATAGAGAGAGGGAAGGAGAGAAAAACAGATGGACAGAATGTAATGAGCAGTGCGACTGGGTCACCTTCATCATCTCATCACCTCCATCGTCTCACTCTCGTTACTCAGACATGTTTGGCTTCAGTCTCTGAGGAGAGGAGAGGGTTATTGAGACACCTCAGGACTCAGTGTTCTGCTCTCACACACACACACACACACACACACACACACACACACACACTCCAGTTGACTGTCAGTAACTTGGAAGCAACTTTTTTTTTTATAATGCAGTCAAAATTTGTTTCAAGTCTAAAAAATATCTCTTGTACAGTTGAGCACAAAAGTTTGTGCCCCCTTCAGTTTAATTTCATTGTTACGGCCTGAATATTACAACAAATTAATCTCTGTATCATGTTTTTATAAAAAAAATATAAAATACAAAAAAAAGTTCCCTTTAATAGCAAGCTGAAAAGTTTACACCTGAATCCCTCCCTCCCGTGCTCTCATTCATTTTTTATTCAAGTGTGTGTCGCATTCCAATAAAGGTGTTTGACAATTTTATTTTCGCCCTTTTTTAAAGTTCTTATTTAAGGTCAAACTTAGATTTATTTTTGACAACTAACATACGAAAATACACTTTTTGATCATTTCTTTTCCTTGTGATTAAAAAAAAAACGACATCTGTGAAATTGAACACAATAAATATTTTCTTGAGTTTTGTTTTGAAAGAAGAGGTGTGCAAACTTTTGCACTTACAGTGGTGCTTGAAAATTTGTGAACCCTTCAAATTTTCTATATTTCTCCATAAATACAGTATGACCGAAAACAACATCAGATTTTCACACAAGTCCTAAAAGTAGATAAAGAGAACCCAGTTAAACAAATGAGACAAAAATATTACACTTGGTCATTTATTTATTGAGGAAAATGATCCAATATTACATATCTGTGAGTGGCAAAAGTATGTGAACCTTTGCTTTCAGTATCTGGTGTGACCCCCTTGTGCAGCAATAACTGCAACTAAACGTTTGTGGTAACTGTTGATCAGTCCTGCACACCGGCTTGGAGGAATTTTAGCCCGTTCCTCCGTACAGAACAGCTTCAACTCTGGGATGTTGGTGGGTTTCCTCACATGAACTGCTCGCTTCAGGTCCTTCCACAACATTTCCATTGGATCAAGGTCAGGACTTTGACTTGGCCATTCCAAAACATTCACTTTATTCTTCTTTAACCATTCTTTGGTAGAACGACTTATGTGCTTAGGGTCGTTGTCTTGCTGCATGACCCACCTTCTCTTGAGATTCAGTTCATGGACAGATGTCCTGACATTTTCCTTTAGAATTCGCTGGTATAATTCAGAATTCATTGTTCCATCAATGATGGCAAGCCGTCCTGGCCCAGATGCAGCAAAACAGGTCCAAACCATGATACTACCACCACCATGTTTCACAGATGGGATAAGGTTCTTATGCTGAAATGCAGTGTTTTCCTTTCTCCAAACATAACGCTTCTCATTTTCTCAAGCCAAAAAGTTCTATTTTGGTCTCATCTATCCACAAAACATTTTTCCAATAGCCTTCTGGCTTGTCCACGTGATCTTTAGCAAACTGCAGACAAGCAGCAATATTCTTTTTGGAGAGCAGTGGCTTTCTCCTTGCAACCCTGCCATGCACACCATTGTTGTTCAGTGTTCTCTTGATGGTGGACTCATGAACATTAACATTAGCCAATGTGAGAGAGGCCTTCAGTTGCTTTGAAGTTACCCTGGGGTCCTTTGTGACCTCGCCTTGCTCTTGGAGTAATCTTTGTTGGTCGATGTGGCAGCGGGGGCATGGTCAAGCGCCAGTCTGTGACAGGAGGGCGGAGTCACTACACCTGACGTCAATTAACCTGTGTTTGTGTGTTTCTTCCCAGTGACCACGCCCTATTTAAGGAGGGAGAGCGTAGACCAGAGGAGCTCATCCCTGAACCAGACACCGGTCGTGTGTGTGTCTGTCTCGTTAAGAGTTGTTCACTGAAAAGTGTGGCAATAAAACCCCTATTTCAGAACCTGATCTCTGTCCTGCCATCCTCTGTGCTCCACCCACCCATACGAACCATTACAGTGGTGCTGAAACCCGGGACGTGGAGCGCAGCAGCCGGTCAGCCCCATGGAGTCCTCCCCGTTCGCCGAATTGGTCCACGCCCTCGCCACAGCCCAGCAAAGCCAGCACCAGGTGCTAGTCTCCCTCCGAAAGGAACAGGAACAGCGGTTCAAGGCCCTGGTGCTGGCCCAGCAAGAAGACCGTGAGGCGTTCCGGCACCTCCTCGCGTCAGCGGGGTCCACCAGCGCTCCCACCGCGGGCCCGTCCCCCCTCACCCTAACCAAGATGGGGCCTGCAGGATGACCCCAAGGCTTTCATCACGCTCTTCAAGCAAGTCGCAGAGACCTCGGGGTGGCCGATGGAGCAGCGCACTGCGCGCCTCCTCCCCCTGCTAACGGGAGAGGCGCAGCTGGCTGCGCTACAGCTCCCCACTGACTGTCGGCTGGCCTACGCGGACCTCCGCCGGGCCGTCCTCCAGCGTGTGGGGTGCACCCCTGAGCAGCAGCGTCAGCACTTCCGCGCTTTGCACTTGGAGGAAGTCGGCCAGCCGTTCGCGTTTGGCCAGCAACTCCGGGACGCCTGCTGGCAGTGGTTGAGGGCCGACAACCGCGACGCCGTGGGGATCATCAACCAGGTGGTACTGGAGCAGTTCATCGCTCGCTTGCCAGCAGGAACCGCGGAGTGGGTCCAGTGCCACCGCCCGGCATCGCTGGATCAAGCAATCGAGCTGGCGGAGGACCATTTGGCGGCTGTCCCGGTGGCAGGACAGCAGACAGCCTCTTCTCTCTCCTCTTCTCTCTCTCTCTCTCTCCCTCTCCTCCTGTGTCTCGTCCTCGCCCCATTCCCCCACCGCGGAGGCGGGGGCCGGCGCCACCTGTGCCGGCCCGCCGCACCCACGGTGCCCTCCCGTTTCTCCCTTCTGTGTCTGTCTCTCCCCCCCCCCTCAGGTGAGTGAGCCCCAGAACACCGGTGTGGAGAGGAAGCCTGGGCCGGTTTGCTGGCGCTGCGGGGAGCCGGGCCACCTCCAACAACAGTGCACGGTGATGGAGGTGGGCACGGTGGTTCGGATCCCCGATGCGCTAGGAGCCGCCCTCGATCGGGCTGGAGTGTATCGCATACCGGTGAGTATTCAAAGGGATACATATCAGGCGTTGGTGGATTCCGGTTGTAATCAGACCTCAATTCACCAAAGCCTGGTGCAAAACGAGGCATTGGGAGGAGCACAGGGGGTGAAGGTGTTGTGTGTGCACGGGGACATTCACAACTACCCTTTGGTGTCGGTCCACATTTTTTTCCGAGGGGAAAAATTCATAGTGAAGGCGGCGGTTAATCCTCGCCTTACCCACTCATTAATTTTGGGGACTGATTGGCCGGGATTTTGGGATTTAATGACACACTTGGTGAAGAGTGGGTCCTGCCATTTAACAGGGGGAGGTCCCGGTGTCGCTTTGGCGGGAGCAGCTGTCGCAGAGCCATCTACGTCATCTCCGTGTCAGAGTGAGGAGCCACCGGCCCCTCCTCTCTCTGTTGGTGAATCCCTCGCGGATTTCCCATTAGAGCAATCGCGAGATGAGACTCTGCGGCATGCGTTTGACCAAGTGAGAGTAATCGATGGTCAAACGCTCCAGCCGAATGCCACCCCATCCTTCCCCTACTTCGCGATTTTGAAGGATAGATTATACCGAGTGACGCAGGACACTCAGACCAAAGAGCGAGTCACGCAGCTTTTAATTCTGAAGAGCCACCAGGAATTGGTATTCCAGGCGGCTCACTTTAATCCCATGGCTGGACACCTAGGGCAGGATAAGACACTAGCCCAAATAATGGCCCGATTCTATTGGCCGGGGATTCGCGACAATGTCCATAGGTGGTGTACGGCGTGCGGCGAATGCCAGTTAGTAAACCCAGCGGCCATTCCAAAAGCGCCTTTGCGCCCTCTACCATTAGTCGAGACCCCGTTCAAAAGAATTGGGATGGATCTCGTCAGGCCATTAGATCGGTCAACACGAGGGTACCGCTTTATATTAGTTCTGGTGGACTATGCAACGCGATACCCGGAAGCCGTGCCTCTTCGCAATATCTCAGCACGCAGTATTGCGGAGGCGCTCTTCCACGTCATCTCCTGAGTTGGAATCCCGAAAGAGATTCTGACTGATCAAGGCACCTCGTTTATGTCATGAACACTGAACGAACTGTATAGGTTATTGGGTATTAAGCCGATCCGCATCAGCGTGTATCACCCACAAACGGACGGTTTAGTTGAACGGTTCAACCGCACCCTCAAGAATATAATTAAAAAATTTGTAAGTGAGGACGCACGTAATTGGGATAAGTGGCTTGAGCCCTTGCTGTTTTCAGTGCAAGAGGTCCCCCAAGCCTCCACGGGGTTCTCCCCGTTCGAATTATTATATGGGCATAAGCCGCGCGGCATTCTAGATGTTCTGCAGGAAAATTGGGAGGAGGGACCTTCACAAAGCAAAAACGAAATTCAATACATTATGGACCTGCGCGCAAAACTCCACACCCTCACCCACCTAACCCAGGAGAATTTGCGGCAGGCCCAAGAACGGCAAACCCGCCTGTACAACAAGGGTACGCGCCTTAGAGAGTTCGCACTGGGAGATAAAGTACTCACACTGTTGCCCACATCGAGCTCCAAATTGGTCGCCAAGTGGCAAGGACCCTTTGAGGTCACACGGCAAGTCGGGGACATCGACTACGAGGTGAGGCGAACGGACAGGGGTGGGGCGCTACAGATTTACCACCTCAATCTGCTTAAACTCTGGAATGAGGAGGTCCCCGTGGCGTTGGTGTCGGTGGTTCCGGAGAAGGCGGAGCTGGGGCTGGAGGTTCAAAAAGGGGCATTAGCGTCACATACCCCTCCGGTCCCCTGTGGAGACCACCTCTCCCCGACCCAACTCGCGGAGGTTGCCCAGTTGCAGACCGAGTTTTCGGATGTGTTCTTGCCCCTGCCCGGTCGCACCGACCTCATAGAGCACCACATAGAGACGCCCCCGGGGGTGGTAGTGTGTAGCCGCCCTTACAGGCTACCCGAACACAAAAAAAGGTGGTTCGGGAAGAACTGGAGGCCATGCTCGAAATGGGCATCGTCGAGGAGTCCCACAGTGACTGGAGCAGCCCGGTGGTCTTGGTACTCAAGGCCGACGGGTCGGTCCGGTTCTGTGTGGACTACAGAAAAGTCAACGCGGTGTCTAAATTTGACGTGTACCCAATGCCTTGGATTGATGAGTTGCTCGATCGACTCGGCACTGCTCGCTTTTATTTGACACTGGATTTGACAAAGGGATACTGGCAGATCCCCTTGACTCCACTATCCCGAGAAAAAAACAGCCTTTTCTACACTGTTCGGATTACATCAATTCGTCACACTTCCTTTTGGGCTGTCTGGGGCGCCCGCTACGTTTCAGCGGCTAATGGACAGGGTCCTCCGCCCCCACAGCACCTATGCGGCCGCCTACCTCGACGACATAATCATCTATAGCAATGACTGGCCAAGGCATCTTGAACATCTGAGGGCCATCCTTAGGTCGCTGAGGCGAGCGGGTCTCACAGCCAACCTGAAGAAGTGTGCGATTGGGTGGGTGGAAGTACTGTATCTGGGCTTCCATTTGGGCAACGGGCAGGTGCGTCCCCAAATTAACAAGACCTCAGCAATTGCGGCCTGCCCGAGGCCCAAGACCCAAGATGAAAAAGGGGGTGAGACAGTTCCTGGGGCTGGCTGGCTATTATCGGAGGTTTATACCTAATTATTCGGATGTCACCAGCCTGCTGACTGATCTCACTAAAAAGGGGGCACCAGATCCGGTCCAGTGGACGGAGCAATGCCAGCGGGCTTTTTCTGAGGTAAAGGCCGCACTGTGTGTGGGGCCACTTTTACACTCCCCTGACTTTTCTTTCCCCTTTATGTTGCAGACGGATGCGTTGGACAGAGGGCTGGGGGAGGTCTTGTCCCAGGAGGTGGAGGGGGAGGACCGCCCAGTCCTATACATCAGTAGGAAGCTGTCGGTGCGTGAGGGACGCTACAGCACGTTAGAAAAAGAGTGTCTGGCAATCAAGTGGGCGGTCCTCGCCCTCCGTTACTACCTGCTGGGGCGCCCTTTCACCCTCTGTTCGGACCACGCACCCCTCCAGTGGCTCCACCGCATGAAGGATGCCAACGCGCAGATCACCCGTTGGTATCTGGCACTCCAACCCTTTAATTTCAAGGTGGTCCACAGGCCGGGGGCGCAGATGGTCGTGGCGGACTTCCTCTCCCGTCAAGGGGGGGGGAGTCAGCTGCAGGCCGGACAGCCGCCCGGCCTGAGTTGGGCGGTGGGGGTATGTGGCAGCGGGGGTGTGGTCAAGTGCCTGTCTGTGACAGGAGGGCAGAGTCAGGGAAGGTAAGTGGCAGAATCACTACACCTGAGGTCAATTAACCTGTGTTTGTGTGTGTCTTCCCAGTGACCGCGCCCTATTTAAGGAGGGAGAGCGTAGAGCAGAGGAGCTCATCCCCGAACCAGACGCCGGTCGTGTGTATGTCTGTCTCGTTAAGAGTTGTTCACTGAAAAGTGTGGCAATAAAACCCCTATTTCAGAACCTGATCTCTGTCCTGCCGTCCTCTGTGCTCCACCCACCCATACGAACCGTTACAGTTGACCACTCCTGGGGAGGGTAACGATGGTCTTGAATTACCTCCATTTGTACACAATCTGTCTGACTGTGGATTGGTGGAATCCAAACTCTTTAGAGATGGTTTTGTAACCTTTTCCAGCCTGATGAGCATCAACAACGCTTTTTCTGAGGTCCCCAGAAATCTCCATTGTTTGTGCCATGATACACTTCCACAAACATGTGTTGTGAAGATCAGACTTTGATAGATCCCTGTTCTTTAAATAAAACAGGGTGCCCACTCACACCTGATTGTCATCCCATTGATTGAAAACACCTGACTCTAATTTCACCTTCAATTTAACTGCTAATCCTAGAGGTTCACATACTTTTGCCACTCACAGATACGTAATATTGGATCATTTTCCTCAATAAATAAATGACCAAGTATAATATTTTTGTCTCATTTGTTGAACTGGGTTCTCTTTATCTACTTTTAGGACTTTGAAAATCCGATGACATTTTAAGTCATATTTATGCAGAAATATAGAAAATTCTAAAGGGTTCACAAACTTTCAAGCACCACTGTAACATGGCCTTTGAGGTGATGATGTAAATTGTCATTGTTTTATTCCTGTTATACCACAGCAAAATATTTCAGTCATACTGTTTTCCATTTATAGTTATATTTAATGATGAACATACATGAGACAAGTTGTTGCTTATTATAGCAGCTATAAACAGTCGTTCCCTCACCAGTGTCACGTTTTTTTCTCTTTCTTGACTTTAACAAGCAAAAAAAAAAAGTTAAATCAGCATCTCCTTTACAGACAACCTCACCTATAAGCAACATTTTTAACCCATTTAATAATCATTGTGCTTTCACTATATAGGTTCCTGTGAATGAGTCGTTACTATAGAAATGATAATGTATTAGAACGAGCTCATTCGTATAAACTATTGTCATTGCTGTCTGAGCTGCTGTTACAGAAAATTAATCAACACCTTCCAGGCAGTCAGAATCCAGAATTCAACAGCAGTGTGTGTTTACAGTACATCAGTCCAGGAAGCGTATCACTCATCTTGTGTGCATATGAGATCTTTTTTCTTTCTCTTTGACTTTCCTGAGAAACATGAACGCTTCTGGTGTAATGTTCTTTAAAGTGCGTCAGGAACAACAGGGGACATGCCAACAAAAGTCTGTTCCCTCAGAAGGGACTGAGTGTTGAAATATTTATGCTGCTCAGAGCTGTTTGATGTTGGAGTGCTCACGATCCTGCCAAAGCCAAAGGTGGAGTACAATTTATGCTGAAGGAGAAATGAAAGAAAAACAAGCAGAGAGTGATGGGACTGAAACACAGAATGTTAGGAAGCTGAGAAGATTGTGGAAATGAATTACGGGAATAAACCTGGCCCTCTGTCCTACGAAGCCGTGATGAAGATGCAGTGACACTGCATCACACAGTGAGATAAAATTTACAGTCAGCATCAGGATCCTGAGCTGCTCATCTGTGCTGCAGAGTAAATGTTACTGTAAATGTCATGGTTCGGCGTCTTGGGGGTCAGGGACAGCGCCGGGTGATGGAGCTGACACATTAAACCAATTACAAATAGGGTGCAGAATCAATCAAATCATATAATATGAGACATTAAAACATTTTCTTTACTTCCTTGTGAAACTCATATTTGTATGAAACATTACTTCTGAAACGCTGACCAATAAATTTGCTTATTTAATGATTTAGTCTGTTTGTGTCTGTGTGTTTTGTAATTCCAAAAAGGTCACATCCAGATTCCTGTAATGAACACAATGAAGAACGCTCATTAACACCAACACACCTGGAGCTTTACTGATACTTTTACTGCTATTGATACTACTGATACTGATACTGATACTAATAATACTGATACTGCTATTGATACTACTGATACTGATATTAATAATACTGATACTGCTATTGACATTACTGATACTGATAATACTGATACTACTGATACTAATAATACTGATACTGCTATTGATACTACTGATACTGATATTAATAATACTGATACTACTGATACTGATATTAATAATACTGATACTGCTATTGATACTACTGATACTAATAATACTGCTACTGCTACTACAGATACTGATACTAATAATACTGCTACTGATACTGCTATTGATACTACTGATACTGGTACTACTGATACTGCTATTGATACTACTGATACTACTAAAACCGCTACTGCTACTACTGATACTACTACTGGTACTACTGATACTGATATTAATAATACTGATACTGCTATTGATACTACTGATACTGATATTAATAATCCTGATACTGCTATTGATACTACTGATACTAATAATACTGCTACTGCTACTACAGATACTGATACTAATAATACTGCTACTGATACTGCTATTGATACTACTGATACTGCTACTGGTACTACTGATACTGCTATTGATACTACTGATACTACTAAAACCGCTACTGCTACTACTGATACTACTACTGGTACTACTGATACTACTAATACTACTGATACTGCTATTGATACTACTGATACTACTAAAACCGCTACTGCTACTACTGATACTACTACTGGTACTGCTGATACTGATATTGATACTACTGATACTACTAATACTGCTACTACAGATACTACTAATATTGATACTACTGATACTAATACTACTGATACTGCAACTGCTATTGATACTACTAATATTGATACTACTGATGCTACTAATGCTGCTACTACTACTACTACTAATACTGATACTACTATTGCGACTACTGCTACTGCTACTACAGATACTACTAATACTGATACTACTAATGTTACTACTACTGTACTACTGATAGTACTGATACTACTAATGCTGCTACTACTGCTGCTGATACTGATACTACTGATACTATAGATACTACAGATACTGAAACTACTACTACTATTACTGATACTTGTACTTCTACTGCTGTTACTACTCATACTACTATTGCGACTGTTACTGCTTCTGCTAGTATGACTTCTGCTGCTATTGAAACTACTACTACTACTGACACAGAGACAAACAACCATTCACATTCACATTCGCACCTACGGTCAATTTAGAGTCACCAGTTAACCTAACCTGCATGTCTTTGGACTGTGGGGGAAACCGGAGCACCTGGAAGAAACCCACGCGGACACGGGGAGAACATGCAAACTCCGCACAGAAAGGCCCCCACCAGCTGCTGGGCTCAAACCCAGAACCTTCTTGCTGTGAGGCGACAATGCTAACCACTACACCACCGTGCCGGCCTTGACGGAAAACCAAAAGGTCAGTGGTGTGGCCATTACCTGAAATTAAATTATACAAAATCATGACCAAATGCAGTAGTTTTAATCATAAATTTGGCACAATGTTCTTTTCACAGTACTGTATACCTTCACCATGCTAACCACTACACCACCGTGACAGGCAGCATGGTGGTGTAGTGGTTAGCACGGTCGCCTCACAGCAAGAAGGTTCCGGGTTCGAACCCAGCGGCCGGCGAGGGCCTTTCTGTGTGGAGTTTGCATGTTCTCGCCCTGTCTGTGTGGGTTTCCTCCATAATCCAAAGACATGCAGTTAGGTTGACGTGGGGTGGCCTCGGGCTGAGGTGCCCTTGAGCGAGGTACCGAACCCTTGACTGCACCCCGGGCGCGCTGGTGTGGCTGCCCACTGCTCTGAGTGTGTGTGTGTGTGTTCACTGCTTCAGATGGGTTAAATGCAGAGGATGAATTTCACCGTGCTTGAAGTGTACGTGTGACAAATAAAGGTTTCTTCTCCTTTATTCTCATTTCCGTCCACTAGGAGGCGCAGATGCACAAACAAATCCCCTTACCTATTCAGAGGATTAAGAGTTCCTGTGTGGAATTAGTCAGGCCAAAATGCGCAAACAATATTTTTAACAAAATCGAGGATTAAAAGCGCTTTTTAAAAATCCGCTGTTCGCCCCGCCCCTGTCTGTAACCTTAACCAATCATAACAGAAGTTGTCACGTCAATGATGAGTGAGGAATGTATAATTGAGAGAGTGAGTGGAGGAGGGTGGAGCTGAGGGTGAGTGATTAACAGGTTCACTCCTCTTCTCAACTTTCAGTCCTAATTACGCAACACACGATCAAGGACAAGTTATTGTTGTTATTATTATTATTATTATTATTATTATTATTATTATTATTATTATTAGTGCAGTGTTTGAGGGTCGGGTTTTTTTTTTTCTGATCATCGACTCACTTTTTTTTTTTTTTCCCAACTCAACCCCCAGGAGTTTGCGCTTCCCCTTTAACTGGAGCAGAGAAGAATGAAAGAGGAGTGAAGCGGGATCATGGCGGCTCCGCTCGGCCGGGACACTCTACCGGGCCACTGGTCCTACGGGGTGTGCAGGGATGGACGGGTGTTCTTCATCAAGTGAGACAATGGACCTTTTATTTATTTATTTATTTATTTAGGACGGACCTTTATGCGCATTTCGCGTCGATCTTGGAGCCTAACAGGTGTGTGTGTGTGTGTGTGTGTTTTCCTTTCATTTTCCAGCGACCAAACTCGCAGCACCACCTGGCTCCATCCCCGCACAGGAGAACCTGTCAACTCGGGCCACATGATCCGATCAGGTAGGAAACATCCGAGTCTTGACTCCAAATCAACTCAAACTTTCACTCTGGAGCCTTGAAATCGGTTCATTAAGTCACTGAAAGGCGGCACGATCAAAAGATTGCAGGAAGACGGATTGTTTTTGATGCGCAACACTTCAAAGGAAACACAGCAAAGGATACAAAACATCAAAAACAATCAAAGGCGTTCTGTTTCCAGTTTCGCTCTCTCTCTCTGTGTGTGT
This sequence comes from Neoarius graeffei, assembly GCF_027579695.1. Lineage (NCBI taxonomy): Eukaryota > Metazoa > Chordata > Actinopteri > Siluriformes > Ariidae > Neoarius > Neoarius graeffei. The sequence continues at coordinate 4,691,406 of NC_083583.1, read as the reverse complement.
GTGTGTGTGTGTGTGTGTGTGTGAGAAACTCTGCAGCTTAAAGACACTGTGCGTTTTTGTCCTTGTGCAGATTTACCGCGGGGATGGGAGGAAGGATTCACAGCAGAAGGCGCGAGTTACTTCATCAAGTAAGAGCTTTCTAGCCTGTATTTACACTGAAAGGTGTGTGTGTGTGTGAGAGAGAGAGAGAGAGAGAGAATGGAGAGCTGCATTGCTTCTGCATCAGCGCCTCCCAGCACGTCCGGATTGAGGAAGGAGCTCTGGAGATGTTGCAGATGATGCACAGATGATGCAGTGTGTGTGGGGCGGTGTAGGACGGGCTTCACTGCTCTCTCTGGAGGTCACCCAGGCTCTGTGTGTAGCTTTAAGTGCAAGATTTGTCATATGCAGCTCCATGTCCTTTATACATCATGACACAAATGCACAGAGGCTTTATTACAGCCAGTGGGGATCAGAAGCTGATCCAGCTGTAGGACTCGGTCAGGGTGGGTGATATGATATTTACTTCATATCATGATACTTGAAGATGTTTGTAGCCTTTCATAGAGATACACGAGCTGGGAAAACAGTTGTGTTTAAAAAAAAAATCCTATCGACTAAATATCCAATTAATAAACACAACTTTGTTCTGTGCAAAACGTATTAAAATATTAGAAATTGATATCACAATGTCTACAACATAATTGATCGTGATGACGGTATATCAACATTATATTTTCATATCACCCACACCTACAGTTTGTACATTTATAGAAAGATACAATGCACCTTAATTAATTTATCCTTCTCCACATAGTGTTTATCCCAGGAACGCCAGGAGTGCAGCCAGGATACACCCTGGATGAGATAATACACCCTGGATGAGTAATACACCATGGATGTTAGCACACACCTTGACACCCACCAGCATGTTTCTGGGAAACTGGAGAACCCAGAGGAACCTGATAAAAACACAGGGAGAACATTCAAACCTCCACGCAACCAGGAACCTGTTAAAAAGCCAAAAACAACCAAAACAAACCCCGGTTTCTAATGCTTTAGAAGTGAGAAGCATGGTGAAGTTCCAGGTTTGATCCTGAACTCCAGTTACTGTCTCTGCGTGGAGTTTTGCAGGTTCTCTGGGTTCTCTGGTTTCCTCCCACCTCCTAAAAACAATTAGTCTAGTGACTCTAAATTGACCCTAAGTATGAATGATGAGCTTGTGTGTGTGTGTGTGTGTGTGTGTGTGTGTGGTGTCACATGATCAACCTGCTTCCCATCCAGGGTGTACCAGTATTCCCATCTTGCGCTCCGTGGTTTTCCTGGGATAGACTCCAAATCCATGTGACTCTGATCAGGATAAAGCACTTACAGAACGAAGAATAATTTGTCAAGGACAAATTATTTATGTGTACAAGTTTTCAAAGGTGTTTGTTTTTCTCTGGAGTTATTATTCTTATGAATTGTTTGGGTGTTGATTCAACCTTCTGGTGTTGGAAATAATCAGAGGATGTTGGTTCAGGTGCTGGAGACGGATCCCGAGTATTTTGGCTTTTTGCTTTTGGGTCAAAAACTATAGAAGCAAAAAAAAAAATGTTTTCTACTTGGTGTTTCTTTTATCTGTTATTAAACAACCTCACGCATGTAGTGGTGATGGACTTCATCTGTTACACTCGGAGTATAATATCTTTCATTACATTACGTCTCTCTTATGAAGATGATCTCTCTGTTGTTTAAAGAAATGCGCTGTGTAATGCGCGCACGCACAGAATACATATATTTAAATAATATATTGTGTGCGGCATGGTGGTGTAGTGGTTAGCGCTGTTGCCTCACAGCAAGAAGGTCCGGGTTCGAGCCCCGTGGCCGGCGAGGGCCTTTCTGTGTGGAGTTTGCATGTTCTCCCCGTGTCCGCGTGGGTTTCCTCCGGGTGCTCCGGTTTCCCCCACAGTCCAAAGACATGCAGGTTAGGTTAACTGGTGACTCTAAATTGAGCGTAGGTGTGAATGTGAGTGTGAATGGTTGTCTGTGTCTGTGTCAGCCCTGTGATGACCTGGCGACTTGTCCAGGGTGAACCCCGCCTTTCGCCCGTAGTCAGCTGGGATAGGCTCCAGCTTGCCTGCGACCCTGTAGAACAGGATAAAGCAGCTACAGATAATGAGATATTTATATTGTGTCATATAGACCCAAGTGTTTTACCGGGAAATACACCACTGGTGTTTTTCATCCGAGCTCCATCTGGGACATGGAGAACCAAAACCGGGACATAAATCTCTGTCACTCGTGAGGAAATCAATGAATTGTTTTGATAAATTTGGGGACTTTTTTTTTTTTTCATGAATGTGTCAGTAATAATAATAATAATAATAATAATAATAATAATAAAATCACACGGCTTGAAAATATGAAGTTTATCTTCTCGTGTTGAAAAACTCTCATTTTTCATGAGTGACATATTTAAATAATATTGTCTGGCTTTTTTTCGTGGTCTATCAGATATATTCCATTCAGCAAGCATGATACTGAACGAGTTGAAGATGATTAGCTGAATGGAATATATCTGATAGACCATGAAAAAAAGCCAGACAATATTATTATTATTATTATTATTATACATTCCTTTCAGGTGTTCAACATATCTTTCTCTTTCAAAATTCTCTCAAAATCTTCCGTATTTAACGAAGCAAATCTGGCGGCCATGTTTGTTTACAAATTGTCACAGTTGCTCACTCACTAGCATGGAAGTTTTACGTTTCCGACGTGTGACGTCATGTAGTCTTGACAACCTGGCAATATCATAAACCATATTCAACGCTCATTCTCCATTGGGTAGAGTAATGTAATACACGTAGGATAAGCGATATGCTGGGCGGCACGGTGGTGTAGTGGTTAGCGCTGTCGCCTCACAGCAAGAAGGTCCTGGGTTCGAGCCCCGGGGCCGGCGAGGGCCTTTCTGTGCGGAGTTTGCATGTTCTCCCCGTGTCCGCGTGGGTTTCCTCCGGGTGCTCCGGTTTCCCCCACAGTCCAAAGACATGCAGGTTAGGTTAACTGGTGACTCTAAATTGACCGTAGGTGTGAATGTGAGTGTGAATGGTTGTCTGTGTCTATGTGTCAGCCCTGTGATGACCTGGCGACTTGTCCAGGGTGTACCCCGCCTTTCGCCCATAGTCAGCTGGGATAGGCTCCAGCTTGCCTGCGACCCTGTAGAAGGATAAAGCGGCTAGAGATAATGAGATGAGATGAGATAAGCGATATGCTAACGATATTGCATGCTATCAAACCAAATGTATGAAACCCGCTAGAAGGGAATAAAACACGTTTTTATTCCATTGAAAAAGTGTCCTGTATGGATAATAATTCCCAATATTCCACTCCGATGACTCGATGTCAGAATGGTGACCTGGTTCAAAATTAAACTTCTTTTGATTAACTTGTTTTTGTGGATTTGTCCATCTTCTTGTGTTGAAAAATATATACATTTACCACTCGAAGATAAACTTCCTATCATCATGCTACCGTGTAATATCCTCTGTACGTGTGTGTGTGTGTGTGTGTGTGTGTGTATCTCATGTAATGCACAGATCAGTGCTCGAACTCAAGGTCAAGTCAGTGTTCTTTAAAACAAAGGCAAGAAAGTGAAAAATTAACTCTGCTGATAATCTTTGACACGGAAATATGCACGAAGACGGAGTATCCAACGTCCAAACTAAACAGTGACTGACTGTTCCAGCCATCTTATTCTGTATTGAGTAAAAAATGACTCAGGATTTTATTTCTAAAAAGATGCCAGATGTGAAACTGAACTAAAATTGAGTTCCTTTTTCCTCCATTAGATTATAATGTTCTATAATATTTATATTTGAGTGTATGGACAAATTTAAAGCAGCTGGTGAACAGTGACTGGGCAGATTGGCTTTGAAAGAAGAGAAGAACCAAACCTCTTCTAGAAACAGAACGTTCTGGAGCCGAGTACTGCGCTAACTCTGTGGGACTTCAGCTATTTGAAGTATGTTTTTTTTTTTTTTCCCTCTTCCCTTTCCTTCTTGGAACACTTCGAGCCAGGTCAAGACTTTGATGTGAGGAAACACCAGAAATTGTTTCAGTTCAGTTTTAAAGTCTGTGAAATCTGTTCTGATTGGTCAGCAGCTCTGACAGTCATACAGCCACAAATCACAGGTTTATATAACTATTCATGCGCTCGTTCGAATACATTATCGGTTCTATGGTAACAGCTTATTCACAGGGACTTCATAAAGGGATTAAACAGTGTGTCTGATCGTTGATACAGTGATGGAGATGTTTATATAACTTATCAATGGAGTCTCAAGTCAAGTGTCAGAGGTAAAACTCGCTGGGGTTTTTATTTTTTATTTATTTATCTTTTTTAGAAACTTCAAATGAGAGAAAAAAAGAGAAGCAGGTGAGAGAACGACTGTTTATAGCTGCTATAAATGGATAAATATGATTTTTAAAAACAAACTGTTGGCATATTGCTGTGGTGTAAGAGGAATAAAACACCTCAGGCTGCACTGTTTTCGGAAAATAATCACTTTGTTGCTGTAACAGGAACTCTGCTTCATACGGAAGAGCGATAGTTCCATTAAGAAATACATATATATATTTTTTAAATTTCTGAGAAAAAAACTCAGAATTTTCGAGATTAAAACCAGAAATTTTGAGAAAAAAGTCAAAAATTTCGAGAAACAATCTCAAAATTTTCGAGAAAAAAGTCGAAATTTTCGAGAAAAAAAGTCAAAATTTTAGAGAAAAAAAAAGTCAGAAATCTGTAGAAGGTGGGCTTCCATACGGAAGTGACACTCGCTCGCGGCCGGTAGACATGAATGGCTGAGACCGGAGCCATGGAATTCAGAGTTGTGACAACCGGGGTACAGGAAGTCGGTTGGTGATGTGATTCACGTAGATTCAAATACTTCTAGGCAGCGGCTTTCTGTTTGCTAGAGACTAAACACAGAACCACTACATAGCAAGCAAAGATTAAGTAGGAATGAATTACATTTACCTTTACCGCACTTTCTGTGTTCTACGGCCACTTCCTGGAACTAGACGCATAGATCGCCATTGACATAGTTCCACTAGTTCCAGGAAGTGGCCGTAGAACACAGAAAGTGCGGTAAAGGTAAATGTAATTCATTTCTACTTAATCTTTGCTTGCTATGTAGTGGTTCTGTGTTTAGTCTCTAGCAAACAGAAAGCCGCTGCCTAGAAGTATTTGAATCTACGTGAATCACATCACCAACCGACTTCCTGTACCCCGGTTGTCACAACTCTGAATTCCATGGCTCCGGACTCAGCCATTCATGTCTACCGGCTGCGAGTGAGTGTCACTTCCGTATGGAAGCCCGCCTTCTACAGATTTCTGACTTTTTTTTTTTTCTCGAAAATTTCGACTTTTTTGAGATTGTTTCTCGAAATTTTTGACTTTAATCTCGAAAATTCTGAGTTTTTTTCTCAGAAGTTTCCAAATAAAATATAAAACCCTGGCCCTATTGCTCTGCCGTAGGCTTCACCACATCACCCCATTGTTGATTATTTTCCAATTAAAATCTCGCCCCGTCGTGGTGTTGTATGTATTCCTAGCATGTACGCTAGCATCAAAGCGTACACGCTAAGCTACCTTGCTCTCTATCTGACTCTAATGTGAGTGATTTAGTGAACAGGTTGTGTTGTCATGGTAACAATGAAACAAACGTGTTTGTACGAAGAACTGTGAAGTAAATCGATGTGAAGATGACTCGTCTGTTTGTAACAAACTGAAATAGCCTAATTAAACAAGGTAATGTTAGGAATATTAGCATATTTAGCATAAATTTACATATCACATATATGCATGGTAGAGATGTCCCTAGGTAATTGTTTTAAATTTTTTTTAAATTTTTTTAAACTGGATTATTTTACTGTTTTACTGCTGAGTCGTCGAGATGTGCTTAAAAGTGTCTTGAATATTTTTTTTTTAAAAGAAGAAAACTAAAGAATGATTGAGCGTCAGGGATCGTGATGCTAAAGGTGATGGATGGATATGTTTAGCATCGCATTGGCAAAATATTTGCTCGTGATAAATGGCTCAGATGTTCTTATTTCAGTTGCATGTGCATTAAAATTCTCCAGCAGAGTACAAACCCTTCTCTGCTCGTCCTCCATCTTTCTGTCCTGTCCTGTCTGTAGGTGGTCATGTGACTGTATGAATTTACGATGACGGAGATATATGGCACGATCACGTTCTCACTTCATAACAAAGTCACTCTAACCTTTCGTCTACATTTATTATTGAGGGAGGAAAAAAAAATGGACACGTGCATCAAAGTCAAGCTCCATCCTCAGGACCACCAGGATGTCCTTCATGACTTGACCATGGAGTTTGTGCATGATGATTATGATTTTTTTATTTCTCTCTAATAACAGCAGCAGCAGGGTTGTTTTTCTGCTGCGTGTTTGTGTAAAGTGCCAGAATCAGCTTTTACTTCAGAGTAAACAGCATCTGTGCCCCCCGTGACATTGCTTTTCATTTCCTACAGCACCAGCATTAATCATCAACCAACTTCATGTACTAACGCAACGCGTCTGCGCAGATTCCTCCTCTGGCTGTTGCTGCAGTTACTGGCATAGCGAAGACCGCCTTCCCGTCTGCAGTGCCCCAGACGAGTGGGCAAGGAAGTGAAGCGGCGAGGAGCGGTGTTTACATGCAGATTAATCTCTCTGTTAGCTTTGGAGAGGTCACTTGAGCCCTTGCAGCGAGTGTGCATGAGAAACAAGAGCTCTCGAGGAGCTGGACGTGAGAAGTCCTGTCTCGGTCTGTGCTTAGCTTAAAAATGTTTAGCTTTCGTGTCTGGATTTTATTCTGTATTTACACAAGAACACAAACATCTGGATTTTTTATTACCTCGGCTTGTGTTCGTGCTAGAGATCGGAATAGATAGAAGTAGATAAATAATCCACCAGGGAAACTAGACGAAGTAATGGACATGAGATAAAAGAAGCTTTCTTTTCTTGTGTTTCACTCAAAAAAAAAAAAGTTGTCAAAACATCAGATTGTGCTCATCGATCCAACACAAACGAGTGAGGGAGAAGGAAAAAAAAAACCAGGTGTCGTAAAGGTATTATTTCAGGAGGTCGATGATGATGAGAGTTTTCTGGTATAAATGATTAAATCTGTCAGAGTTTTCCAAACACTGAGTCCACCTCAGGAAAAAAACCATTACATACCCAGCTCCAGAGATGTCCACAAGCGCCGGCAACCGCGGTTTTCTCCCTCCGCCTACACAGACGTCTGTGCTGGCTACTCGATCCCAGAAAAAATGCCTTAACTTTCAATGTTCAAGCAATTTATATCGTCTCCACTGCCTGTAATTCGCTGCAACTCAAATTATTCCACCATGAAATTGTTTTCAATTCAGGTCTAGCATAACCGGAAGCGATGGCATATTTGTTGATTGATTCTTGCACTCTGATTGGTTGAGCCAGACCATGTGACCATGCCATAGTGTATGTAGTTATGTTACAGAGCCAGACAGCGGACTACAGAGGGGAACTGAGAAAGCCAAGGTCACACACATCTGGAGGGAAATTTCAGACATATTTTTCAAGTATTTTACAGAGATCCAGGTAGTAATTTATTAGCTGAGAATGCACCAGAAGGATTGTAAATTTCGAAATTTTGCTGCCGCAAATTCCAGAGCCTCTGACTACTTTTTTAGCCGGCTACTTCAGATTTTCTGGAGAACCCTGCAGCTCATGCATTTATCTTAAAACGTCGTAAAACTGCTGCAAAGAGTACGAAGCGATCATTATACTTCACTGTCTGCAATAGTATCCTGTACTTTGGACGGCACGGTGGTACAGTGGTTGGCACTATCGCCTCATGGCAAGAAGGTTCTAGGTTTGAACCTCATGGCTGATGGGGGCCTTTCTGTATGGAGTTCGTACGTTCTCCTTGTGACTGTGTGGTGTTCCTCGTATCCAGGTGTTCTGGTTTCCACCACAGTCCAAAGACATGCATATTTGGTAAAATGCATACTCAGTGCTGGTTCCAAGCCTGGATTGATTGAGGAGGATTGCATCAGAAGAAGAAGAAGAAACCTTTATTTGTCACATGCACACTTCAAGCACAGTGAAATTCATCCTCTGCATTTAACCCATCTGAAGCAGTGAACGCACCCGCACACTCAGAGCAGTGGGCAGCCACACCAGAGTCAAGGGTTCGGTACCTTGCTCAAGGGTACCTCAGCCCAAGGCCGCCCCACGTCAACCTAACTACATGTCTTTGGGATTTTGGGGGAAACCGGAGCATCCGGAGGAAACCCACGCAGACACGGGGAGAACTGCAAACACAAAGGCCCTCACTGGCCGCTGGGTTCGAACGCGGAACCTTCTTGCTGTGAGGCGACTGTGCTAACCACTACACCACCGTGCTGCTCAAGTGAATCAGGAAGGGCAGCCACTTTTTTTGTTTTTTTGTTTGTTTGTAAAAGAACAAAAAACAACCCCAACCCCTATGGATCACAAATCGGGAAGGATGATCCACTGTGGTGACCCCTAAGAAGGAAGAAAGAAGTTATCCTGTAGGTTGAAGGTGGTGGGCAGAAGGTGACTGTCTTGTATAAAAACATGATCTTGACGTCATTTTATAAAAGACAAGTGAACCATCATCCCATATGTTCATGGTCGCAAACTGAGCAAAGCGTGAAAAAGCTGCGCTTCTGTTTGTTGTAACGGAAACCTTTACCCTGGTGTTTGTACTTTACCTCGCCCATTTGCACTATTCTGCACTACCTCACCTTAACAGCTGCTAGTTTGTTTATTCTGCTTATTTCATGTTTCATGTTTACCTGCTATACCTCAAGTGCCCTTGACTGTTTGGTTATTTGTACCAATTTTTGTGTGTGTGTGTGTGTGTGTGTGTGTGTGTGTGTGTGTGTGTGTGAGTGTTTAGTCTAGTTCATATCTAGAGTGTTTATATTGTCTGAGTGTTTAGTCTGTCTTGTTCTTATCTAGTGTTTATACTGTTTATTTATTCTGTTTATATTGTTTGTGTTTAGTCTGTCTAGTTCCTATCTAGAGTGTTTATACTGTTTATATTGTTTGTTTTTTCAATTATTCTATTTTTATTTATTGCATTGCCTGTTTGCACCGTGGGTCAGAGAGGACTGATATTTCATCTGTGCTGTATGTCGAGCATGTATAGCATATTTGACAATAAAGTTGACTTGTAAAGGTTTAGAAGGGAGCCATTGAAGATGTTCCATCATTTATATACCTGGGAAGCATTGTTGGCACTAACGGAGGAACAGATGAAGACGTTAAAGCCAGAATAGAAAAAGCCAGAGCAGCATTTAACATCTTGCAGAAGATATGGAAGTCTAGGAACATAACATCAACCAAACTGTGAATTTTCAATACTAATGTCAAAACTGGGGGCGGCACGGTGGTGTAGTGGTTAGCGCTGTTGCCTCACAGCAAGAAGGTCCGGGTTCTGTGTACCCGGACCTTGCCTGCGACCCTGTAGAATAGGATAAAGCGGCTAGAGATGATGAGATGAGATGTCAAAACTGTCTTTCTTTATGGATCTGAAACTTGGTGGACTTCAAAGACCATCTTAAAGAAAGTCCAAGCATTTATCAACAAGTGCCTTAAAAGGATTCTGAGAATTTGGTAGCCGGAAACCATCAGAAATGAAGATCTACAGGAGAGAATGGGCCAAGAACCAGCTAAAAGTATCATCATCAGCAGACAGAAGTGGTTATGGATTGGCCACACTCTACGAAAGCCAAAGGAAAACATCACCAAATAGGCGCTGGCATGGAACCCATCGTGGAAAACACATCTGTGACGAATCTCAGTCATCCAGGTACATAGTAATCTGTGATTGGTTGAAGAGAGCAACTGGACTTGCTTGAAGATTCTTGAAAACGTTTCGCCTCTCATCCTAAAGGCTTCCTCAGTTCTGTCTGACTAATAGGGAGTATCCAGTATTTATCCTCTCATGGATCATCATAGAATCCGAATCAGAATGCTGATGGCTGCATTGTAGGTGGCTGATAAAAGATATTATAGACACCCACCTCTGTTCAATGATGGTTGTTCCAGGTTGACAAAAATGAACGATCCTCTCTGGCTAAGATGTCTGCTAGTTTTCTGGAAGTCCTCTCATAGGGATCTCATCCCAAAGTGCGTAAGAAACATATCTGTGACGAATCTCAGTCATCCAGGTACATAGTAATCTGTGATTGGTTGCTCTCTTCAACCAATCACAGACCATCGTGGAAAACGTCGCTGTGGAAGACTAAGGCATACATGGAGAAGAGAGATGGAGGCAGAGATGGTGGCCGAGGGCTACCGTACAACCTCAAAAGACTGGAGATAGCCCAAAATCATTTTCAGTGGAAGCCACGGTAGTTGTTGATGGCTCCACCATGGGGTAGAAGGGCGATGATGATAGTAAAGGTTTGTGGTGGTAATTTGTTGCTTGGTTTCTGTGAGAAGTTATAAGTATCTTACTGACGTTCCGTCCTGCCCTTAATGCTGTTGCTGGATTGGTTAGAATGGTGTTTTAATACGAGAAGAAATTTCAAAACATAAGTGAGTACAGTCAGATTGTGCTGTCAGTGAATAAAAACCAGAGTGAGAGATGCCTTTCTGATTTGCTTTATATGAATGAGAACTCCAGCGTAGAATGAGTGGAGATGTTCTGTTTCTGTTCCTCCTCTATGAATGCAGTGCAGCTGTATGAGAGCAGAGACTCGGTTCGGCTCGTTGGCGTGAAAGTTGAAGCTGATCTGTTTGAGCAGAATGTATAGATAAGATGAAAGAGCTGGACGCTAAAGCGCCGCTGCATCGTGCTCTTTAGGTAGCGAGGCCACTGTTAGCAGGTAGACCAACATGTCCATGAAAGAAATGTAACCTAAAAATGTCATTATTAAATAATCCATCTGGATTCTCTATTTTTGATCACACAGCAAATCCAGCCACTCGAGTATCACAATCTTTGTTTTTCTTGGATCCACATTGTTGTAGCTCCACATTGTGACTCAACATGACTCGGAATGCATTAGTGACTTACTCACAGCTTTGCACGTCAATAGCCCGATGATATCTTTTTTTTTTTTCCTTTTTCAAAGACATTTAAAAAAAAAAAAAAAGTCTGGCTCACCAAGTGAGAAACGCAGTCACAATGTTTGCATAATAACCGTCGAGTTGATAAGGTCAGTGAAAATGATTGATTTTGAAAGTGCATTATTGCTGACTGTTTGTTTTATTGTCCGTTCACATGAAAGCAGTCTTTGTGTCCAGTGCTCGCTCCAACAAAAACCCAACACTGCGGCTCTCTGATGGACGACAGCACAAATGTCATGGCGGTGAAATATAGTGTGTGTCTGTGCCTTAAAGGGGTTTATAGTTCCTGTTTGGATCCTGTGCATTGTCTCGGTGACACATTCTGCTTGTTAACATCAGTGGGAAAGGAAATGGGATTTGTTTTCCGGCTGAAGCAAGACAGCAGGAGAGAATTTACGCCTCTCCATATTGCATGCTTTTTAAGAAAAATCAGTTTCACATCGCAGTAACTAGATTCATGGACACCGGGTAAATAGTTTAGTGAAGGATGTGGGTGTCTGAGGTGTTATTTGTGTGAAACTTTGCGGCATTTTTAATCCTTTAAACTCCTCACTCTACAATGCTTCGTAACAGTTTTTTATTTTAAAAAATACGTACAGTATAATAATTACTTTATAACTTGTAATTTGCAGTGCCGCAACACAACTAATCGACAAAATAGATTTAAAATTGATAATAAAATGAGCTGGTAATGAATTTCAGGATGGACAAGTGGGTCTGTATGAAGGACACACTACATCACTTCATGACACACTACATCACTTCATGACACAAATTTACTTGAATAAATTATCAAAGATACGAAAACTGTTTTGTCAAAAGGGCGACTCCATGTTGTGCTCATCTCATCTCATTATCTGTAGCCGCTTTATCCTTCTACAGGGTCGCAGGCGAGCTGGAGCCTATCCCAGCTGACTACGGGTGAAAGGCGGGGTACACCCTGGACAAGTCGCCAGGTCATCACAGGGCTGACACATAGACACAGACAACCATTCACACTCACATTCACACCTACGCTCAATTTAGAGTCACCAGTTAACCTAACCTGCATGTCTTTGGACTGTGGGGGAAACCGGAGCACCCGGAGGAAACCCACGCGGACACGGGGAGAACATGCAAACTCCGCACAGAAAGGCCCTCGCCGGCCACGGGGCTCGAACCCGGACCTTCTTGCTGTGAGGCGACAGCACTAACCACTACACCACCGTGCCGCCCTCCATGTTGTGCTGTTATAGGAAAATAATCAACTCCAAGGAGACTCTGTTACCACCCAGAAGTTTATTACTGTATTTTCTGACAACAGCATGAATGTTTTATTCCTCTTACACCACAGCATTTTGTCCAGCTGTAAAATAACAAAAATAATAACTATAACTAAATAAGTTATTCCACAAAATCGAGTCGTACATGAGCTGATGGGCGACGAGGTGCATAGCACTGAGCTGTCTATAAGCCATGTACGACCAGATTGAGTGGAATAACTGTTTTATTCTATCCACATTCACTGGATTTTGAGAAACTGAGCATTTTTATTTTTTGCAAATTTGATAAATAACTTTATACAAAACGCCCGACAAAATCCTTTCTGCTTAGAATGTAAACAAACCGGTGAAATGACGGGAGCAATTTGTGAAAAATGCGATTATGATAATTCTTGAAAAACACCAAAAAAAGGACACGTTCTTACCATCAAATACTTTAATTCCATATTTTGTTGCTTTAAACAAAAACAATTATTTAGGTTTTTTGGGGGGGTTTTGTTTCCAAGTAGAATTTTTTTATTTCATCCTTGGTTGGTTCAGCAACACAATCCGCCATTTTCTTCTTTAGGGTTTTTTTGGCGGTTGGCAAACCAACTTGGTGCATTACTACCACCGACTGGGCCGGACTGTGGAACAGGAGATGTTGTGGGGGGGGGGGAATCTATATTCTTTTAGCTATTTCTGTTTCTTTTGTTTGTTTATTTGTTTGTTTGTTTTTCTCCACTTACAGTATGTGAGCTGATATCCTAGTAGTAGAGTAGCCAATCAGAGCACATGATTGCTCATATCCAGTGACTGTCGAGAGAATAATACTGTGTATTTAATTTATAGAACATCCTTCATGCACTTCAAATTGCAAAAAAAAAAGTGTATGTATATGTAGCAGTGACAAAGAAGGAAATGCACTCACCGTCCACTTTATTAGGAACACCCTCCACCCACCTGCTGTTTTCTGCAGTTCTGTAATCAGCCGATCCCTCGACAGCAGCACGACGCATCAAATCACGCAGATACAAATCAAGAGCTTCAGTTAATGTTCACAATGTTCAAACGTCAGAATGGGAAACACTGTGATCTCAGAGTGAAGTGTGACTTTCTTTCACTGTGGTATGGGTGTTGGTTTGAGCCAGATGGACTGCTGGTTTGAGTATTTCAGAACCTGCTGATCTCCTCCTGGGGTTTTCACACACAACAGTCTCTAGAGTTTACATAGAATGGTGCAGAAAACAAAAAAACATCTGCTGAGTGAGTGACCATTCTGTGGGTGGAAACAAACGCCTTGTCGATAAGAGCGGGTCAGAGGAACATGGACAGATTGGTTTGAGGTTTCTTTTTTGACAGGAAGGATATAGTAACTCCTATCACTCTTTACAACCGTGGTGAGCAGAAAAGCATCTCAGCATGCAACAGAGAGAGAACACCACACTGGGTTCCACTCCTGCAGCCAAGAACAGGGAGCTTAGAATCAAGTTCCTATTAAAGTGGCCAGGGAGTGTAATAAAATATGAATATAACACAGAGAATTAAGTGTTTAAAAGTACAAGCAATTATCTTGTCCCATTAGAAGGAAGCATCGCTGCAAATCACTCCTGAAGATCTTCTCATCTCTTATCCTATGATGAAACATTTGTCTTCATAGGTGTGGTCTCTCTCGGGATAATTCCGCTCTTGCACTCACCACATCTCATAAAACCATTATTCTACCTGTATCTGTTTAGAGTTCAAAATATTCATGTTTGTGTCCATATTCAGATTTAAACGTGAAGTGGGCGTGGTCTATTCAGTCAAACCTGATTGTGTTGCAGCTATTTTCTCTATAAATTCTAGTTTAATGTCTTATTATTCTTTTAATTTGTATTTTAGAGTGGTGTTAGTATTGTAGCATACTAGTACTTTTAGTATTTTAGTCTTTTTTTTTCTGATGAAACCTTTTATTTTTAGTGTTGAACATGTGGTAGTTGGCATGGCAGTGCTACACTTTGCAGCTTGGTTGGTTGTTGTTTGGGGGGGGGAATAGGACACTGAGAAAATGATGCAGATCGAGGCTTCAAAAATGAAATCGCGCTTTTGTGCTCAACGTGTGTTAGTTTACAGTTAGTAAACTAACCAGCTAACTCATGTTGGTCATGAACAACATGAAGATGGTGGTTGTCATGGTAACATGATATTTTCGTATGCTTGGCTACTGGTAAACGGCGCTCTGGAAGGAAGTTGGTGAGCAAATCGAGACTCTGATATGGTGGTCTTTATTTGAGCTAGCTTACTAGCACCTGGCTAAGTAACGTAGCTAACTGGAGTGGTATTGGAATGAGGAATGAGGAGTACCAGGAGGACATGAACATGTATTCGATGACAGTAATGTGTTCTCGTATAAAGGACAGGCAACTTGAACTGTGACTAGGGTTGTTGTTTTTTTTTTTCTTGTGGTTTTCTGGGACACTTTTTTTTTTTGGTAATAAAGCTGCAGAGGCAGAATGTTTGTTTAGGCCAGAATTAGCTTTAGTGCTGCTGGCAGTCTGTGTGAGTCAGCGGTGAACTCTTGTCTTGTCCCCCCCCCCTTCAGTCCCCATTGTGTGCTGAAGAGGCTTAGCCCAGTCCAAGTCCACATGTCGCTGCCCTGACAACGGCCTGTTTCTGGTGCAGCAGGCTGCTGGAAATGAGAAGCGCCATGGCACAATGGAGGGACTGTTAAGCTCGAGCGAGCGTAGTAAAAATGCTCTCTTTAACCCCCTTACTTACCCCCCCTTCACCCATCACCCATCAAAACGTCCACCAGCGCACCCCATACATACATTCCTGAACACCAATGAGTCCATTTGAATTTTAAATACTATGACTTAACAGCTATTTATTTGTTAACCCTAGTTCGATGAGAGAGCTTTTTTTGTTGTTGTTCTGGAATGTTCTATGTTCTTCGTAGTACAGCTGTGATTTGATGTGGAAAGTCACACAGGAATGTCCAAAGGTCCACTTGTACAAGGAGTTGAAAGTGTTTTCACTTCGAACCACGCAAACGGATATCTGCGCGAGTCAGGCTGCATTGAACCGCTGCAATCCTAGAGCTCCCCAAAGACACGGCTCGACAATGGAGTCCTGTCAGGACAGTATTCCTTTTGTCTCTTTCCCAGAGGAAAACTGCTCTGGAGGTTTTTAAAAACGGTTCTCACTTGTTTTTCATTTAGGTGACAAATTTATCAAAGAATTACTTTGGAGAAACAAAACGTGATTACACCAGACTCTGAGTTTTGGATTATTTAATTCCAGCACTCTTTTCAGATTATTAATAATCACACTGTACTGAAATCTTACTAAAATCTCATCTGAAAATCACTACGTTCAACGTAAAATAATGCAACGTAATGCTACGGTATTACACAATATAAACACGACTGGTATTTTTCATCCAAGCTCCATCCGTGACATCGAGAACCAAAACTGTGACCTAAATCTCTATCCCGCGTGAGGAAATCGATGGATTGTTTTGATAAATTTGGGCACTTTGTGAATGTGTCAGTATAATAAAAAGAATCACATGTTTGCTTGAAGATATGAAGTCTATCTTCTCGTGTTGAAAACCTCACATTTTCCATACGAAATACATCGGGGATCTGAGTGACCTATTTAAATAATATTGGCTGGCGTTGAGTGCTATATCCGATATATTCCATTCAGCTAGCATGATACTGAACTACTCAAGGATGAGTAGCTGAATGGAATATATCTGATAGACCACGAAATAAAGTTATTATTGTTATTATCTCATCCGGCAGGGCAGCACGGTGGTGTAGTGGTTAGCGCTGTCGCCTCACAGCAAGAAGGTCCGGGTTCGAGCCCCGTGGCCGGCGAGGGCCTTTCTGTGTGGAGTTTGCATGTTCTCCCCGTGTCCGCGTGGGTTTCCTCCAGGTGCTCCGGTTTCCCCCACAGTCTAAAGACATGCAGGTTAGGTTAACTGGTGACTCTAAATTGAGCGTAGGTGTGAATGTGAGTGTGAATGGTTGTCTGTGTCTATGTGTCAGCCCTGTGATGACCTGGCGACTTGTCCAGGGTGTACCCCGCCTTTCGCCCGTAGTCAGCTGGGATAGGCTCCAGCTCGCCTGCGACCCTGTAGAACAGGATAAAGCAGCTAGAGGTAATGAGATGAGATGAGATCTCATCCAGCCGACAGGCGACGAGTTTATGCCATCGTGTTGTCCGTCGTCATCCACATTTCACGAAAATCACTTCTCCCTCAATTCCTCACCAATTTTGATTGATTCTGGCCTGAAGGTAGGGGTACCTAGGGTGCATATAACTTCTACCCAAATTTGCTTAATTACAATTATCAATGAAGTTATAGACTAATTAAGCCCTAATGGGCAGTTCAACAAAAATTGCTTCTTCTCAGTCAATTCCTCGCCGTTTTGGATTCTTTCTGGCAAATAGGTTGGTAATCTAGGGTGGATATCACTTCTATATATAGCTTGTATATAGTTTTCAACATTTATTGTGCAAGGTGGCCCACTTTAGATCGTTCCTTCTGGACTAGACGGGGCCAGAGTGAGCCACGCCATCACTGACTGTCTCGTTGTTGTTGTTGCTGTTAGACATGCACATTCCTTTTGGGTGTTCAACGCATATTTCTCTTTCAAAATTCTCCCGTAGTCAACAAAGCAATCCTGGCAGCCATCTTTGTTTACAAATTGTCACTCATTCACTGGCACAGAAGTTTTACATCTCCGATGTGTCTCTTTTCCAGTTTTTCGATGTCCATTGGCATGTTTTTCTCTTGTAAATATGCATGAAGAATATCTAATGACGTTTTGCTAGCCTTTCAGGTGTTCAGCACCTTTTTCTTTTTCCCAGTGAACAAAGAAATGGTTCTGCGCATGCACAGCAGAAAACTTTCTCTTTGGATATTCGCATCAGCTCTGACGTGTGACATGTCTTGACAACCATGCAATATCGTAAACCATATTCAACGCTCATTCTCCATTGGGCAGAGTGACCTAATACACGCAGGATAAGTGATATGTTAACAATATTGCATGCTATCAAACCAAATGAATGAAACCCACTAGAAGGGAATAGAACATGTTTTTATTCCATCGAAAAAGTGTCCTGTATTGGTAATAATTTCAGATATTTCACTCCCATGTCACTCGCAGCGTTTTCCCACTGACTAGACGCGCGTTGTCAAAATGGCGAACCGGTTCAAAATTATTTTGATTAACTTGCGTTATTTAATTGTTTTATTTATTTGTTGATTGTGTGGGTGGATGTGACCGTATAATATAAAGAACGTTACACGGTGGGGTGAAGATATGAAGCTTGTCTTCTTGTGTTGAAAATATTTTATATTCACCACTTGAAGATAAAACTTCATATCTTCACACAACTATGTAATATCCTCTAGACAGAACAATAGCTGTAGTGTAACTGTTTTATTGACGGGCAAATTAATACAGAATTCTGTGCATCTCTCCAAATGTATTATTCTTGTACTAAACTTGCATAAGTATTCCTCCCCACCTCTTTGGTCCTGTTCTGACTCTCCTGGTTACAAAAGTGCAGAGCTGGCGTATTTACAGTGCCAGTCAGTAATTTGGACACACCTTCTAATTCAGTTGTTTTCTCCTTCATGTCTTAAAGTAATGATGGATGTCGTTTCTCTTTACTTAGTTCTTCGGTTCTTGATGTAATATGGATTACTACAGTTGTGGAATACGGCTATTTAGTTATTTAGCATGTTTATTATTTACTGTTTTATTATTTACTGTTTGAGTAATACATTAAGAAAGCAAGAAACTTGTCCACTAATTAATTAATTTTTGATGAGGCACACCTGTTAACTGAAAAGCATTCCAGTTGACTGCCTCATGAAACTGGTTAAGATAATGGCAATAATGTACAAAGCATCATCAAGGTAAATACTGGATACTTGAAAGAATCTAAAATATTAAACATAAACAAACAAAACACTTTGTTTACTACATAATTCCATATATGTTCCAGATGTTATTTCATAGTTTGTCTTCAGTTTTGTTCTGCAATGTAGAAAATACAGAAAAGCCTACAAATGAGTAGAGTAGGGGTGTACAAACTTTTGACAGGTACTGTATATGTTTGTCTATTTCTAATTATGTATTTAACTGTGGTTTTTAAAACATTTGGGATATATAAATAATTACAATATTTTTTATAATTCACCTCTGACTGCTTTTTAATCACTCCTTGGTCTTCATGATGCCGTTTTGTTCAGGCATGTTCTCCAAATAAACTTTATTTATATTGAAATCATCTGACTCATACCGTAGGTGGACTTTGTTCAGCTAATCATGTGACTTCTGATGACAACTGAACTATTGTTGGGGTTTCACAACAGCTAAGGAAGCGCGTGAATACTTATCTTTTTATGTAGATTCATGACCTAAATCGCAATTAAGTCCATTTCAGATTTAAAACAAAAAAAGTGTGGAGAATTTCGGGGGTGAATACTTCTGCAAGGTTTTGATCTCCTTGCTCTTCAGGAGAAACTTCAGAGATGATCATGACATCTGGTTTTTAATTTTTATTTCCTTAAGGTTTCAGTTTCTATCCCAGGCATTTGATTTCCATGGGATTGTGACCATGCGTTGACTCACTATATGCAAGTTGTCCCACGTTAGAAAGAATAATGTATTTTGAAAAAAAGAAAACAAGTTTCTGCTTGATCATTCATGTTCTCCGTAACCTAGGGTGACCGGATTTCCCGAGTCGAAAACCGGGACACTTTGCGTGTGACCGTGATACTCGTGCACGCACACACGTTTTGATGTAAACATGCGCCGGCTCAGACAGGTGCTTTTATCATTTTGTAGAAGCTCACTTTTATCAACATCTCATCTCATTATCTCTAGCCGCTTTATCCTGTCCTACAGGGTCGCAGGCGAGCTGGATCCTATCCCAGCTGACTACGGGCGAAAGGCGGGGTTCACCCTGGACAAGTCGCCAGGTCATCACAGGGCTGACACATAGACACAGACAACCATTCACACTCACATTCACACCTACGCTCAATTTAGAGTCACCAGTTAACCTAACCTGCATGTCTTTGGACTGTGGGGGAAACCGGAGCACCCGGAGGAAACCCACGCGGACACGGGGAGAACATGCAAACTCCACACAGAAAGGCCCTCGCCGGCCACGGGGCTCGAACCCGAACCTTCTTGCTGTGAGGCGACAGCGCTAACCACTACACCACTGTGCCGCCCCATTTCAGAGAATAATCAAGTATTTTCTTGTTCTTTACATGTACTTCTATCACAATTCAGTTAAAGAAAGAAAATCAGACAACAGATGTGATGATAGGGAATAGGCCAATAGCCTAAATTTCAACTGATTTATTTCATCTTTGTGAAAACGCCAAGAAAATGCATTGCTTGCATATTAACATCAACATTTTATGCGATGAACTTTTTTTTTTTTTTAAACAATAGCAATGTAACAGGAACGAGCGCATGAGCCTAATCGTTGTCACTTCCGAACCTTTACCCAAAATGCCTCTGTTTAATCGTAACCAGTGTCGGCTATTAACTATTTTGAAAACGTGAACCCTGAGTTGACAACAGCATCAAACAAGTCAAGACAATCTGTGATACAGATTAAAGACAGATGAAACAGACGAAAGACAACAAAAAATGTTTCAGAAACACAGCCACCCACCCCACCCTAAAGAAGGTGCCATTTTATAGAAGAAACCTTTATTCGTCACATGCACACTTCAAGCACAGTGAAATTCATCCTGTGAACACACTCTCTCTCACACTCACTCCGAGCAGTGGGCAGCCACACCAGAGCACCCGGGGAGCAATCAGGGGTTCGGTACCTCGCTCAAGGGCACTTCAGTCCAAGGCCGCCCCACGTCAACCTAACTGCATGTCTTTGGACTGTGGGGGAAACCGGAGCACCCGGAGGAAACCCATGCAGACAGGGGGAGAACATGCAAACTCCACACAGAAAGGCCCTCGCCAGCCGCTGGGTTCGAACCCAGAACCTTCTTGCTGTGAGGTGACCGTGCTAACCACTACACCACCGTGCCGACCCAGTAAACATATTATTGCATATATTTACATGATGAGTGAATTTGCTCCAGTAGCACTTTATTGCCCGAGAGCCTGCTGTGAAACTGCGAGCAAGTATTCTCAAAATTAGCACGGGTAATGAGCAAGGCCTTGAGAGTAGGCACAGTCATGCGATTCCTCCCGTCAGTCCAGGTGTTGCTCATGAGTGAAAATATTCGCTCAGCTGGAGCATTGGTGCCAGGTAGGCACATGGCAAACTGGCAAAGCTGGCTGACATTGTTGTAAGGAATCTCCCTACTCTTGAAGTGCGCGAACATCTCCGCCCAGCGCTCATCCGTTCGGCATTGTCGCGTAGTAGTTGACAGTCGCTAGCGAAAAAAAACATTATAATGTGGCCGCTATATTTCAACATTGTACAAATAGATACGTTGTAAGGTTGACTGTGCACACACGCACATTGATGCTGAATTGCTAGAAGCTTTATTGACTTCTCGTTGGCTATATATGATCGCTGTAACCAGGACAGTTTGGTGTAAACCGGGACATTTCAGCATCCCAACGGACCTTTTGTCGGGACTGGGGACACGCAACTCAAAATCGGGACTGTCCCGGTCAAACCGGGACGTCTGGTCACGTTACTGTAACCTGGTTCTGGTGCTGTAGGACTGGAGGCAGAATGTGTCTATTAGCTGTGTACAATGTGTGAAGGGAAAATCGGTGTAAAAATGTTAAAGAACCGCGGGGTTTCTACAGGCGCTAATCTCTCTGTTCTGCTAATGGAGCAGTGTTTTTTGCCTTATTAACTCCACAGAATTATGGTCCATTTGTTCATTTGGAGGCATGCTAGCAACTCTTATTCACGCTGAATCCTGCTACCAGTTTTCTCATCTCATCTCATTATCTGTAGCCGCTTTATCCTGTCCTACAGGGTCAAGCTGGAGCCTATCCCAGCTGACTACGGGCGAAAGGCGGGGTACACCCTGGACAAGTCGCCAGGTCATCACAGGGCTGACACATAGACACAGACAACCATTCACACTCACATTCACACCTACGCTCAATTTAGAGTCACCAGTTAACCTAACCTGCATGTCTTTGGACTGTGGGGGAAACCGGAGCACCCGGAGGAAACCCACGCGGACACGGGGAGAACATGCAAACTCCGCACAGAAAGGCCCTCGCCGGTCACGGGGCTCGAACCTGGACCTTCTTGCTGTGAGGCGACAGCGCTAACCACTACACCACCGTGCCGCTGCTACCAGTTTTTTTTCACAGAAAATTACAAAACTTGTTTTTTCATCACTTGAAATAACTTTTATTCAAATAAGTCCTACTAGTCAGCTGGGATAGGCTCCAGCTTGCCTGCGACCCTGTAGGACAGGATAAGTGGCTACAGATGGATGGATTGGATGGATGGAGAAGCCATTTTTCTTTAACAAAATGATGCTAGCTGCTGTTTTCCAATCCTTCTAAACCCCACTAGCTGGTTTTCATGCTAGTGGCTGTAATCCAGTCACACAAAGCCATGCTAATGTGATTTTTTTTTTTTTAAATCACATTAGCTGCAAACTCATACTAGCAGATATTTTTCTGTGACATTTGTAGCTGTTCATTCAGAATCATGTTAGCTGCTGTTTTTATTCACACACAATCATGCTAGAAGCTACTTTTCCTTTCAGTAAGTCATGCTAGCATTTGTTTTTGTTTACAACCACACAATCATGCTAACTTATCCAATTATGCTGCTGTTTTCTAGTTCAAATTAATCATTGTTTTCCCACTAAATCATGCTAGCTAGCATTTTGAAGTCATTCTAAATAATGCTAGATGCTGGATATTAATCACACATCATACTAGCAGCTGGTTTTACAACCACACCAAATTTAGCTTGCAGCTAGTTTAGGGTGACCAGATTTCCCTAGTCTGAAACCAGGACACTTTTGCGCGCGACCATGCTAGTGCACGCACACCCCCTTTTTTTTTTTTTTACGTAAACGTGACACTCAGAGAGGTGCTCTTATCATTTTGTTGAAGCTCACATTTATCAACATCTCACATGAAATAAAACAAACAGGCATTTTGTTCTCTAGTAGCATAGTGGGATACAGATCAGTTAAATTATGGTCAGACAACAGATTTTGTAATGGCTGAGAATAGGCCAGGCTATGTCCATAGGCCAAATTTAAACGGATTTATTTCACCTGTTTGTGAGAACACCAAGAAGAATGCATATGAACATGTAGGCTATATCTCTAAAATTGTATGCACTATAGCATGAACTTAAAAAGTAGATATGTGACCTCAACATAGCCTCGGTCAGAATCAACCTTCCTAACCATTCCCCACAACTGAATGAATAAAGCAAGAAGATGTGGACAAAAGTGAACGCTTTAATGGAAGGTGCAACAAGCTGTTCAACACAGCAATTTGGCCAAACTGTCAGAATGGCATGTTAAACAGAAACAAAAAAGAGACAAGTGATTTGAGAATATACACTCAAACAAAACAGCAATAAAGGAGGAGAGGGGCGACAGCCCGAGGAAAGCCCCCACAGGAGCGCACAGCATTTGCAACATAGGCTACCCAACTCAGTACAAGAACAAAGCACAGGAACAAAGCTAAGGCGACTGTCAATCCACCCACCCTAAACAAAATGCATTAGCCTACGTATATTTACTTAGTGTGTGCAGTCGGCTTCGTGCGTATTGTTCTGCACCTCTCGGAGGAAGGGGTAGGTGCCCTGTAAATCTTTGGAAAAGGTGCATTTTCTTTTCGGCATAATTGCTGTGGCATTACTGCTGCTAGCTGCTAGACAAAGAACATTCGCGCCAGTTAATGTTTATTTTATTGTTGCATGGCAACACGTTCTGTTGTCTGGAATAATGTGGCTAAATAAACACCCATGCCACAGGGCCAGGGGGCAGTAACCAGGAAAGTTTGCGATTCCTGTCAATTCATCAAAATAGTAAATGCAGACATTTCTCCGCTAATGATTCCCACGCTGCTCAGTCGCGAGTGGCGAAAACCGGGACATATCTGTGTCCCGACAGACTTTTGTCGGGACTCGGGACACACAACCCCAAATCGGGACTGTCCTGGTAAAACCGGGACGTCTGGTCACCCTACGCTAGTTTTCAGTCAAACAGAATTGTGCTAGTAGTTTCCAGTCATGCAAAAAAAAGTGACCTAGATATAGTTTTGTAATCAGATGAATTATACTAGAAACTGTTTTCCTTTCATTAAGATATTAATTTTGCTGTTTTATGGTCACAGGTGTGTTTAAATAATTCTAGTCACTGTTGTTCAGTCACACAAGATCATGCTAGCTGCTGTTTTTCAGTAATGCTAAATCATGCTAGTAGGTTATCCCCAGTCAAAAAACATCATGCTAGCTGCTAGGGTGTTGTTGTTAAAGTTCTCTCTCTTACACACACACACACACACACAAATGTTATTTCTTCAATGCTAGCATCTGTTTTCCATTTACACCAAAATATGCTAGAAGCTTAATTTTCGGCATGCAAACTCACAGTAGCTACGGTTTTTAATTAGAACAGTTTATGCTAGAAGCCATTTTCCTTTCACCAAGTTATGCTATCAGCTGTTAATCCAAATTTATGCTAATTGTTAAATAATAAGATTCAGTATTAAGCTGAAACTTTAGGGGTTAATTATTATTTTGATTTGCTGTTTTGTCCATTTTTTTTTCTTTCAGAAATGAAATGGATTTTACATTCCATCTCTGTTTTATTACTTCTCCAGGGTTTGTGTCTCTGTTTCTGATTTAAACTCTGTGTGTGTTGGATCTGTTTCTTACTGAATATTAAACCCCGGGCTCGCAGGTCGAATATACGAGCAGCGAAAGTCATTCAGAGAGAAAATGAGCTCAACTGAATGCTGATGGAAAAACATCAATCTGATGTTAAGAGATGTTTCTGGAAATTTAGATCACGACGGCCTCGAGCAGCCCTAACTAACAGAACGAGTTGAACTTGCTATGCGATAACGCTGCTTCCCGTTTAATTCATTTGCAAGCGTGCGTGCCTGAGGCCAGATGGACGTGTCTGTCTGCAGTGCAAGTTGTTGAGTGTGTATACACGTCCCTGTAGGTGTGTCTTCACACATGATCATGTGCAGTCTATAAACAAACAGAAGCTGGTCACTTGAGCTCAAAAGTTCTGTCAATATTTACGCAAGGAAAGTGACTCGTATTCAGAGTCGTCTTACACACGTGTTTAAGGCGTAGGCTAGTTCAAGTTTTTGAACTTTCCATTGAAGCTTGCATACATCAGGAAAGGAATCGGAGACTGTACAAAGTAAATACCCCCCCCCCCCCCCCCCCCCCCCCCCCCGTTAAACAGGAGCTAACTATAATATATGTGTTTAAAATTTCAGATCAATTGACCAAGCAGTTTTCAACATATGGCTGACAGTTCTGGACTATATTCCAAAGATTTTGTGCATTTCAGTGTGACCTGGATGAAATTAATAATCAAAAATTCACGGGCCGTGTCCAAAATCACTCTCATTCACTACTCCCTACTCACTATCTAGGGAATTCTATATAGTGAACTCATTGGTAAAATGGAAAAAAAGCTTTCAGACACTAATCCACCGTGCTGTTATTTACATCATTACTGTCACACAATTAAAACGTGCCAGATCGGTCGGCTAGTGGGTTTTCAAAATAATAAATACATGCGCTTTTTTTTTTTTCGCTGTCTGGTTTCCATCAAATCCCACGCTCTGATTTGCTGGCGAGCGGGCCCGTGTCCTACGATACGGACCCCGGTTACGGACCTCTGGCGACTCGCTCGTTCACAACCACAACAAACATAGTAGCAATTTTTATCAACATTTATTTTCGCATTTCTCAGGAGAATAGCATTAATTTTACAGCATGGATAGCGATAACGACAGTGTGCACAGCAAAAGCGAGTTTTACTACCCTGAGGAAGACAAAATAAAAGAACATTTCTGGAGAAAGCTAAAAACCTGTAACTTGCTAACGCCGAGCAAAAACATGGCTGAATCCTGAATGACTCCTATTTGTATAAATAGGGGACTACATAGGCGGTAAAATGTAGTTTTTTTTTCCTGCCATGGAAGTGCACTTGTATACCGAGGAGGAAGCCATTTGCATTACAGCCGTGAATGAGGATTCAAAATGGCGGCTCGCCTCGGCTCAGCTTGGTTTTCCCTTTCGGGCACTCTCGTTTTCTGTTAGAATTTGGTAAAGAAAAAAATAAATATTATTTACCAGCTTAAGGTCGGTCCATATGGTGAAATACCGTGACCTCGGCCTTCAATACTGATCTCGGCCCAGAGGACCTCGCTCAGTGCTCTCAAGACCTCGGTCACGGTATTTCACGATACAGACCTCCCAGCTGGTAAATAACGTACATGTATTTTTGTGATAAATTCATATTATACTGAGAGTATTTCCCACATTAATCAATACAAAGTACTTTGTGTCTGCTGCATCTTTCAGTTCTTTTAAACCAAGACTGAATCCTTTTTCTTCTGCCTTTTTATTAAATCAAATTTGAGGCTTTTGATTAATTCCTCACTCTGCACTGTAACTTTTTTTTATTCTTTTATTTTAGCTTATTTTCTTTTCTCTTACAATTAATAATGCTCTTGCTGTTTGTGTTCCTTCTTCTGTCCATTCACCCAAACACTCTTCTCCCCCCCTCCTTTTCTTTCAGCATGACCGTGATGCATGATGGTATATATTGCTTGGTTAGTGACCATCAGTTGTTCACTACTTTTCACGGTGCATTGTGGGGTACTATGAGTCCACTATAGAGTGTAATAATTTTCACTATACATTCGGACAGTACTACAAAATGGCGAACTCTCCATCTAGTCCACTATATAGTGAGTAGTGAGTGATTTTCAGAAACAGGGAAAGTCCCTCCCATGCCAGGACCTGGTCTTCCCAGGCAGTCTCCCCTCCCAGTACTAACCAGGCCCTTAAGGCACATTGGGTGGCACCGTTCTCCACTTCTATAGCCCTTGGCCCTCACCTATATAGTGGGGGGCTTGTCCTCTGGTAACCGCGAGAGTTTGACTCTCCACTCGCATCTGTATTGCAGCGTACCTTGCCAGATGGCGGTAGATACTATTTGTGATTTTTGGTATGAACCGACCGCGAGTTTAATCGAGAGGTGAACATGCTAACCACGAGGCCAGCTTGCAGTAAAATTAATAATAAATATGCATAAATAAAACTTATTCATGAAAACTAATAAATTAGTATTCAAGATTTTACTGTGCAAGTATTTTAATTAAAAATCATGCAATTTAGATATGAATACATTCCAAAATTCATACAGTTCTATCGCAAAGTTGTAAAAACTGCAAATGAAGCAAAAATGCAAAATTTGCTAAGAAGTTTAAAGTATTTATGTAGCACTATCTGTATGAGCGGAGCTCCATACTTAAGACAATATGGTAATGCATCAATCTGATTTTCTGATAGCTTTTGCGACTGTACAAACAGTGTCCGTCTCTGACCACAGGGAACCCAACTGTAAGTGCAAGGCAACCTATCTCATAAACACTTGATCACCGGAGAACATATTGTGTACCTTGATTTCCGTAACATGGATGGGTTTTTATCCAGCACTTATTTTTAATTTGGTTTTAAAAAAATAACATGGGATTATTTACGAACACATTTTTACAGAAAATATTCATGACCGTTTCATATAAAATGAGTTAAAACAGTTTTATTAGTCCACTCGCTTGTTGGATGGTTGACTGATGAAACTAGACACCTGTTTGGTGTATGGAGTGTGATATTGGATGGTAACTCTACAGTAGTGGTGTAAAGTGAAAGCGCTGGTTCACTGCTGTCCCTCAGGCACCCAGCAGAGTCACACCATAATAAATGTGGTGGTGTTGTTTCTGGCGCATGGCATGCGGCGTCAAAGAAAGGAATAAAAAATGTATTGTAACTGTGATGTGTCTCTCATTATTGGTCTCACTGTCACAAGACAATGCAGTGATTTTTATTGGGGGTGAAAAACACGACATGACACAATTTGATGGTTCGTTCATGGTACTGTAATATTATTATTCTATTCAGGGGGATTTTGTGCTCTTGGAAATATTTTGCTCGTAAACTCTTCAGGAGTTCTGCTTTTAGGCAGCGACTAAATATTAGCATCATTATCCTTACCAGTCTGATACTACCGAAGGCCTACCAAGTCTACATGTCACACTCTGCTGATATACCTATATCTGATATACCTCCAGCTAACTACATTCATTACATTTAATTATCCAGAGCGACATATACCACGAGCAGCAGTTGGGGGCTAGTTACCTTGCTTAAGGGCACTTCAGCCATTCCTGCTGATCCAGGAAATCAAACTGGTGACCATTTGGTCCCAAAGCTACTTCTCTAACTGTTAGGCCATGGCTAAGCGACAGATAACGATTTTATTTTCTCCTGTTGGAAAGGAGAGAAAATTTTAAATCAGTTGATAGATCAGTGATTTGTAAGAAAGCGTAACAAAACTGTCTACATTTTCGGGTAAATTTCTTATTTTAAGCTCCTCCAAGTTGCCTCATATCAGGATACACTCGGAGACAATATGAGCAGCTGTTCTGCATTTGATATTTGTTCTGTATTTTCAGAAAAACATTTAAGAACACGGACTACACAAAGACAGTGATTTGATTTATATGTGCGTTTTCATTTTCAACCAATTGTACCACCAAAATCTGATCTAGATCTGAAATGGATTTTCTGAGCTCTGCATTCATATTATTAAAAACACCGTGTGTCTTTTCAGTCCTCTGAGATTACCAGGTTTTTCTTCAGTAGCAGTGGCCAAAACATTATTTTTTTAATAGCATCTATACCACCAGCTTAAACACAAGCACTTGCCTTTAAACCCTAAAAAAAAAAATTAGGGATGGAGAATGCGGACTGTAAACAATTATCACTGCAAGTTTGGTTTAAAATGATCAAAACTGCATCCACACTCATTCAGTAGTACCATATAAAACAGCACTTGATCCAGCACATCCTGGGACATTTTAACTTAACGAAGCCATGGGGTGTTAAATCGAGGTCATGAACTTGTAGCATGTGCTTCGGACATAATTTTAATCTTGATTTGTCTACTTAAAACGATGCCGGTATTTTTGTTAATTCGATGCGTTTTCCTGTAAAAATAAATGTGCCTCCAGTTTGAAGGATAAACTGACTAAGCACTCATCTGCTACACCTACATAAAAACTTTAAGCTCATTCATAATTTATCCATTAAAAAAAAAAGTCTGTTCTTGTCTTTGCCTCGGTTTCTGCAGTGTGATTAAATCGATTTGAAGGCAGCCAGCTTTCGAACTCCTTCATACAAGAGGCTGCAATCAGGAAAAGGTCAGAAGTTCACCTTGGCACCGTGAGATACAGCAGTAACCCAAGGAGAATAAAAGGACCATATCTCTGTCAGATGTCAGGATTTTGGACTTTAATCAGTCATGATGGTGATTGTGTGTTTTATTGTGATACTGTGATCCAGGATTGAAGAAAGAAAGAGCTCGACATTTCAGATAAAAATCACTGTACTATATTCCAGTGTGGGGTTTTTATTTTTTTTTAAATTTTTTTCCCCTCAGTAATTTTTGCTTTTATTTACATAATTCATCTAAAAAGTTTTAGGGCTTCATTTGCTGCAACTAATAAAGAGCACATTGAGAGACACGCTTGGCAAGTTCAGCATCCAAATCTGAAGCTCCATATTTAAAAGAATATGGTGATGCATCGACTTGATTTTTGATGGCTTTTGCGAGTGTAGACCCGATTGTAAGTGTAAGGTAACGTCTCTCGTAAGCACTTCACCACCAAACAACAAGAGATGGGTTTTTATCCCATGGGTTTAAAAAAAAAATAACGTGGGATTATTTACTAACACATTTTACATTCATCGGGAGCTCTGCTTTCATTCAGTACCCATATAGAGGATATTACACGGTGGCACAAAGAGAGGACGTTTATCTTGTGTGTGTGTGTGTGTGTGTGTAGTGAAAAATATTTTCAACATGAGAAGATAAACTTCATATCTTTGCACCAGCATGTAATGTTCTTTTATATTATATGGACACAAACCCTCAAGTTAATCAGAATAATTTTGATTTTGAACCGGTTCACCATTTTGACAACGTGCGTCTAGTCAGCAGGAAAACACTGGGAGTGACCTCATCGGAGTGAAATATCAGGAATTATTATCCATACATGACACTTTTTCCATGGAATAAAACCGTGTTCTGTTCCCTTCTAGCGGGTTTCATTCGTTTGGTTTGATGGCATGCAGTATTGTAATACATGTAGGGTAAGCGATATGCTTACAGTACATCACTCTACCCAACGGAGAATGAGCGTTGAATATGGCTTACGATATTGCATGGTTGTCAAGACATGATGTCGCACGTCAGAGCAGATGCGAATGTTCAGTGAGTGTGTTCTGGTATGCATGCACAGAACCATTTCTTTGTCTGCCAGGAAAGGGAAAAGACGAGGCTAATTCAGTGCTACTGCTAGGATTAGCTATGCTATAATTAAGCACTAAATAATTAACTGAAGACTTGCTGAACACCTGAAAGGCTACCAAAACTTCATTAGATATTCTTCATGCATGTTTACAAGAGAAAAACATACCGACGGACATCGAAAAACTGGAAAAGAGACACGTCGGGGATGTAAAACTTCTGTGCTAGTGAGTGACTGTGACAATTTGTAAACAAACATGGCCGCCAGGTTTGATTTTTGTTAAATACGGAAGATTTTGAGAGAATTTTGGCTGCCAGGTCGCTCTGTTGTGTGTAGCTGTCGAGGTTGATTTTAAAAGTAACTCTGTAAATTACACAGGGAAACGAATAGTTAAGTCTGAGTGAAAAATACTGTGGCAAACGTGCAGCATGGAAGAAGAGTCTGGAGACAGAAATATCAGTTTCTCGGTTGTTAGCTTGTGCTACTTGCTCTCGATAGCACTGGCTTGACTGCGCTAGAGTTGGCCTTTGCTAATGCTACTGATGAATGCTACACTGGCTTGAAAGTGACAGCACTGCCATGCTAATGAACGATTTAGTGGCTGGAAGGTGACTGGACTGCCATGCTAACAGCACCGAGTTGTGGGTAAGCAAGCATTGGCCTTCGAGAATGCTGATGTGGAGAGTGTGTGTGTGTGTGTAATACAACCCCGATTCCAAAAAAGTTGGGACAAAGTACAAATTGTAAATAAAAACGGAATGCAATGATGTGGAAGTTTCAAAATTCCATATTTTATTCAGAATAGAACATAGATGACATATCAAATGTTTAAACTGAGAAAATGTATCATTTAAAGAGAAAAATTAGGTGATTTTTAAATTTCATGACAACGACACATCTCAAAAAAGTTGGGACAAGGCCATGTTTCCCACTGTGAGACATCCCCTTTTCTCTTTACAACAGTCTGTAAACGTCTGGGGACTGAGGAGACAAGTTGCTCAAGTTTAGGGATAGGAATGTTAACCCATTCTTGTCTAATGTAGGATTCTAGTTGCTCAACTGTCTTAGGTCTTTTTTGTCGTATCTTCCGTTTTATGATGCGCCAAATGTTTTCTATGGGTGAAAGATCTGGACTGCAGGCTGGCCAGTTCAGTACCCGGACCCTTCTTCTACGCAGCCATGATACTGTAATTGATGCAGTATGTGGTTTGGCATTGTCATGTTGGAAAATGCAAGGTCTTCCCTGAAAGAGACGTCGTCTGGATGGGAGCATATGTTGCTCTAGAACCTGGATATACCTTTCAGCATTGATGGTGTCTTTCCAGATGTGTAAGCTGCCCATGCCACATGCACTAATGCAACCCCATACCATCAGAGATGCAGGCTTCTGAACTGAGCGCTGATAACAACTTGGGTCGTCCTTCTCCTCTTTAGTCCGAATGACACGGCGTCCCTGATTTCCATAAAGAACTTCAAATTTTGATTCGTCTGACCACAGAACAGTTTTCCACTTTGCCACAGTCCATTTTAAATGAGCCTTGGCCCAGAGAAGACGTCTGCGCTTCTGGATCGTGTTTAGATACGACTTCTTCTTTGAACTATAGAGTTTTAGCTGGCAACGGCGGATGGCACGGTGAATTGTGTTCACAGATAATGTTCTCTGGAAATATTCCTGAGCCCATTTTGTGATTTCCAATACAGAAGCATGCCTGTATGTGATGCAGTGCCGTCTAAGGGCCCGAAGATCACTGGCACCCAGTATGGTTTTCCGGCCTTGACCCTTACGCACAGAGATTCTTCCAGATTCTCTGAATCTTTTGATGATATTATGCACTGTAGATGATGATATGTTCAAACTCTTTGCAATTTTACACTGTCGAACTCCTTTCTGTTATTGCTCCACTATTTGTCGGCGCAGAATTAGGGGGATTGGTGATCCTCTTCCCATCTTTACTTCTGAGAGCCGCTGCCACTCCAAGATGCTCTTTTTATACCCAGTCATGTTAATGATCTATTGCCAATTGACCTAATGAGTTGCAATTTGGTCCTCCAGCTGTTCCTTTTTTGTACCTTTAACTTTTCCAGCCTCTTATTGCCCCTGTCCCAACTTTTTTGAGATGTGTTGCTGTCATGAAATTTCAAATGAGCCAATATTTGGCATGAAATTTCAAAATGTCTCACTTTCGACATCTGATATGTTGTCTATGTTCTATTGTGAATACAATATCAGTTTTTGAGATTTGTAAATTATTGCATTCCGTTTTTATTTACAATTTGTACTTTGTCCCAACTTTTTTGGAATCGGGGTTGTAATATTGGCTGGCTTTTTTTTTTTTTGTGGTCTGTCAGGTATATTCCATTCAGCTACTCGTCCTCAGCTCGTTCAGTATCATGCTTGCTGAATGGAATATATCTGATAGACCACAAAAAAAAAGTCACTCAGATCTGCGATGTTTTTCAACATGAGAAGATAAACTTCAAACCAACCTGTGATTTTATGATATCGACACATTCACAAACGAAAAGTCCCAAAATTTATCAAAACAACTCGCTCATCGATTTTCCTCACAAGTGAACTATAGAGATTTAGGTCCCGGTTTTGGTTCTCCATGTCCCGGATGGAGCGCGGATGAAAAATATGAGTGACGTATTTCCCAGTAAAACACTCGCGTCTGTGTAATAAATATTATTATGCTGATGATGTATTGTTGACTGTCCTACTCCTTTATATTATTGACTGACTGACTGAGTTCTGCGCGGATACGGAAGCCACCTGAAAACTCCTCCACTTTTCTGCTTTTCAGCCCAAACATGAATAAAAGTCACTTGGCAGAAAAGCTAATTCGTGTAAAGATATATTTATATGTAGTCACGGTTTCTTTCACTACTCGGTGGCTTAAACTGCGAATTTGCTTGCATCAGTTTTGAGCTGATAGAAAACCAGAAACCTCTGATCTCTTCAGTTCCCCTTTAATAATTCGCACCTCCTCCATTTTTTTTTCCCAACTGAAGTCATTTTTAAACTTGCTTTATTTCTTAATTAATGTGTTTATTCAATTACCTTTTCAGTTTTAGTAACCTTTATATCGTGACTCGTATTGGCAACTAATTGCAATTAAATATTATCGGCCTGTTCAGTTTTTAGCCATGATGAATTTAGTTCGTTTGGTCCACTGCAGGCGTCGCTTAGCTGCGCGATCTTCACGAGACTTGTGCGAGACTTCGAAATATGAAGTGTCAGCCAGGTGTCAGTGCCGCCATTTTGAAAACTGTTTTCCAAACGAAATATTACACAAAAACGAGTTTAAATGACGATTACTGCCGACTTTTTTCAAACTTTCCCATACTTGCCAAGTTTTCAAAATTCTCACGGGGAGAAAAGTTCCTGAACGACATTTTCAATTGGACGAGGGTATGATGCGTGGTTGAAACGATAAAACCAGTGGATCCCAATTAATTGCAAACCATTTGAAATGTATACAATTAGAGTTTTTGAATTGTTGATATTGTTCGATCAGTTACTGTAGGTTATGGGATTCATGTATCAGGCATGAGAGAGCTCAGAGTGAAAAATCTGAAATAATACTCGTCTTGAATTTTAATGTAATAACAATGAAAGGGAAGTCTGAAATCCGATTTTGAGCTGAAAAATCTCCTGCCTGAATATTGTATCCATACAGAGACCCACAGAAAATAACACAAGCGGTGCTTTAGAAGAATGTTTATCGTTTCTTAAAATATTCACAGTGAATGAAAGTATTATTGGATTGCATCAAATGTGTTTTCCTTCTGTAAGCTCACGTACAAATACAGAGAACTATAATATCATATATAAATTAAATTTTAATAAGATTTGACCAAAATAGTAACAACTCAATTAAATAAATACTGCACTGTCTTAGTACGACTAAAATGCGTCTCTCTCACTAAACACTTTCCAACAGAATTTTTAAAAAAACACTAGAAATCCTATCAAAATCCTCTTGGAATGCAACAAAGGAATTTGCTCATTTGCAAACTTTGACTGAAAGTTTTCAAACAAAATTTAAAAATGGCACTATAAATACGACCATACTATCAAAATATACTCCACAAAGAAATTCACTCGAATGCAAAATTTCACTAAACACTTTAGAAGTTGTACAGTTTGTTTCTGAAATGCTATGGAAGACGAGTTTAATTTCACACTCAAATGTCCATTATAATCTGATTTAACCCTTTGGTGACTGACCCCTTGAAAATGGTTCCTCCAGGAACCATGACGTTTCAGTTGTCAAGACAACGGAAAAACTAAAATACAAATACAAGAGCATTTTGTTTTGTGCACAAGAGCATTGTGACGTATCTTTCTGTTTTTGTATTTTAGTTTTTCCGTTGTCTTGACAACTGAAACGTCATCGTTCCTGGAGGAACCATTTTCAAGGGGTCAGTCACCAAAGTTAAGGTATCTTTACCTTAAAATGTGTAACTGACTGGTCGAGCATTTGCTTATCCATGGAAATTCATTCTCCCAGGCAACCTGGGATTCGCATTCATATTTTTGCCGTGTGGTATTGGGTTTAGTGGCCATGATGAATGACTGCTTGTAAAAAATGTCGGACAGCCTGGGTGAATCCTACATTACGGAAGTGACTGTCGTTCTGTTCGTTGATTGGTTAAAAATCAGTTGACGTCAGCAGTGTTTCTCATACGATTCTGATTGGACAGAATCGGGAGTATTTTTAACTTGGCGGTAGGGATTTCCCAAAACCGGGAGATTTATCCAGTTTTTAACAAATACGATCGGGAGGCGGGAGACGGAGGCTAAAATCGGGAGCCTCCCGCTGAAATCGGGAGGGTTGGCAAGTATGCTTTCCTGATTGCTATCAAAACAAACAAAACTTCTGGTTTGATTACATCAGCATTCGAAAGAGGGTGCGTGCATCTTTTGACAACGTTGGCAGATGTTGGTCACTTTGATTTCCGCTGTATGTTTTACTTCCGTCCTATGATGTCTTGCACAGGTCTCAACGCATCTCATTTACGGCCATTGCTTTGACATATGGACTGATCTATTACAGAGCATATTTCAAACACTCATAACTTGCTATAGCAGTGACAAAATGGCTATCAAAAATGCATTCCGATATTTAATAAAATGAGAAATAGAATTTTGAAAATAAAAAATTTGCCTTCAGTTCACCTTTAAGCCGGTGTACAACTGAAAAAGAAAATGAATGTTTCCTGAGACATGCTGGGTTTTTTGTGGAAATCATCTTCGCCACCTTGATGACTCTTGTCATTAATTGAGTAATATCTGTGTCTGGTTCATGGAAACATTCAAACTTTTCATATTGATAAAATGTTGGTGGTTTACTGCAGTGTTCTAGACGTGTGTGTGTGTGTGTGTGTGTGTGTGTGTGTGTGTGTGTGTGTGTGTGTGTGTGTGTGTGTTTTAAGCCTCCTCTCTCTACCTTTCTCACTTCCCTGTGCAGTGTGAGGAGCAGAATCAGGGATAAAGTGATTATGCTGCGTTTTTCAGTGAGGAGGTGGTGGAGGAGGAGGAGGCAGGACCGTTTGCGCTGTGACAGGACTGCGTAATGATTTCCCTTTTGCGGTGGGGCTCGTGCGCAGTGAAGCCGCAATGGACCAAACTGGCCAGGAGGTGAGAAAGCGAGGAGGGGGGTTTGAGCAGAAACGCTGGTTCACAATTCACTTCCTGCACCATTTATCTCTCAGACTTCACATAAAACAGTAAACACCCAGGAAGGTGAAGAAGTTATGAATGAAAACGGTGAGAAATTTTAGCTTGCGCTGGAATTTCAGTTTGTTTTATTAGAGGAAGTGTGTCCTATTTTCCACCAAGTAGCACCAGCAGCAGTATCATGGCACCATCACGTCCATCATGAGAGATGAAGGCCACGCCAGGCTAAGAACACATTGTTTTGTACTCGGTGGGCAATAATAGTATACAGGGAATGGGGCAGCGTGG
Source organism: Neoarius graeffei (assembly GCF_027579695.1). Lineage (NCBI taxonomy): Eukaryota > Metazoa > Chordata > Actinopteri > Siluriformes > Ariidae > Neoarius > Neoarius graeffei. The sequence continues at coordinate 4,655,524 of NC_083583.1, read as the reverse complement.
AGAAATAAAACAAAGACGGAATTGACTGGAGGACACAGTGGGTTCCTGTGTCTCGCTCTCAGAGGCCGTTCCATCAGACATGATTAAACGGCTGATATTTAACCCCCGGAGCCCTTACAGAATGCACTGACATTCACAGACGAGACGAGATGATGTGCATTCACCATAACGATGTGCATTAAACAACATGGGTGAGCGAGCAGATACGGTGCGAGAGAGCAGACTCCGAGGACCCCTGGGCAGAGGTGGCACGGGATCTAGCGTCAGCATGGGCATCTGCTGCGGCTGCTTACCTCCGCAAGATGTTGATCAGGAGGAGGTGCCGGTTCATCTGGAGGCTATCAGTGAGGAAGGGGATGAGAGCTCCACGGCAGAGGAGAGGTAACATGGTTCAGATCCGTGCAGCTCTTTAGGTCTGATGCCTTTTTAAAATCAAAAGTTTTTCTCTTTCCATTTTTTTGACACTACGGCAGATTCTGTATGTATCCCTGAGTCCTTGAATAACCTCAAGCTGGAGCTCGATCAGTTTGCTTCTCGGTGCTGAAACAGAGATGACAGAATATCTGCTGCATTCTGTCAAAAAAAAAATTAAACTCCCAGTGGGCAGAGATTGCATTTTAAATTTCACCAGAACTTGTCTCGTCTTTGCTCTTCAGAAGCCTGACAGGAGAAATAAGCAAAAAAAAAAAACACACCAAAGAAAAAAGACTTCTACTAAGGAGCAGCTTGTGAAATCGAGGCCACTTGCTTGTAAACAATGTGTGGTGTTTGTTCCGACGCTCCACTGTTTGCTTGGTGGGATTTTGCGATTCAGACTATGACCGGAATCCAGGGACGGCTCACATGCCCTTCTGTACTGCTGAGGAACATTATAATGACTAATAATGAAAGGCCTTTGTTGTGTGGCGGTTGAGGATTGTGGGATTGATCCTTACAGAACCAGACCTGAGGGTTTCCTTTAACATTTTTAAACACATTCTTTGTGAAACGGAAGGCTTGCTAATATTTCAAATAAATAATAAAATCCCAAATATTTAATGTGTGTGGGCGGCATGGTGGTGTAGTGGTTAGCGCTGTCGCCTCACAGCAAGAAGGTCCGGGTTCGAGCCCCGGGGCCGGCGAGGGCCTTTCTGTGTGGAGTTTGCATGTTCTCCCCGTGTCCGCGTGGGTTTCCTCCGGGTGCTCCGGTTTCCCCCACAGTCCAAAGACATGCAGGTTAGGTTAACTGGTGACTCTAAATTGAGCGTAGGTGTGAATGTGAGTGTGAATGGTTGTCTGTGTCTATGTGTCAGCCCTGTGATGACCTGGCGACTTGTCCAGGGTGAACCCCGCCTTTCGCCCGTAGTCAGCTGGGATAGGCTCCAGCTTGCCTGCGACCCTGTAGAACAGGATAAAGCGGCTTGAGATGATGAGATGAGATTTAATGTGTGTTCTAATACAGTATCTGAGCGGTGAGGAGACGTTTATTTAACGTGTATGGAAGGAGTCTCCAGTGTTCGAGATTTGTAACAATCAGAGGTAAAGCTGTAACTTGAAGTTTTTCGATATCTTAAGGACAGAGTTTACATTTTATTTGAGATTTCTCAGTAACAAGCTTAAAGCTAGACGGCCTTTCGATTTCATAAACTCGGTGAAATTTAATTCCCTTTGAAATGTGGTGATTGTGATATTACAGAAATAAACATATATCACAAAATATCAGGCCATTCTGTGGCTGGGAAGTTATTTAATTTGAGGGGATTAAAGCAAATAATGTGCATGAAATCGCTCGCTTGGCGCAGTCAAGCAGACAGAGGAAGTCCGTGTGCGCATGCGCAGGTTTACCTTCTTCTTTTGGGTTTTACGGCAGCTGGCATCCACAGTGTTGCATTACTGCCATCTACAGGTTTCCCTTTGAGCGTGCACTGACAGTTCCATCATTCTGTCGCTAAACGAACAGCTGATCACACCGAGGTGCTCGCTGAGCGCCAATATTTATTAGTTTGGTCCTGCATTTCCTTTCCTTTGTATATAACATAACGTCTTTTCTTCTCGCTTTCTTTCCGTTACTGTAGTTGGTCTTTCATGTTTCATTCGCACACTCGCGCTCTCCATTTTTCTCTCCTGTTTCAAATTTGTATCCCACAATTCCTTGCGTGAACGGGGAAAGCCCACCACGTGATGCATGACGTAGTATCTTGAATTGTGTCATGGTGAAGCAGGAAAAAATAGTGGAGAATTTAGGGACATGTGGCTTTAAATTCATCAATTGTACTGTTTCAAAAAAAAAAACCTTAATAAAATTGGAAGCCTGTGATTCGAATTTAGTAGCTTTCGGTCACTAAACAAAAAGAACTGGGTGTCGGGGAAATTCTTTTTATGACCTACACTTAAATTCTGAAAGGCAGTCTACCTTTTAAGTTTGTTGATATCTTCAGGACAGAAATCTTTGTGATTTCTCAGTGATGAGCTGTGTTTGTTTTTCTGTCTCAACTTTGAGAGAGAAAAAAGAAACTGGTATGTACTGTAGTTATGTTACATGTGAGTTCTGAAATGTAGTGAATCTGGATTTCTAGATTTCATCTCATCTCATTATCTGTAGCCGCTTTATCCTGTTCTACAGGGTCGCAGGCAAGCTGGAGCCTATCCCAGCTGACTACGGGCGAAAGGCGGGGTTCACCCTGGACAAGTCGCCAGGTCATCACAGGGCTGACACATAGACACAGACAACCATTCACACTCACATTCACACCTACGGTCAATTTAGAGTCACCAGTTAACCTAACCTGCATGTCTTTGGACTGTGGGGGAAACCGGAGCACCCGGAGGAAACCCACGCGGACACGGGGAGAACATGCAAACTCCACACAGAAAGGCCCTCGCCGGCCCCGGGGCTCGAACCCAGGACCTTCTTGCTGTGAGGCGACAGCGCTAACCACTACACCACCGTGCCGCCCCTGATTTCTAGATTCACTTGGGTGAATTCAGGTTAAGGTTGGGTAGTCTAGTGGAATGTTTTAATTTCTTTGCTGCAACTGAATCCTCTGTGGTGTAGTAGTAAAGTGGTGGACTTCAAAGTAGAAGGCCCCGAGTTTGATTTCCAGCAAGAACACTAAAAAGTGAGGGGGGGGGGAAGCAAATTAAACTCGACAGAAAGACAGGTTTATAAGTGTAATTCTGGGTAGAGAGGTATAAGAGGATGGAAGATAAAAAGGGGAGGGGGGAAAGTGAATTGTTGAAGTTTTCTCATTCTTATATGAACCCCCCCCCCAAAAAAAAAAAAAAAATCCAAGCCTTTTTATTTTATTTATTTATTTATTTATTTATTTTTTAAAATGAGGCCCGCCCACCCCCCAAAAAAATCCTTTTAAGAATGTCGGCCTAATTCGCCGAGGTAAATCTATAATCACCTTGGTGAATCTAGATTCACTTCTTTTTTTTTTTTTTTTAAATCACTTGTAAACCGCTACACCCATTGACACTCAATAGGTGTCTGTGTGCGTTTGTGTCCTGCATTTGAGTTGACTCTGGGCTGAAGAGTTCTTACCACAGTTCCTGGACTGTTTTTTGGTTCCTGCTGAGCCTAACCACTTTTATATTGATGGGATAAATGCATCAGGCTTTGATTCAATCAGACTAAATGGAGTGTATGTGTATGAGAGAGAGCGAGAGAGAGAGAGAGAGAGAGAGAGAGAGAGAGAGAGTGGCCTTGGAGACCTTTTTCGAAGCAGTTGTTTATAAGGTCATTTGTGTTAGTGTTCTGTTGGTGAAAGGGCGGCATCTGGCTTGAGTGCGGATTGTAAAGAGTGTGTGTGCAGCGATGTCTGTCTGAAAACATTTCACCCTGCTGAACTTTGGCCCTGTGATGATCCATGTACGAGAGGAAAACAGGAAATATGTGCAGCACGGCACAATAAAGTGCACAGTACATCAGACAGAGCGACTGCTGGAACGCGCTGTAATGGTGCCATTAATTGGTGCAATTTATGCCCTTAATTGTGCACAGCTTAAGCTATCTGGCCTTCCAACCCACACACACACACGAGCAGGGCTGATCAGAGGACTAACAGCCCGGAGCGTTGGTCAGGACAGGCTTTAAAAACCTGTGTGAAATATCTGCACTGAGAGGACAAAGTCATTTCTGTGTGAATGAATCGGTGACCCTCCTGAGAGCTCCAGTGATCACTCAGGGCCTGCTGCTGTTCCTCCAGGGGCCACCAGGGAATGCTGTTGAGTCTTTGACATTTCAGGCTCCATTCTTGTGTGGTATCTTACCCTGCCTCTGAGTGACGCGTGACAAGTTCTCATTTCACTCAGGATTTGTTTTTAAGATGTTCCATCTCCACATCTCACCACCTGAATCATCATCATCTGTTGTTCACATCCACGATCCAGACTGTAGCGAGGGCCGTACTGCAGAGACGTGCCAGAATTAATAAATCGCAGCACAAAGAAAACGTGTAAGGTGTTGATTTCTGAATTGCGTTGCCTCATACAAAATCAATCCACGAGTTAATAACGAACCATTACTTCATTTCATGACGAACGTTACACAGTGCAGCGACTTCAAACTGAAATAACATTTGTTTATTGAGTTTACCTAGAGTTAGCAATAAGTCACAAGATGATTTGGTTAGCGGCGTTATGAGTCGTCTAAAAAAAAAAAAAACACTTTGGAATTAAATATTTAAAAATCATAATCCTCGTTTATCTGATACGCAAAATAGATGATTAATAATCCATCAATGCAGTTAAGTTGTGTACAAAAATAAGCATTTTAATTTAGTATATTAAAGTTTTTGGTAAATATATTTATTAAATAAATGTACTTTTGTTACAATTAAATTCTAAAAAATATAAATATACTGTATATTTATAAATATTTTGCTTATATGAATGCGTAATATTTTAAGTTAAATTATAAACTATTTTTAAAATTTCTTAATATAAAACACATTTAACCTTGAAATGGAAGAGAAAATTAAACCCATGAAAACATTTTACATATGAATAATATACATACAGTGTGCACGATTATTAGGCGAGTGAGGACTCTGACCCTACCATTATTTCTATGCATATTTTCCAACCCCAAGCTATATACACTTGAATGAATGCTAATTGGATTTAAGTATTCTCAGGTGGTATTTATTTGTGTAATGAGGGAGGATGTGACCTAAAGTCATTAACACCCTATATTAAGGTGTACATAATTATTAGCTTCTTGGGCAAAATGGACCAAAAAAAGATTCAATAGACACTGAAAAGACAAAAATTGTAAGATGCCTATCAGAAGGATGCAGCACTTGAAATAGCTAAGCTATTGAAACGCGACCACAGAACAAACATTCTGTTGCAAATAGTCAACAAGCTACCAGGAACCCGTTATCCTCCAGTGCCACCATATTCCAGAACTGCAGCCTACCTGGAGTGTCCAGAAGGACCAGGTGTTCAGTGCTCAGTGACTTGGCCAAGGTAAGGAAGGCTGAAACACGACCACCACTAGACAAGACTCACAAATCGAAGTGTCAAGATTGGGCCAAGAAATATCTGAAGACAGATTTTATGGATGGATGAAATGACTGATTCTTGATGGACCAGATTGTGATTGTGAAATGATATCAAATTTTTTGAAACACCCTCTATATACTTCCTGGCGAAAAGATCGAACCAATCTGCTCGTTTTCCTCTGACCTCTCTTCTCAACAAGGCGTTTGTTTCCACCCACAGAACCGTCGCTCGCTCGCTCGCTCACTCGATGTTTTTTGTTTTTGGCACCATTTTGTGTAAACTCTAGAGACTGGTGTGTGTGTGTGTGTGTGTGTGTGTGTGTGTGTGTGTGAAAAACCCCAGGAGATCAGCAGTTTCTGAAATATTCAAACCTTATACTCATCTGGGGGCGGCACGGTGGTGTAGTGGTTAGCGCTGTCGCCTCACAGCAAGAAGGTCCGGGTTCGAGCCCCGGGGCCGGCGAGGGTCTTTCTGTGTGGAGTTTGCATGTTCTCCCCGTGTCCGCGTGGGTTTCCTCCGGGTGCTCCGGTTTCCCCCACAGTCCAAAGACATGCAGGTTAGGTTAACTGGTGACTCTAAATTGAGCGTAGGTGTGAATGTGAGTGTGAATGGTTGTCTGTGTCTATGTGTCAGCCCTGTGATGACCTGGCGACTTGTCCAGGGTGAACCCCGCCTTTCGCCCGTAGTCAGCTGGGATAGGATCCAGCTCGCCTGCGACCCTGTAGAACAGGATAAAGTGGCTAGAGATAATGAGAGATGAGATACTCATCTGGCTCAAACCAACATCTGTACCACAGTTAAAGAAAGTCACACTTCACTGTGAGATCACAAGTTTTCTCATTCTGATGTTTGAATGTTGTGAACATTAACTGAAGCTCTTGATTTGTATCTGCGTGATTTGATGCATCGGCTGATTAGAGAACTGCAGAAAACAGCAGGTGGATGCGTGGGTGTTCCTAATAAGGTGGCCAGTGAGTGTAGCTCGTCATATCGCCCAGATCTATTGTAGAAATTTCTAATTTTGAATGGTTTTTCAAGGTAAATTGGACCTTGAGCAAGTTCAAAATGAACAAAACTTTGGCAAAATGCAAATTTAATAAATACACTGCAGATTAAAAAAGCAACAAAAAAACTTACTTTAACTGTATTGAATATGAAGGTACAGAATTCAAATATAAGATACATTTTTCAAATCCTTTTATCAGATTCCAGTCTCCATTTGGAGAAGAGAAGTTTATCTCCTCTGCGTTTTTAACTGGTTAATCTTGTACACTCTCGTGAGCTCAGTCGTCTTCTCAGATAAGCCTCAAGGCCAATTTATGCTGACAACCCAGTCCTCGCAGATAGCGTCGCAGACAGTGTCTGCGTAGCCCCCCCACCTTCGCAGACGCTCTGCGCACCTCCCAAAAATTGTGACCACCGCAGAAGCCTCGCAGACAGCGTCGCAGACAAGAGGGCTCTGATTGGTCCATTCTACATCCGCTGTACACACACTTCCGCTACCCTACTTTCCCGGTTTGGTTTGTTTTCACGACCGCCATTTTTAAAAACACGAGCGAAGATGGAGCAGCATGAAGAGCGGTTGATCGAGGAAGTGAGGAAGTACGGACATCTATACGACTCCAGTTCTAGTCATTATAAGTAACCGGAGGATAAACACTCCACTAACCACACCCACCAACTACTCCTAGCGATTTCGCGACTTTGCACCCCCTTGCGTTGTGGCGGTGAATAACATCGCGCACGCCTATTACTTCCCGCTCAACGATAAATTACAACTGTCTGTGAAAAGCTATCTGCGAAAGCCTTGTCGCAAAAGCATGCAGAGGCCTTCAGATCCTCAAACTCCACACCTCACTCACTCACACACACACACACACACACACACACACACACACACACACACACACACACACACACAGAGAGAGGAAGTTTCTGGTTGCATCTGTTAAGCAAGATCATCAGTTCCTGCTAATCGTGACTGATGGATGATCCTTCAGCGGGCGTAACATGAGCAATGGATGGAGACATTCCTGAAAAACTCCGTCTCCCCCTCCTCCCATCCTCAGTCTCTTCCCTGTTCTGTTCTGTTTCCTTGGACGTTCCTCGGGGAGGTGGAGAAGGTGCTGACGGGGTCAGAGTGGCCAGACTGAGGACACTGAGGAGGGAGCAGCACTGAATCTAGCGCTCAATATCCATCTGCAACAAAAACGAGCTGCATATTTTCCAAGAATCCGTCAGAAGGTCACGGCTGGACGCTGAATATTTCTGGCTCGTGAGGGTCAGGGGTTGGTATTCACCTTCGTTCCTTTGCAGACAAAACTCTAATGGCATTGTGGATTGTTTTGGATCATGGATGTGGTTGAGCAGAAAAAGGACGTTGGTAGAGAACATTCAGAGTAACATGAGAAGAAACTCCAGGATTTTGGAGTTCGAAGCTTGGTTTTGAAAGGCAGGTAAGATGAAGTTCCTCAAGGGTTCCTTTGATGGTGAACAGTTCTAGCTTTTTAAAATCTTTCACAATTTCCATATCAAAGAGCGCTTAATTTTTTTATTTTTTTAAAAGAACGTGTGAGTTCTGTTTAGGAAGTTTTTTATACGTTGGCTTTTGCAATGTTTATGTAAAATCCCTGGACCGATTTATTGATCAGATAAGGACACCTGAGTCAGCTGACTGTCTTTCATTGAAGGCTTCTTAAGTGGTGTGTGTGTGTGTGTGTGTGTGTGTGTGTGTGTGTGTGTTTCTTCCATCCTTCGTTTCAGTGTTTAACTCCTCAGTACGTTTAATACTGGATATGATATTTTCTGCCAGTCTAATCGCATTCACACAATGTAAAACATTTAAGCACAGAGAAGTGATATATAACATCATATAATAAATTATTGTATATATCCATATTGTAGCCTAAAAACCCATAATTATAATCCTCATACTATGGTCAATAATTAAGGATAAACTCATCCAGGGATTCTGTACGGATCCTGATTACTAGTGAACAAAGTGAGGTTTAATAACTCCTTATTCACCGAGAGCGAAGACCAAGCAAGTGAGGTTAATAAGGAATTTATTATATGGGCTTTTTTTTTTTTTGAAAGATTAAAGCGAGACGGCCTTTTGATTTCATAAAATCTGTGAGATTGAGTTGTGATGATTGTGAAATGTGGTGATTGTGATATCTGTTTATTTCTGTAATATCTCACAAAATATCAGGCCATTCTGTGGCTGGGAAGTTATTTAATTTGAAGGGATTAAAGCAAATAATGTGCATGAAATCGCTCGCTTGGCGCAGTCAAGCAGACAGAGGAAGTCCGTGTGCGCATGCGCAGGTTTAACTTCTTCTTCTTTTGGGTTTTACGGCAGCTGGCATCCACAGTGTTGCATTACTGCCATCTACAGGTTTCCCTTTGAGCGTGCACTGACAGTTCCATCATTCTGTCGCTAAACGAACAGCTGATCACACCGAGGTGCTCGCTGAGCGCCCATATTTATTAGTTTGGTCCTGCGTTTCCTTTCCTTTGTATATAACATAACAGCTTTTCTTCTCGCTTTCTTTCCGTCACTGTAGTCGGTCTTTCATGTTTCATTCGCACACTCACGCTCTCCATTTTTCTCTACTGTTTCAAATTTGTATCCCACAATTCCTTGCGTGAACGGGGAAAGCCCACCATGTGATGCATGACGTAGTATCTTGAATTGGGTCATGGTGAAGCAGGAAAAAATGGCGGAGAATTTAGGGCCACATTGCTCTAACGTCATTAATTGTTCTGTTAATAATAATAATAATAAAATTGGAAGTCTGTGATTTCAAATTCAGTAGCTTTTGGTCACGAAACAAAAAGAACTGGGTGTCGGGAAAATTCTTTTTATGACCTGTACTTTAAAGTCGGAAAGGCAGTGTAGCTTTATAGCTGCTATAACATCAGTGAGAACAGGAGCGAACTTGTTTTGTGGATGTTCTGCAACGTTAAACAGAACTCTGACTGGTTAAAAAGTATGATGTGCCATTCTTTAATAAAGAATAACTTGTTTTGGTAAATTGTTGTGGTATAAGAGGAATAAAATAAAACACTTTTTTTTTTTTTATTGGAAAATAACCAGCTTCCATGATAACAGTAACTGTGTGTCTGGTTATTTTCCTGTAGCAGTTTGACACCAAGTGTTTTATTCTTTACTTACAGCAGTAAATATTCACTCCAAGTTTGACTTTTTTTTTTTGGCAAGTGTGAACGCAACAGCAGTCAGCTTTTTGATGGGGAAAGAAATAAAATGGAGTAAATAACAGACGCACCAGCCGGCTGGATGAAGGATCTCTCTCACCGTGCTGAATTGATTCACACTTTCTGGAGATGATTTCTGTGCACCAATTACAAAGTGGAAGTGCCTCTAATTTGTTAGGAAGAAGAGATGAAGACTTAAAAAAAAATGTTTTTTTGGTTAAAATGTGAATATTAGAAGACTGACTCTGTACTAATGACCAAATGAAGAGAGCTGATGAACAGAACAAGCTGTGAGCTCACTCCTGTCTGAGGCAGTAAAACAGTCAGGAAGAACGGCTTTTAAAGCGAGCGGTGCAATTTTACACTCGTTGACATGAGACACAATGACGGGATGCTTCAGGAGCGATGAATGGAACGTCCTTGTTGTGTGATTCATTCCCTTTTTTTCCTCTCCCCTTTTCAGACCCCTAACCCAAGGCACAAATCACTCCTGGCAATGATAAATGAGCTTTTTATTTCCCACAAAGCCCAGTTTATAAATAAATAAATAAATAAATAAGTCTTTGTCTCTCCTGCTGACCTGATAACTGTTTTATCATCTGTAGACATCATGAGATGACACCTGGAATAGATACACAGCTAATGAAAGAAAAGAAATAACATGACGTGACGGAATAATCAGGATAAAGTTATTGATGAGACTCTGGTGTAAAGCATTTCCATAAATCTCTCTTATGGACTGAGCAGAAAATGCACTATTGGTTTGAGGTGTGTGTGTGTGTGTGTGTGTGTGTGTGTGTGTGTGTGTGTGTGAGGGAGAGAGACCGGGGGGGGGGGGGAGAGAGAGAGAGGTCAGGCCTGAAGGTGCCTAGTAGTAGTAGTAATAATATTATTTATTATTATTAATCATAAAACAATACCTGTCTATATTTGTCGATATAAATGTAATATAGACAAATATAAATTATAAAGTTATCTGTAAAAACATTATAAAAAATGCATATTTTAATTTGCATCCATAATTTTTAATATTTAAAAAATAAAGTACAATAAAAACAATTTTTAATAAAATTTATTAAATTAATTTGCATCTAGAATTGGTAAACTCAGGGCGGCACTGTGGTGTAGTGGTTAGCGCTGTCGCCTCACAGCAAGAAGGTCCTGGGTTCGAGCCCCGGGGCCGGCGAGGGCCTTTCTGTGTGGAGTTTGCATGTTCTCCCCGTGTCCGCGTGGGTTTCCTCCGGGTGCTCCGGTTTCCCCCACAGTCCAAAGACATGCAGGTTAGGTTAACTGGTGACTCTAAATTGAGCGTAGGTGTGAATGTGAGTGTGAATGGTTGTCTGTGTCTATGTGTCAGCCCTGTGATGACCTGGCGACTTGTCCAGGGTGTACCCCGCCTTTCGCCCGTAGTCAGCTGGGATAGGATCCAGCTTGCCTGCGACCCTGTAGAAGGATAAAGCGGCTACAGATAATGAGATGAGATGAGATGAATTGGTCAACTCTTGAATCGGGGGGGGCCCGGCCCCCCCCAACTACATGATCTGAAACTCAGCAACTTTGAAGAAAGCTTTAAGCTCCGCCCACTTGACAATCACTTCAGTTATAGAACACTGAAAACTTGTTTCCTGCAGTCTTCTACATGTTAATATACAGTACCAGTCATAAGTTTGTGCACCCCTACTCTACTCATTCGTAGGCCTTTCTGTATTGTGATTTATTGTCTACACTGTAGAGCAAAATTCAAGACCTCAAAACTAATTAAAATAACATCTGGAACATGTCTGGAGTTAAATAAAAAGTTTATTTTAGATTCTTCAGTGTATCCAGCGTTCTCCTTAATGACACTTTACACACTATGGAGCACTTGCATGTGACGTCACAGCCGATCCAGATTGTGACAGACGCCATCTAGTCAGTCAAATGCCATATTTCCACCTTCTACTTCTGCTTTTACTTCTACCTTTTCTTCTGGAAAACCCTACTATATACAATTCTACTACAATGGCTGCGGCTACAAGCTCTCCCTACCTGTGCACGGTTTTTTATGTTTTTTGTGTGTATTTTTGCATGTTGTTCGTCTGTACCGGACTTCAATATCCACTACAACTGTATGGACTTACTGGACATTGGTTTCCAGCAGAAAATGACGGTTTGTAGCGATTTCCATCGCATGCACAACATTCCGGACGAGAAAAAAAAAAAAACATTCCGGACGAGATAGCGAGACCAGCGGGGTCTCCATGGATTGTTATCGGAAGCAAAGCGAAGGAGGCGGCGTCGGGAGCGGAAGCAAAAGCGAGGCTGCAGGCAGAGCCGGCCTGTTGACTAAGCTCAGAAAACAGTTACTCAAATCTCCACTCCCAAGCCTCTACCTCTCCAACGCCAGATCCATGGCAAACAAGACGGACGATTTGGAATTACCTTATTCTATTCTATAATCGGCTGGTCAGTGCTATACTCAATACTTAAGTGACTTACCCATCCAGTGAGGATTCTTGTTTACAAGATGCCACATCTGAGTCGCTGACAAATCCTGAATTTCTGTAAAGATAACTGTGCAGAGATTTATAGGCACGCAGTGCTTCACCACTGAACAGCGAGGGAAAGTTAATGAGGTAATTATACACGTCTGGGTATTCCACTGGCAGTTCAAAATCCGGTCGTGAAAACTCCGTCCGGAAAGCCATAAGGGTCACAAATCTGTAGATCGTTTATTTTAGACATATATCTAGTTATCTGTTCATTAGAAAAATGAGCCGTGTAGTCCGTCGGTTGAAATTGATCCATTCTGTACACGAGTGCAGCAGTATTCAGCGGTGTTTTTGACCGACAAGATGGCGGTTGTGTACTTTCCGGTCACGTGACTGCAAGATCTCTATTGGCGTTATCTTAACCAGCTTCATGAGGTCGTCACCTGGAACGCTTTTCAATTCACAGCTGTGTCGCATCAAAAGGTAATGAGTGGACGAGTTTCTTTCCTCCTTAATGTATTTGACGTCATCAAACGGTAAATAGTAAATAATAAACATGGCCATATTCCGTCCACAACTGTAGTAATCCATACAGTGTTATGCCAAGAACCAAACAACTCGGTAAAAAGAAACGTCATTCATCATTACTTTAAGACATGAAGTGACTTTTTATGAATAAAAATAAAGAAGAAACACTGAATTAGAAGGCGTGTCCAGACTTTTGACTGGCACTGTATGTCTAATTATACAAACGTGTTATACGCCAGATAAAAGGTGAGACACTTTAACGCTGCAGTCTTTTCTTTGATATTTAGAACCATAATTTCAGTTTCTAGATGCACTCGTGAAATATGAAAAGTTAGAAAGATATTACAGAGGAATTAACTGCTCAAATATCAATAATTGTTCATTATTGATTGATTTTTAGAATTATTACTCTTTTTAATAACAGTGCATGGTATTTTCTTGATTCAACAAGCGCCTTAACAACAAACTCGAAGGAATTGACGCAAACTACGGGCAGCGTTCTGATTTCCACAGTTACAACACAAGACAAAGATACCTTCATTCCCCCTAATCCAAGAACAAATTATCAAAGTGCACATTTACATATACAAGTATCGAACTGTAGAACTCAAACCCCTGAGACATGCAGAACTCGGGCTCCATTAAGACATTTAAGGGACGTCTGAATGATGTAAATTTCTAAATTTAAAAATTAATTACTTCCTTATAACTACTAGTACATAGATTTGAATAGTCAGTATTGAATCCTTTGATATTGTATCTCATAGTGTCAACAATTGTAATTTATTTTGTTCATTATAATTTTGTGTTTTATTTTGTATCGGGGTGCCTGGGAGAGCAGCTATGCTGAAGTGTGTCCCCTGGATAAAGAAAGCTTATTATTAAATACAAAGAAATTTTCAGCATACTTTTTCTCTAAAGGTAAAATCGCCTTTTAAAGCTAGACGGCCTTTCGATTTCATAAAATCAGTGAAATTTAGTTCCGTCTGAAATGTGGTGATTGTGATATCTGTTTATTTCTGTAACATCTCACAAAATATCAGGCCATTCTGTGGCTGGGAAGTTATTTAATTTGAGGGGATTAAAGCAAATAATGCGCATAAAATCGCTCGCTTGGCGCAGTCAAGCAGACAGAGGAAGTCCGTGTGCGCATGCGCAGGTTTACCTTCTTCTTTTGGGTTTTACGGCAGCTGGCATCCACAGTGTTGCATTACTGCCATCTACAGGTTTACCTTTGAGCGTGCACTGACAGTTCCATCATTCTGTCGCTAAACGAACAGCTGATCACACCGAGGTGCTCGCTGAGCGCCCATATTTATTAGTTTGGTCCTGCGTTTCCTTTCCTTCGTATATAACATCATGTCTTTTTTCTTCTCGCTTTCTTTCCGTCACTGTAGTCGCTCTTTCACGTTTCATTCGCACACTCACGTCCTCCATTTTTCTCTCCTGTTTCAAATTTGTATCCCACAATGCCTTGCGCGAACGGGGAAAGCCCACCACGTGATTCACGACGTAGTATCTTGAATTGGGTCATGGTGAAGCAGGAAAAAATAGCAGAGAATTTAGGGCCACGTGGAGATAAACTAATTAATTGTTCTATTAGGAAGAAAACTAATAAAATTGGAAGTCTGTGATTCAAATTCAGTAGCTTTTGGTCACTAAACAAAAATAATTGGGTGTTGGGGGGAAAATTCTTTATTGCCTACACTTGAAAAATCTGAAAGGCAGTCTCCCTTTGTCTGTCTGTCTGTCTGTCTTGATTTTAAAAATAAATAAAAACTTAAATTAAAGCTAGGGTAGGCAACATTGGAGAAACTAGCGATCTCAAAAGGATCCATGTGAAAAATCCCACCCTCTCCTTCAGCCACTCCTCCACTCCCTCTAAAACCACGCCTATAAAACATTTGAACGCGTACCGCCTGACTACTCCTGGAGGACGAGTCCATGAAAGAGAGAGAGCGTTGGGGTGAAGCAGAGAGCTTCGTTGTCAAATCCAATTACTTCATGTCTCCTTCACGTAAGAAAACACCGAACATTATCTTAATGAACATAAACGATGAACATGGCTCTTGTTAGCCATCACAGCTGTTGGCTAGCTTGCTAGCTGTAGCAGTATCTCCGTGTAACCTTGCGGAAAACTCTGGTTACGTGTGGGTTTTTTTTTTTTTTTAAAAACCCTGTGACTGCCACAGATGAGTTCTAAAATATATTGCATGCCCTCGCTTTCAGGATGCAAATGTATGTATATTAAATAAATGATACGATGCCTCATTTGCATAAATATATGATGGCAATCAAGTAGCAAAGATTATGATATCTACTGTAATTTTTTTTTTCCTTTTGAGCGATTTGATGAGGTTTGCTCTAGATATTTTTAGTCAAATTAAAGCATGCTGATGGTGAGCTGTGTTGTATAAGAGTTTATTTAAAAAAAAAAAATCTGTTCATATCCTTCCCTTCCTCTCGAGTCTTTCTGTTTCTCCCTCTCTCTGTTCCTTGCCGTTTCGCTCGGTGAGATGAGCAGTATGAGGATCCCATAGCGACTACAGTGAGTCCACCAAAGCAGAGCCTCTTGCGTCATCGAGCCGGTGACGAAGACGTGCTCCAGAAGCTGCAGGGGAGCTGAGGCAAAGCTTGGCTTCTCTCGTGTGTGTGTGTGTGTGTGTGTGTGTGTGTGTGCGCTTGTTAGAGATGTGTTCATATTTGTGCACGTATGCCACCTCGTCTTCCTCCTCTTCCTGTTTCTCTTCCTCCCTGTGTGTGTGTGTGTGTGTGTGTGTGTGTGTGTGTTTTAAATGAAACTCGGAGTGTCTAGTGTGCAGCAGCAGCTCAGCTCAGTCTGCACTCCTGCAGCGAGACATGTGGAACCAGCAGGGTTACTCGGAGTACACTCTCTACCCAGGACAACCCTTCTGCAATGTGGCGTACAGGTGTGTACATTCGTGTGTGTAGAGTGAGTGATGTTTTGGAAGTGGGAACTGCAGACCTGCTTACTGCTCTGAAGGTTCCTCATGCTGTGTTTATTATAATAATAAACCGGCTTAATCATCATTTTTCTAAAATGATTCCTTGTTAATGAGAAGTTTATTAATGTTGCGTGTCATGACGTGCTCACGGGTTTTCTCCACTCTCTCTTGTTTTCATGGGTTTTTCTCGGTGTTCTGTGTTGGTTCTGATTTTTTTTTTCAGACAGTCAGAGGCAGGACTGGGCGATATACAATATGATGAAAATATCACAATACTTTTCTATGATGCATGATATGTCTCCGGATCAGTCGAGCCATGTGGGCGGGCTGGATTATTATTATTATTTTTTCTCTTTAGGCTGGTGAAATTGGACAGTATAACAAGTGTGTGTGTGTGTGGTGCTATTTTAGTAAAATAATCAATGACCAGGCGATGTGATGAAGCAGAGTTACTGTTGCCACCCCAAATGTATTTTCCGATAACAACACGTCCCCTGAGTGTTTTATTCCTCTTATACCACATCATTTTCCCAACGATGACCATTTTTTATTTATTAGAGCATGAAACGTCGTACTTCTTTTAATTTTTATGTTCAGTGTTGCATTTAATCTTTGTTCCTGTTCTCATCCCCCCCCGGCATATAATGCGGGGGGGATATAGCTATCAATCTGTCCGTCTGTGAACATTTTAGTTTCCGGAGCATAACTGAAAAACTACTAGGAATTTTTTTTTTTCATGAAACCTGACAGTTATGTTAAGTGACCAGAAGAGTTGTGCCTTTTGGGATTTCTGTGATTTTTTTTTTTTCAATTTTTTTCTGTATTTCCATGGCAACCAATTCAACTTAGGAAAATTTGGAGTGGGGTTTCATGTGTGGGCGGGGGAGATACGGAACGTCATCTCCTGATGACTCTTGTTTATTTACATTATAGCAGCTATAAACAGTCTTTCCCTCACCAGCCACACGTTTTTCTTTTTCTTGATGTTAAAACAACAAAAACGCGGCTTGGAGTCTGGATTATTTCTCCATTTTCCTTTTGTGTGTGGCCTTTGCTTTTCAGTTTTAGTTAACTTGTTTCCAATGCTAATTTTCCTCCATGCTATGGCAAACCATTGAATACACAAATTTTCCAAACATATGAAATGAAACTATATCCTTTATTCTGCTTTATTTCCTGCATATATTGGTTCCTGCTCACGGATTTGCCCTGGGGATCTGCGTGTGACCCATACTGACTGTTTTCCCCTCAAATGACTCTTTCACCTTTCCATAACCGGCAACTCGACCAGAAAAACCTCCACAGGTGACTCCACGTCCCGGGGCTGTTTTTCTTTCCAGCACAAGTTGAAATGAAGGATGTTCTCAGCGGGAGAAGCAGATTGTACATACTTTGAATGCCACCACAGAATGGCAGGAGCTTCCTAGAAACGTTACTTTAATATTCCAGGAAATGTGCCGAACTGGAATGTCCGTGTCCTGTGTTTCCAGAGGATGAACAAATCGCCGGACCGTTTATTTTCCTGTTATGCAAAGCTGAAGAGGAAACCGGACGGCTATTCTACAGAAAAAAAAATCCTCTAGATCAATATTTTCTGTGCTTTTGACACGCCCGTGTCCATGGAGCTCAAGTCTGTTTAATTCGATGTTGTGTCCTGATCATCTGAGTTTCAAACAGGAAGACAAGCCGAGGAGACACGGTTTAAAAATGCGGTGCTTGGAAATGCGTCTGCAACATGACAAACTTTCATATAACAACTAATTTAGCCAAGATTTTTTAAACACTCAGACACAGCTTACGCCACTCATCAGACTTGGGTCGGGGAGTGAGGCAGGAAAATGGTTTACTGACTCCAGTAACTGTGTTTTACATGCAGCCTAATGATCTCTTAATGATCACAATGATGGCTCATTGGAATAAAAATGCGTTCGTGTACACACTTAGAATTTAAAGTAAAATTCCTGTTTGAAGACTGTTTCCTTGGACACACAGCATGATTATGGTGGCCGTTGCCTCGCTTCTGAATCTGGTCAGAGAAATTGGGGTTCTCCGTAAGCTCTGGCTCAGTGGGCTTGTTGAGTCAGCTCTTTTAGTCGATTCTTTGAGCCATCCCTTTGCAGTGGCCCTTTAATGCAGCTCTTTGAGTCAACTTTGAGTCAGCTCGTTGAAGTTGGCTCTTTGAGTCCGCAATGAGTCGGGGTTTTGAGTCCGCTCTCTCAATTGGCACTCCTTGAGTTGGCTCTTTGAGTCAGCTCTCTGTTGGCACTCCTTGAGTCAGCTTTCTCAATTGGCACTCCTTGAGTCGGCTCTTCGAGTCAGATCTCTCAATTGGCATTCTTTGACTCAGCTCTTCGAGTCAGCTCTCTCAGTTGCACTCTTTGACTCAGCTCTTAGACTCTGCTCTTTTAGTCCGCTCTCTCAATTGTCACTCCTTGAGTCAGCTCTTTGACTCCGCTCTTTAAGACAGCCCTTCGAATCGGCTCTCTCACTTGGCATTCCTTGAGTCAGCTCTCTCAGTTGGCACTCTTTGACTCGACTCTTTGACTCAGCTCTTCGAGTCAGCTCTCTCAATTGGCACGCCTTGAGTCAGCTTTTTGAGGCGGCTCTTTGACTCGGCTCTTTCTAATTTCTGCATTAGACAACATGCATCATGATCTGCAGGGGTTTTTTTTTTTTTAAACAAACTGCCATTAAACCTGGTGTTCCATTTTAAGAAAGCAGGAGTTCAGTGATACTTTTATGTAACGTCTACAAAAATAAATTATTTTAAAACTGAAAAAGAAAATTAAAAATGTACAAATTATAGTATTTTAAAAGATAAAATCTAATTCTGCTGCTTCAAAATGCTAACAATATTCAGGAAAGATCAGGAACCGTATTACTACAGAATTTATCGCACTACTGTAATTATGTTGTACCACAGCATGGTTGAATGCTTGAATCTGATTGGTCAGGAGGTCTGTATCTTTATGTACCTGCGTGACTCGGACTGTAGTTCTGCCTGGAATATGAACGACAGATTAATAATAACGTATTTTATTAGAACAATAACTCGGACATGAACAGCAAAATGTAAGACAAATAATAAACAGGTTTTAAAGTCATGTTGATGTTTAACAAAGTAAAATGTATAATTGATGTAGTGACCTTTTTTTTTTATCAGGAGAAGATTATTTAAAATTGATGGAAAGTAAGTTTGGTTGGTTGGTTGGTTGGTTGGTTGGTTGGCTTGCGAGGTTTCCCAGCTCAGGAAACTGTTCAGGACTGAGGAGTTTATGCTTTCCTGTTTCTCAGTCGTGTGTGTGTGTGTGTGTGTGTGTGTGTGTGTGTGTGTGTGTGTGAGAGAGAGAGAGAGAGAGAGAGAGAGAGAGAATGAAGAAGATTCTGACAAAGGAATGCCAATTATTGCAGCTGTAACATAAGCGAGAACAGGAACTAATCTCTCAGACATTCCACAACATTAAATCTTAACTATAGTCTGTTAAAATGTGCAACGTGTCATTCATTAATAAATTAAATTTTGTAATTGTTGGCATATTGCTGTGGAATGACACACTCCAGACTGCAGTTATATGAAAATAACCCAGTTGTAACATGCCTTTACAGGTTCCTTGGCAGCACGGTGGTGTAGTGGTTAGCACGGTTGCCTCACAGCAAGAAGGTTCTGGGTTCGAGCCCAGCGGCTGGCGAGGGCCTTTCTGTGTGGAGTTTGCATGTTCTCCCCGTGTCTGCGTGGGTTTCCTCCGGGTGCTCCGGTTTCCCTCACAGTCCAAAGACATGCGGTTAGGTTAATATAGGACGGCCTTGGGCTGAGGTGCCCTTGAGCGAGGCACCGAACTCCCAACTGCTCCCCGGGCGCTGTTAGCATGGCTGCCCATTGCTGTGTGTGTGTGTGTGTGTGTGTGTGTGTGCTCATTGCTCCCGTGTGTGTGCATGTGTGTGTTCACTGCTTCAGATGGGTTAAATGCAGAGAGGAAATTTCACAAGTCTGTGATGAATAAAGTTGTGCTTTCTTTCTTTTCCTTTCTGCCAGTCAAAAGTTTCTGAACGCCTGATATATAAATATTTTTATTTAAATACATCTCATTATCTCTAGCTGCTTTATCCTGTTCTACAGGGTTGCAGGCGAGCTGGAGCCTATCCCAGCTGACTATGGGTGAAAGGCGGGGTTCACCCTGGACAAGTCGCCAGGTCATCACAGGGCTGACACATAGACACAGACAACCATTCACACTCACATTCACACCTACGCTCAATTTAGAGTCACCAGTTAACCTAACCTGCATGTCTTTGGACTGTGGGGGAAACCGGAGCACCCGGAGGAAACCCACACGGACACGGGGAGAACATGCAAACTCCGCACAGAAAGGACCTTGCCGGCCACGGGGCTCGAACCCGGACCTTCTTGCTGTGAGGCGACAGCGCTAACCACTACACCACCGTGCCGCCCCATTTAAATACATAATTTTAGAAGAAATTAAAACTTTATCACATGTTAAATAGATGATTAGATGTGCAAATACATACTTTACAAAATAATTTTTATTTTCTTTTGTAATCAGCATACGACGAGTAGTGACACTCTGTATATAAAGTGTGTGTGTGTGTGTGTGTGTGTATATATATATATATATATATATATATATATATATATATATATATATATATATATATATATAAAATGTGTATATGTATTTAGTCGCTGCCTAAAAGCAGAACTCCTGATGAGTTTATGAGCAAAATATTTCCAAGGACACAAAATCCCCCGAATAGAAGAATAATACAGGGTGTTTCAAAAAAATTTGAGATGTAAATATCCCAGAAACTACTTGGTCTAGGCAAATGAAACTGAACAGGCTTAATGTTGAGCAAAAAAAAAATTCCTCAAAATTTGAATGAGAAATTCAAAGGTATGTGGATTCCATGAATTATTTCACAAATTATCAATATACACACCGCTTGAGACGCACGCACAACCTCCCTCTTTGAACTTTTTGTTCCATGTCCAAATCTGCATTGCAGTTGGTGCATTTTGAGAGAATTCTCTCATAAATACACACTGCACAGTCTTGTTCGACTGTGTTTGAGCGTACTCTAACACACACAACACATTTTCTTTTCCAGTGAATGGCATTTCTGTACCTAAAAAGATAAAAACAAAAAATATTAAACACAATATTTTGACTCGTTTCCACACATGCTGTTAAAATTTGGTCAATTGAATGAGAATTGGCAAAGTTATTAGAAATTATATATACAGTAAATTATATAACATTTTTTGAAACATTTTTTGTATTACAGCACCATGACTGAACCATCGAATTGTCGTATTTTTCACCTGAATAAATCACTGCGTTGTCTTGTGATGGTGAGGCCAATAATGAGATGTGCACCAGTTACGGTACATATTTATTCCTTTCTTTGACACCACATGCCATGCGCCAGAAACAACACCACCACGTTTATTATGGTGTGACTCTGCTGGGTGCCTGAGGGACAGCAGTGAACCAGCGCTTTCACTTTACACCACTACTGTAGAGTTACCATCCAATATCACACTCCATACGTCAAACAGGTGTCTGGTTTCATCTCTCACATACACGAATGTGCAGCACCATTAGGACTAATCCCCATGCACCTGTTCCTGATTAGAGCTCAATCACAGTGCAGACATTTATATAAGGACTCTCAGTAACACACAGACTTTGTGAAAGCCTTGTATTTTGTGTCACTTTTCTGGTTTTGACCCTGTTTGTGTTTTTGGACTGTGAGTATTGGATCCCTCTGATATCCTGTCTGTGTCTCACTCCACCACTGCCTGGTTTCCAACTCTGCCTTGTCTCCATTTTGGATGTTTGTAAGAGTATCTTCAATAAAACTCTTCCTGCGATTACATCCGTCTGTCACCCTTACACGACACAAACTGTTAACTGTCCAACAAATCAGTGGACTAATAAAACTGATTTAACTTGTTTTATATGAAACGCCTCATGAATATTTTCTGTAAAATGTGTTAGTAAATAATCCCATGTTATTTTTAAAAAGCAGATTAAAAATAAGCGCTGGATTTAAAAACTCATCTGTCTTATGGAAATGGATGTCTTTTGAGATGTTGCCTTGCACTTATGACTGGGTTCTCTGTGGTGATGTTTGTCCTTTGGGGTCGAAGATGACAGTGACTTCTTCAATTTGGTGGTTGTGGGTCTGGAGGTGACTGAGGCCAAGCTGGGCTTTGAAGGTACACCCACGTGTTGGGCACTCATAGATAGGTGCTGTCATGGGGGTGGCGATTAGTTTGAGCCTTCCATGCAGCTTGTTTCTTCCGGGCCTTGGTAATGCATTTCATTTTCAATGCATGGGAGCATAAGCACTTGTCACCATTGCATTCTTCTGGCTTCCAAGTGGGAGCTGAAGTGTCCTCAGGTGATCATTGATACCCTCTGGGAGTTTGGTAAGTTTTTGGGTGCAGGACTTTATAACAAATCCAATGCTTGCCTCTTGCCATTGAGTGCTGCCACGACCATTCCAGAAGAAGGTGTAACCACCACCACGTTCCATGAGCTGGCCCTTATCTGCTAGATGGATTTCACTGAGGGCAGCTATGTTCACATTGTCACAAGCTAGTTCCTTGGTGACTAGTGCAGTTCTTCCTCCAACCTGTCTGCTTTGATGTTATCCAGTGGTGGTACACGTACGTCTTTCATACATGCATTTGTACGTACAGATGTTGTATGGTCAAAGCCATCAAAAATCAGGTCAATGCATTATTATATTTCCTAAGTATGGGGCTCTACTCAGTATGTATGAGGAGCTCTGCTATTAACGTTAGCAAACCTGGATATTGTGATACATACAGGACATAGTGTAAATACGATAGAAATTCATAGGTTGATACTTCATATTGCTGTGACAGTTGTTGGAGCTTGATGTTTTAGAGCAATATGTACTCTCTGGATTTAAAAAAAAAAAGTGCTCACAACATCCAGTCAAAAGTTGCTGAAAACGTTTTATACAAAGCAGTTAAAGGTGCTGTAGGGAAGCGTGATGGTGTGTTACGGTTGTGAATAGACTACAGGAACAGTCTGGTGGTTTGGCTTGACTGTTTGTTTTGGGGAAACCGAACCAACTAAATTTATTCGAAGAGATCATTGTATCACAGGTGCAAACAACAATTATGAACTGGAGTGATGTTGCTGAGGTTGAGGACCTGTCAGAGCCAGGAGTCACACATCCTACGGTGTTGGACTTAAAACTCATGAACATGCGTTAGCAGTTAATTTACTTCTCATAAACAGTTGCTTGTTAGCACAAAACATATAACCAGTTTTGCACATGATTCACTTGCAGTACAGCGAGTCGCATCCTCTCATTGCAGCAGTCGACCTGACGATGAATGTGACCTCTGAGCTAACGAAGCGTCAGCATTTAGCACCTTGGACCCCCCAGTGTGTGCAGATGTGAGATTCTCTGGCCATGTGCTCAATCTCTTCGGATCTCTCTGGATCAGAGTGTGACCCAAAGAGCTGACTCAGTGTGTGGAGAGATGAGGACAGATGAGGCGAGGCTGTGTGTTTCTGCATTCATAAAACTCACTGTATTTTTCTTCAGCGTTCCGATGAGGAGAAATGCGAGAACAGGAAAACAAAACACTCACAGACTGGATGTTTGTGTGCATCAGATATAAAATCAATCGCTGCGTCTATTCATTAGCTTATGATGTTTCCTATACTGGTTAAAGTGTTAATATAGATCTACTCCTGTATTTTATTGTGATGCGTCATATTTTGGAATAATCACTAATCTATAGGCAGCTTGCAAAGATGAACGGCAGTAATGCAGCAGAACAGCCTGCAGTAAAGCTGCAGTGTGTAAGACTGCAGTAAAAGTTCAATATTATGGATGCACTGTTAGTGACTGCTGCAGTTAGTGTGATGCTGCTGTCGATACGTGCTGCGGTCACTTGAGTTTCTCTGCAGTCGCTATACGCCATTAAACAGGACACTGACTGCAGGCCTGCTACACGTATTACTCTACATTCTGCATAAAAATTGCATACAAATTATCTTAAATACATATTTCCATGGCTTTTTTTAATTTAAGTTAACTTTATTGTAACTTTTGCCATGTGTACAGGATCTAGACGGGACTAAAATATTGTTTCTCCCAGATGGTTCCTCTGTAAAGGACAATAAATCACCATATAAATGAAGCTGAAGCTTCTGATATATACATACTTCATGTACAACTCACTTTTTTTTTTTTTTTGAATATTTTTATTTTTGATTTTTTTTCAAGAACAAAATTACATTTACAAACTGACAAGACAAACTCAAATCAAGGAAAAACTCAATATCCACAAGGTGGCAAAGTAAAAATTAAATGAACTCACAATGACCGGACAATAGAAAGTGGAAAAATAAATAATAATAATAATAGCAATAAATGAAATACATTATGCAATAATCGAAGATACAGAGAGAGACCAAGGGTAGCATCACTACTCCTAGATCATGTCAAACTTGAATACAGGGAAATTAGTCAATCTGGTGTGCTGGTAGATTTTCCATATAAATTAAAAATGGTTGCCATATTTCGTAGAAAGTCTTACTACTTTTCTGCATCCAATAAGTTATTTTCTCTAGAGGCACACAGCTATTGATTTTCATGAAGCCACATTTTAATTGGAAGGGGGCGTCTGATTTCCACTTTATTGCAATACATTTCTTAGCAATTGTCAAAAGGATTTCTGTTAGTTTCTTAGCATAATTTGTCTCAAGATTGGAATTAGTAAAGTTCCCCAGTAAACAAATTTCAGAGTCCAGTGGAAATGTAACCCCGTGGATGTTTGATAGAGTTTCACATTACCCCCTGCCAAAACCCCTGCAGTTTAGAACACTGCCAGGTAGAATGAAGTAGTGTTCCTTCCTCTGTGCCACATCTAAAACAAAAAGGTGATTATATTGGGGTTGTATTTATGTAATTTATATGGGGTAATTGTACAGCTGATTCAGGAAGTTGAATTGTATCAGCCTATACCTAGCATTTAAAGTAGAGGTGACCCCATCTCTGCACAAGTCCCTCCATAACTGCTCCTCAATATTTATTCCCTGGTCCTTCTCCCATTTAACCCTTTATCCATATCTGGGATTGATAAAGTCAACATAAGAGCTGTCTACACTCTTGGGATAGTTCTAAATAATGGTTGGCCATCATGACACTGATGCTCAGCTGGAGATGTGGGAGGTAAATTCCAATCTCCTTTTTGATTGGTTCTAATGGGAGGTAAATTCCAATCTCCTTTTTGATTGGTTCTAATGGGAGGTAAATTCCAATCTCCTTTTTGATTGGTTCTAATGGGAGGTAAATTCCAATCTCCTTTTTGATTGGCTCTAATAAAGTCACGTAACTGGAGATAACTAAGGAAATCCTTATTTGTCAAACTGTACTTTTCTTTTAACTGTTCTAGAGACATAGATAGTCCGTCTTTATAGCAGGTGGCAAATATAGCCGTGTTCCGGGCAGCAAATCACTTTTTTTTTTCTTTTCTGTAAAATCAAGTGCAGGAGTAATTCGTGGTGTAAACCGAAGTCTTCCACAGGAGACAATACGATTTCAGTTCTTAAGGAAACAATTCACTATTTGATGATACCAATAAATCTGCTACGATATGATACATGTTACAATAATTACTTACAACATATGATAGATTACAACATTTCGTACTGTATTACAATGCGTTATGTTACATTGCAATACAATTTTATGATACCTTACAATCTGTTAGAGTACAGTATGGTATGTTACATTATGATACGATGTTATGCTAAGACGTAACAATACAATGTCATGATACAGTAGGTTTCGATGTGATGATGCATTGCAATTTCTTACTATATGCTACAATACATTATGATACATTACAATATGATATGGTACAATGCAATATTATCCATACAGGACACTTTTTCGATGGAATAAAAACATGTTCTATTCCCTTCTAGCAGGTTTCATTCATTTGGTTTGATAGCATGCAACATTGTTAGCATATCTCTTATCCTATGTGTATTACGCCACTTTACCCAATGGAGAATGAGCGTTGAATATGGTTTACGATATTGCATGGTTGTCAAGACGACATGACGTCACACGTCGGAGACGTAAAACTTCCGTGCTAGCAAGCGACTGGGACAATTTGCAAACAAATCTGGCCGCCAGGTTTGCTTTGTTAAATATGGAAGATTTTGAGAGAATTTTGAAAGACACGAACACCTGAAAGGAATGTGTATTTATGATGAAAATTTTGGCTGGCTTTTTTTTGTGGTCTATTAGAGCTATTCCATTCAGCTACTCGTCTTTGACTTAAGTATCATGCTCGCTGAATGGAATAGATCTGATAGACCACAAAAAAAAAAAAGCCAGCCAATATTATTTAAATATGTCACTCAGATCCGTGGGGCGGCACGGTGGTGTAGTGGTTAGCGCTGTCGCCTCACAGCAAGAAGGTCCGGGTTCGAGCCCCGGGGCCGGCGAGGGCCTTTCTGTGTGGAGTTTGCATGTTCTCCCCGTGTCCGCGTGGGTTTCCTCCGGGTGCTCCGGTTTCCCCCACAGTCCAAAGACATGCAGGTTAGGTTAACTGGTGACTCTAAATTGAGCGTAGGTGTGAATGTGAGTGTGAATG
The DNA here is from genome assembly GCF_027579695.1 of Neoarius graeffei. Classification (NCBI taxonomy): domain Eukaryota; kingdom Metazoa; phylum Chordata; class Actinopteri; order Siluriformes; family Ariidae; genus Neoarius; species Neoarius graeffei. The sequence continues at coordinate 4,629,173 of NC_083583.1, read as the reverse complement.
GTTGTCTGTGTCTATGTGTCAGCCCTGTGATGACCTGGCGACTTGTCCAGGGTGTACCCCGCCTTTCGCCCGTAGTCAGCTGGGATAGGCTCCAGCTCGCCTGCGACCCTGTAGAAGGATAAAGCGGCTAGAGATAATGAGATGAGATGAGACTCCGATCCGTGATGTATTTCATATGAAAAATGCGAGTTTTTCAACACGAGAAGATAAACTTCATATCTTCAAGCCAACATGTGATATTTTCTTTTTATTATGTCAACACATTCACAAAAAAAAGTCCCCAAATTTATCAAAACAATTCCTCGATTTCCTTACAAGTGACAGAGATTTATGAAATGGTTTTGGTTCTCCCTGTCCCGGATGGAGCTCGGATGAAAAAGACTACAACCCCTGGCAAAAAGTATGGAATCGCCAGTCTTGGATGAGCACTAATTCAGACGTTTTATTCTGTTGAACAAATTGAGATCACAAACATGATACAATAATAAAGTCATTCCAAAGTGCAACTTCTTGGCCTTCAGAAACACTAAAATAGACGAAGAAAATACATTGTGATAGTCAGCAAATGTTACTTTTATAGACCAAGCACAGGGAAAAAAATATGGAATCACTCAATTCTGAGGAAAAAAATATGGAATCGCTCAATTTGCAGGTAGAAAATGACTCACCCAGTCAATTTCCTTTCCCTAAATTGACACCTGCCTCAGATTAGATCTGCTCGTTAGTCTGCAGTTAGAAACAGCGCAGTTATCACACCTTGGAGGGCTGCTGGACCAAGTGGATTGGCAAGAATCATGGCTCCAACAAGAGAGATGTCTCTTGAAACAAAAGAGAGGATTGTCAAACTTCTTAAAGAAGGTAACTCTTCACGCATGGTTGCCAAAGATGTGGGCTGTTCACAGTCAGCTGTATCTAAGATATGGACCAAGTACAAACAGCATGGGAAGGTTTTTAAAGCCAAGCGTACTGGTAGACCAAGGAAGACATCAAAGCGTCAAGACAAAAAACTTAAGGCCATATGTCTTGAAAACAGAAAAAGTACAACAAAACAAATGAAGCATAAATGGGAGGAAGCTGGAGTCAATGTACAAGTATGTGACTGAACCGTGAGAAATCGCCTAAAGGAAATGGGATTTTCATATAGGAAAGCTAAAAGAAAACCATCAATGACACCTAAACAGAAAAGAACAAGACTACAACGGGCTAAGGAGAAGCAATCATGGACTGTGGATGACTGGATGAAAGTTATCTTCAGTGACGAATCACGAATCTGGATTGGACAAGGTGATGATGCTGGAACTTTTGTTTGGTGCCGTTCCAGTGAGATTTATGAAGAGGACTGCCTGAAGAAAACATCCAAATTTCTACAATCCTTGATGATATGGGGCTGCATGTCAGGCAAAGGCACTGGGGAGATGGCTGTGGTTACTTCTTCAGTAAATGCACAGGTTTACATTGACATTTTGGACAGTTTTCTTATCCCTTCAATTGAAAAGATGTTTGGGGATGATGAAATAATTTTCCAAGATGACAATGCATCGTGCCATAGAGCAAAAACTGTGAAAGCATTCCTTGGTGAAAGACACATCCAGTCAATGTCATGGCCTGCAAATAGTCCAGATCTCAACCCAATAGAAAACTTGTGGTGGAAATTGAAAAAAATGGTCCACGACAAGGCTCCAGCCTGCAAAGCTGATCTGGCAACTGCAATCAAAGAGAGTTGGCACCAGATTGATGAAGAATACTGTTTGTCACTCAAGTCCATGCCTAAGAGACTGCAAGCCGTTATAAAAGCCAGAGGTGGTGCAACTAAGTACTAGTGATGTGTTTTGAATGTTCTTTTGTTTGTCTGTTTTTCATGATTCCATATTTTTTCCCTCAGAATTGAGTGATTCCATATTTTTTTCCCTGTGCTTGGTCTATAAAAGTAACATTTACTGACTTCCACAATGCTTTTTCTTCATTTCTTTTAGTGTTTCTGAAGGCCAAGAAGGTGCACTTTGGAATGACTTTATTATTGTATCATGTTTGTGATCTGAGTTTGTTCTACAGAATAAAACATGTGAATGAGTGCTCATTCAAGACTGGTGATTCCATACTTTTTGCCAGGGGTTGTAGTGGCGTATTTCCCAGTAAAACACTCCCATCTACAGTGCCTTGCAAAAGTATTCATACCCCTTGAACTTTTTCACATTTTTTCCACCTTACAACCACAAACTTAAGTTTTTTATTGGGATTTTATGTGATAGACCAACACAGAGTAGCACATAATTGTGAAGTGAAATGAAAATGATAAATGGTCTTCAAAATTTTAAACAAATAAAAATCTGAAAAATGTGGTGTGCATTAGTATTCAGCCCCCTGTCCTCTCATACTCTAAATACAATCCAGTGCAATCAATTGCCTTCAGAAGTCATCTAATTAGTTAAGAGTCCTACTGTGTGTAATTTTACTCTCAGCATAAATACACTTGTTCTGCGAAGGCCTCAGTGGTTTGTTAGAGAACACTGAAGAACAAACAGCATCACGAAGACCAAAGAACTCACCAGACAGGTCAGGGATAAAGTTCTGGAGAAGTTTAAAGCAGGGTTAGGTTATAAAAAAATATCCCAAACTCTGAACATCTCAAGAAGCACTGTTCAATCCATCATTCAAAAATGGAAAAAGTATGGCACAACTGCAAACCTACCAAGACATGGCCATCCACCTAAACTGACAGAGCGAGCAAGGAGAGCACTGGTCAGAGAAGCAGCCAAGAGGCCCATGATCACTCTGGAGGAGCTGCAGAAATCCACAGCTCAGGTGGGAGAATCTGTGCACAGGACAACTAGAAGTCGTACACTCCACAAATCTGGCCTTTTTGGAAGAGTGGCAAGAAGAAAGCCATTGTTGAAAGACAGGCCTAAGAAGCCATGTAGGGGACACAGCAAACATGTGGAAGAAGGTGCTTTGGTCAGATGAGACCAAAGTTGAACTTTTTGGCCTAAATGCAAAGCGCTATGTGTGGCGGAAAACTAACACTGCTCATCACCCTGCACACACCATCCCCACTGTGAAACATGGTGGTGGCAGCATCATGCTATGGGGATGCTTTTCTTCAGCAGGGACAGGGAAGCTGGTCAGACTTGATGGGAAGATGGATGGAGCTAAATACAGGGCAATCCTGGAAGAAAACCTGTTGGAGGCTGCAAAAGACTTGAGACTGGGAAGGAGATTCACCTTCCAGCAAGACAATGACCCTAAACATACAGCCAGAGCTACAATGGAATGGTTTAGATCAAAGAATATTCATGTGTTAGAATGGCCCAGTCAAAGTCCAGACCTAAATCCTACTGAGCATCTGTGGCAAGACTTGAAAATTGCTGTTCACAGACGCTCTCCATCTAATCTGGCTGAGCTTGAGCTATTTTGCAAAGAAGAATGGGCAAACATTTCAGTGTCTAGATGTGCAAAGCTGGTAGAGACATACCACAAAAGACTTGCAGCTGTAATTGCAGCAAAAGGTGGCTCGACAAAGTATTGACGCAGGGGGGCTGAATACTAATGCACATCACATTTTTCAGATTTTTATTTGTTTAAAATTTTGAAGACCATTTATCATTTTCATTTTACTTCACAATTATGTGCTACTCTGTGTTGGTCTATCACATAAAAGGTTTTTTTATTGAGATTTTAAGTTCATGGTTGTAAGGTGGAAAAATGTGAAAAGTTCAAGGGGTATGAATACTTTTGCAAGACACTGTATATAATACAATGTGATACGATGCCATACTATATAATATAATATTAATTGAAATCGTATTGTAAAATTTCATTTTCTATCTTTATAGTATCGATCACAATTTGCAATATATCATATTGTAATGTAATCCTATCATAAGGCATCATTTCATATGCAATTTAAGACATGATACGAAGGTTATGATCAAAAGGTTGCCCTAAAAAACCTGCTTTTATGACACCGTGAATGTTTTGAGAGCCTCGACATGATATTAAGAGTTTATCAGCTGCCCTTAGACTTCCACTGCATGCAATTTTGGATTAAATATTAATTCATTCATCTCATTATCTGTAGCCGCTTTATCCTGTCCTACAGGGTCACAGGCGAGCTGGAGCCTATCCCAGCTGACTACAGGCGAAAGGCGGGGTACACCCTGGACAAGTCGCCAGGTCATCACAGGGCTGACACATAGACACAGACGACCATTCACATTCACACCTACGGTCAATTTAGAGTCACCAGTTAACCTAACCTGCATGTCTTTGGACTGTGGGGGAAACCGGAGCACCCGGAGGAAACCCACGCGGACACGGGGAGAACATGCAAACTCCACACAGAAAGGCCCTCGCCAGCCACGGGGCTCGAACCCAGAACCTTCTTGCTGTGAGGCAACAGCGCTAACCACTACACCACCGTGCCGCCCTGGATTAAATATATTTTTTTAAAAAAGTTTTAAAGTTATATAATTTATTGCTCAGTGATAACTTCCCAACATCTACCAGAAAATGAAAGTCTTGTGGTTTGTGCAGGAGCTTTACCTCCACACTGCATCGTCATCATAAATCCGACATGATTCACTGCTTTGTACTGACGAGAGGGATTTGCATTTTAAAAGCTCTCTGTTGTTTCCGCTGCTGTTGACTAAATTTCTGTCGTACGGGATTTAAAATTAACGTAACGGAGCGTGACAGATAAAACAGGAAGAGAACAAATGCCTCGTCATACACTTGTACAAGATATTATTAAATATAAATTTCAGCTGTGATACCTGATGTCTTTATACAGATGTGTCTGTGGCACATCTGCAGTCAGTGTTCTGGAGAATTACACGTCTTCAGTGATGTGAAAAATGTGAATGTTTTATTGTAAGGTACTTAAGGTGAATGATTTTTGTTTACCTCTTCTGTTCTGCAGACTGATGCAACGGTTACAGATATAACAAACTGGATTTGCACTTTTAATGTCAGGAACTTTTTCTAAGCTTCTGGTAACATTGACAAGAGACAATAAAAAGACTTTAAGGTTAAAGCAAGCTGAGGAACTTCATTAATCACCGTTTAACAGTAAAGATGATTTTTTTTTTTTCATAATCCATGATGAGAGGCCAAGCACTGTTTATTTTAATTCTTTATTTATTTCTCAATCACACTTTTCATTTTAAGTCCAAAATCTCAGTCGTAAATATAAGACAAGAAACGAAGAATAAAAATTCATCATAAACAATATTTAAAGAACAGAATAAGCTAAATAAATTTAAAGAATAATAATTTTAAAATGTAACTACTGGAAAAATAAATTTATGGATCCCCTCTGTCCTTTGTCACACTTCTGTCCTTTACATTTCTCCTGTATGTGGTCATGTATGTAGCACTTTTGTACTTTTATATAGCACCTCGGTCCTTTATTGTAGCTGATCTGTCCTTTATGTAGCACCTCAATCCTTTTAGTCCATGTGTCCTTTTATTGTCGCCCCTTGGTCCTTTATGTAATACCTCTGACCTTTTATTATCGCCCCTTGGTCCTTTATGTAATACTTCTGTCCTTTTTATTGTAGCCTGTCTGTCCTTTATGTAATACCTCTGTCCTTTTATTGTAGCCCCTTGGTCCTTTTATGTAGTCCCTCTGTCCTTTATGTACCTGATCTGTCCTTTATGTAGTCCATCTGTCCTTTATGTAGCACCTCAGTCCTTTTGTTATTCCTGTGTGTAGTTGTGTATGGAGTATCTCTGTCCTTTATATAATCCATCGATCCTTTATGTAATACCTCTGTCCTAGATGTACCTGATCTGTCCTTTATGTAGTCCTTCTGTCCATTTATATAGCCCGCTTTGCCTGGTATAAACAGGGTCTCGGCATCTCCTTTTTGTAAACTCTATATTTAAGGCCATTGAATTGTCCTCACCATTACAAGACAATTCTCTGACTGTAAATGTGCTTCACTGCAGTCTTGTTTTGACACATCAGGCATCAATGATTAATGACCATCAGTGATTAATGCAGTGTTTTGCTGAATGTAGACCACCTGGCACATAATGAACCATTTTTATTTGCAGTTGTGGAGATCAGCACTAGAGCTCATTTATAGTCTGATTTATACTTTCCTTGTACATCACACTAACCTAAACCCCCATCTGTAAGTGCAGTATTAATCAGGTGTGAGATGTTCTGCTGTAGTTCTAGTTCCAGGCTGGCATTTATATGCTGACCTGCTTTGAGCTTTTTATTCACTCATGAACACAGACCCAGTTTTGGACCTTATTATTTCACAGGACCTCTAAAATAGTTACCTACATTCAGCTGTGGAGCTCTTTCATTTTTATCAACCTCCAGCTTGAGCGTGGAATTTTGTGTAATACAAATACTATCGTCTTTAAACGGTTTTCTAAAAGCAGATAAACATTCTTCTATTAATAAGCCATCACTGCACTTTATGGTGTAGCATTATTGTTAATGTGTGACTTATGAATAAAGGAACTGTTACGTGTGCAGTAAATACACATACACAGGATTATCGGGAGCCAATCAGATTGCTCTTTGTCCATTAGGGAAAAGGTGTAAGTACAAGAATGAAGAATGTACTAAGTCTTAAAGGGCCAGGATGTAGATTGCAACTAACTGAACATCCCTTCCTTACCAAAGTGTGTATTAGAATGTACGGTGGCCATCAGGTGACCATAGCGTACTTCCAATACTTACATTAGCACCATATTGCTTTTTCTCATGCTAAATAATAAATATAATCCTCCATTTTACAGAATTTGGGTTCTCAAACTTGTTAGCCAGCACCAGCAAACACTGATTCCTCTTCTTTCATCTTCCTTCCAGTGCTGCTTTCCAGATTCACACTGCACTTGTCAATATGGGAAACACGAAGAGCGCTGTCTAGAGGCTTGTCCATTCTGGGATACTGTATGAACGCAACATGGTGGCTCTGTGGGAGTGGACTCACACCCTGTGTAGATATAAAGGGCTCATTCTAAGCTTAAGAAGGCACAATGAGTCGTAGTTACAGGTTATTATACATGACTGAGAATATGCGTATGAATACTATATACCATTTCTGCTAATAGAGCCACCTAAATCCTACAGTGGTGCTTGAAAGTTTGTGAACCCTTTAGAATTTTCTATATTTCTGTGTAAATATGACCGAAAACATCAGATTCTCACACAAGTCCTAAAAGTAGATAAAGAGAACCCAGTTAAACAAATGAGACAAAAATATTATACTTGGTCATTTATTTATTGAGGAAAATGATCCAATATTACACATCTGTGAGTGGCAAAAGTATGTAAACCTTTGCTTTCAGTATCTGGTGTGACCCCCTTGTGCAGCAATAACTGCAACTAAACGTTTGCGGTAACTGTTGATCAGTCCTGCACACCGGCTTGGAGGAATTTTAGCCCGTTCCTCCGTACAGAACAGCTTCAACTCTGGGATGTTGGTGGGTTTCCTCACATGAACTGCTCGCTTCAGGTCCTTCCACATTATTTCGATTGGATTAAGGTCAGGACTTTGACTTGGCCATTCCAAAGCGTTAACTTTATTCTTCTTTAACCATTCTTTGGTAGAACGACTTGTGTGCTTAGGGTTGTTGTCTTGCTGCATGACCCACCTTCTCTTGAGATTCAGTTCATGGACAGATGTCCTGACATTTTCCTTTAGAATTCGCTGGTATAATTCAGAATTCACTGTTCCATCAATGATGGCAAGCCGTCCTGACCCAGATGCAGTGAAACAGGCCCAAACCATGATACTACCACCACCATGTTTCACAGATGGGATAAGGTTCTTATGCTGGAATGCAGTGTTTTCCTTTCTCCAAACATGACACTTCTCATTTAAGCCAAAGATTTATTTTGGTCTCATCCATCCACAAAACATTTTTCCAATAGCCTTCTGGCTTGTCCACGTGATCTTTAGCAAACTGCAGACGAGCAGCAATGTTCTTTTTAGAGAGCAGTGGCTTTCTCTTTGCAACCCTGCCATGCACACCATTGTTGTTCAGTGTTCTCCTGATGGTGGACTCATGAACATTAATATTAGCCAATGTGAGAGAGGCCTTCAGTTGCTTAGAAGTTACCCTGAGGTCCTTTGTGACCTCGCCGACTATTACACGCCTTGCTCTTGGAGTGGTCTTTGTTGGTCGACCACTCCTGGGGAGGGTAACAATGGTCTTGAATTTTCTCCATTTGTACACAATCTGTCTGATTGGTGGAGTCCAAACTCTTTAGAGATGGCTTTGTAACCTTTTCCAGCCTGATGAGCATCAACAACGCTTTTTCTGAGGTCCTCAGAAATCTCCTTTGTTCGTGCCATGATACACTTCCACAAATGTTAGGTTAGTTTAGTTTAGTTTATTAGCTTGTTTGACAGGGACCATGTACAAGACATTGCTAGTACCAGAGTTAGCTAGAAAGCTAATTTGCATCTGTGGTCCCTGGGCAGGGAGCTATAAAAACACAAACATACACACATGACTTACTGTTGCCAATATGAAGTACACACTAAAATAGCAACAGCATTCTAAAACATGCATCATACTAAAACATATAAAAAACATATACTATCACATCACATAAAAACAACACACATACAACAATAGACATCGTCATATAAAACAATACACATACCATTTCACAATACTTGCTATAAAACAGCACACTGATTAATGATCTCATATTTGATTAGCCTTAAGTCATACCTTTAATGATAATTTAAACTGGCTAAAGCTTGCACTGTTTCTAATGTGAACTGGAATTGCATTCAATTTTTCAGCTGCACTAACAGAAAAAGCTGATTGACCAAAGGAAGTTTTCCTATAACCCACATAGCAATCACCTCTCACAGAGGACCTTGAAACTCTTAAATTGTCTCTGCACAGTGATATACACTGCCTAAGAGGTGATGGTGCAAGATCATGGAAAAGTTTATACAATAAACACATATTAGCAAAACAAATAAAACTCTCAAAGGACAGCATATTGTATTTTGATATAATAGCACAATGATGGTAATATCTTGGCTTTTTGTCCAAAATCTTTAAAGCCATTTTGTAAAGAGAGGCTAATGGTTTTATGGTGGTCACACCTGCCTGTGACCAACTTGTACAACAGTATGACAGATGTGAAAAGATCATTGAGCGTAGGAACAATTTTGCAGCAGACAGTGGCAACTGGTGTCTGATATGCCTAAAATTTACTAAACTAACTCTAACACATTTGGATATCTTCTTGATATGCGTTTTAAAAGAGAAATTAGAATCAATGATAACACCCAGATACTTGAAGTTATCAACAGTTTTTATGGCCTCTCCCTTAACAAAGATGTCAGGTTGCTGGCTTACATCACACCTCTTGATGGAAAAGTACATGGTCACTGTCTTGCCCACATTGAGAGTAAGACAGTTGTGTGTCAGCCAATCTGACACCTTGTTTAAGGCTGAGGTAAGTTTTAGTGCAGCTTGTTCTCTGGTTTTGGCATGAACAAAAATAACTGTATGTGTTGTGAAGATAGATAGATTTGATAGATCCCTGTTTTTTAAATAAAACAGGGTGCCCACTCAGTGGCGCCGCCAGGTGTACGGCCGTACGCACTAGGCGTACCTTGGGGAGAGAGAGATTTTTTTTTTAAATTATAATTGTTACCTGAATGCTTTGGCAATGCAACATAATTTGAGAAAGAGAGAGAGACGTGTGTGTGCCAGCGCATTTGTGTGCTTCAGGAGTGGGCGGGGTGTGCGTGACCAAGAAAGCTCATTGGTCAATGCAGATATACTTTTCTTGCACCACTGAGATTCTCTCCAGTTTTGAGAAACAGAGACAGACAATCGTCAGTAGTCAGAGCTTGTGCGAGAATTTATTGAGAAGCGAGTCAAAAATGAGTAAACTAACCCTGAAACAAACGAGCTTGTTTCAGACTTTTACGAAAAAGTCCAAAAGCAGTGATCCAGGGGTGTCATCTGCTTGCCAGTCCTCTCCAGTATCAGCTAGTAACACGGCACCGGCAGCTTCCACTCCTCCGCAACCTAGCAGCAGTACGCTGCAGCTGGATGCTAGCTCAGTTCCTTTGAGGGAATTGCCTTCATCTACCTCTGAGTTTGAAACTAGCCATACATCCAGTGAATTTCATATAAGAACACCTACATCTCCCCATGTCCCTTACGATCAGAAGTAGATGGTTGCTCCACCTTGCTGACAAATGAGCCATCAGATAGCTTTACTAATGAGCCACGAGTCAGCCCGCTATCACTGACATCAGATTTATCAGACATAGGTAAACTTCAACCAGATGCCTTAAAATGTGCACCGGACTCTGTAAAGCTCAATGTTCTACAGAACCGCTTCAAACCAGACAGAGGGTGGGTGGCTCCTTCTACTCTGATTTTTGGTAAACTCAGAAAAATACCCGAGGAGTTTTTCAACGAGTCTATGTACCCCACGTTGCGCTACAGTGTGTGTCAGGATAGCCTGTTCTGCGTTGCATGCATTCTGTTCTCGTCTGGTGATTTAATCCTTGGGTGCACCTTTACCTAGCGCTTGGTGGCCTGGGGACAGGACTGCGCTTGCGGTGTAGGTCTGTGTGTACTCGTGCGTGCGGTAGTGCTGAGCAAGATCACTAGATTCTAATTGAGGCTATAAAGAGTTTATTGTTTATTGTCGTGTGTAGTTCACATATGTTGTTCAAATATCAGCCTGTGTTCATGGAAGGCTATTGTTCAATTTCAAGTTAAAGTTCTATCGTTGTTTTGTGTATAAGCCTATAGATCGACTCTTCATAGAAACTGCAGCACGCAAGCGTTTTTTTTGGGGGGGGGGATTACACCGCTAGTGCGTACCTTACAGTTCAACCCTGCAGGCGCCCCTGTGCCCACTCACACCTGATTGTGTGATATCATCCAAGGTGGCGCCGCGGATGGTTGCCTCGGTACTTCGCTCTCTCGTATTTTCTATGTTTTTGTGTATTTGTTTGTGTTTTTTCCGCTCCTTCGCTGGTCACATACTCCAGAGAAGAACTTATAAACTTTATAACAGGAATAACCACCAGTAAAGTTTTTTTTCATCGGTTTTCATAGAGCCGGAAAGTTTTCCAGAGCTACTTATTGGAGGAGGAGCAGCAGCTCTCTATGGATTATGCTGAGGACGCCGGAGACACCGGGGGAAGCGAGCCAGCGCGCTCGTCAGGCTGAGGCAGTAGGGTTTTCGCACTGCGCTCCCGTCTATTCACCTGGCTAATGTCTGCTCTCTGGCCAATAAGCTGGACGAACTGCTGCTCCTCAACTCCATTAACATGGATTTTAACAGATCTGCTGCCTTGTGGTTCACCGAAACCTGGCTCGGTGAGCACATCCCAGACTCTTCTCTCCATCTGCCTGGATTTCACCTGCACCGAGCGGACCACGAAACGGAGCTCATGGGGAAAACGAGGGGAGGCGGAGCCTGCGTTTACATTAACGAAGGTTGGTGTATTGATGTCACAGTTCTAAACAAATCATGCAGTCCTCATCTGGAGTCATTCATAAACTGCAAACTGTTTTATGCTGTGCGAGAGTTTTCCTCGTTTATTCTGGTTGGAGTTTACATCCCCCCTCAGGCGTGTATTAATGAGGTGTTACAACACCTGGCTGACCAGATAAACAATGTGGAGAAAAAACACCCGGACTCTTTGCTCATTGTTTTTGGGGACTTTAAGGCCAAGTTTACATTAGACCGTATCTGTCTCATTTTCTTCGCGGATGCACTGTCCGTTTACATTAAAACGCCTGGAAACGCCGGGAAACGGGAATCCGCCAGCGTCCACGTATTCAATCCAGATCATGTCCTGGTCCGGTGCTGTGTAAACATTGAGAATACGCGGATACGCTGTGCTGAGCTCTAGCTGGCGTCGTCATTGGACAACGTCACTGTGACATCCACCTTCCTGATTCACTGGCGTTGGTCATGTGACGCGACTGCTGAAAAACGGCGCGGACTTCCGCCTTGTATCACCTTTCATTAAAGAGTATAAAAGTATGAAAATACTGCAAATACTGATGCAAATACTGCCCATTGTGTAGTAATGATTGTCTTTAGGCTTGCCATCCTTCCACTTGCAAGTGGTAAGTGATATGCGCTGGGATCACACACACAGCGGCTCAGTCCCGAATCACTGCTTGTGCACTTCACTCGCGCGCTCTGTGAGCTGCGCAGGGCCGGAGTGCGCACCCTCCAGAGGGCACTCGCTGTTCAGGGCGGAGTGATTTGGAGCGCAGGATGCCTGCGGAGCCGAGCGTATCCGTGTATTGGTGTTGCTGTGTGCAGGCGAATCGTGTATTGGTGTTGCTGTGTGCACACTAATCGTTTTAAAAACGTTAATCTGATGATCCGCTGATACGGTCTAATGTAAACCCCACCTAACAGAGCAAACCTCAGCCACGAACTGCCAAAAGATAAACAGCACATTAAGTGTCCCATCAGGGACTCTAACACTCTGGATCATTGTTACACTGTTTTAAAGGACTCATACCACTCTGTCCCCCGTGCAGCCTTGGGACTATCTGATCACTGTATGGTTCATCTTATCCCGTCCTACAGGCAGAAGCTGAAATCTGCTAAGCCTGTAGTCAAGACGGTGAGGAGATGGTCCGATGAGGCCAAAGTGGAACTACAAGCCTGCTTTGACTGCACTGATTGGAGTGTTTTTGAGGCTGCAGCCTCAGACCTGCATGAACTGACTGATACTGTGACATCTTACATCAGTTTTTGTGAGGATATGTGTGTGCCTACCAAAACCTTCCACATATACAACAATAAACCCTGGTTCACTGCAAAACTCAGGCAACTTTGTCAGAACAAAGATGCCTACAAAAGTGGAGATAGCGTTCTGTATAATCAGACCAGGAACACATGGACAATGGAGCTGAAAGCAGCTAAACAGAGCTATGCTGATAAGATTAAAAACAGCCTTTCAGCAAATGATCTGACGTCAGTGTGGAGAGGCCTGCAGAACATTACTAACTATAGGAGACCATCCACCAACACTGCAGTGAACCATCAACTGGCTGACGAGCTGAATGTGTTTAGCAGTTCGTGTAGGTGGGTGGAGCACAGAAGGACGGCAGGACAGAACTGATTTCACAAAACTCTCTTTTATTCAGCTTTTCAGCGTTTATATCTATTCCTACACACTCAGACACGCGCGCGCACACACATCAGCCGTCTGGTTGTGGAGAGAGCTCCCTCTGCTCTCGCTCTCTCTCCTTAAATAGGGCACGGTCACTGGGAAGACACACAAACACATTAATTAACGACAGGTGTAGTGATTCTGCCACTTACCTTCCCTGACTCTGCCCTCCTGTCACAGACCGATGCTAGACCACGCCCCCGCTGCCACATACCCCCCACCACCCGACTCAGGCTGAGATATTGCGAAGAGGCACTGCTTCCGGGTATCGCGTTGCATAGTCCACTAGAACTAATATAAAGCGGTACCCTCGTGTTGACCGATCTAATGGCCCGACGAGATCCATCCCAATTCTTTCGAACGGGGTCTCGATTAACGGCAGAGGGCGCAAAGGCGCTTTTGGAATGGCCGCTGGATTTACTAACTGGCATTTGCGGCATGCCGTACACCACCTACGGACATCGCCGCGAATCCCCGGCCAATAGAATTGGGCCATTATTCGGGCTAGTGTTTTATCCTGCCCTAAGTGTCCAGCCATGGGATTAAAGTGAGCCGCCTGGAATACCAATTCCCAGCGGCTCTTCGGAATTAAAAGCTGCGTGACTCGCTCTTTAGTTTGACTGTCCTGCGTCACTCGGTATAATCTATCCTTCATAATCGCAAAGTAGGGGAAGGACGGGGTGGCGTTCGGCTGGAGCGTTTGACCATCGATTACTCTCACTTGGTCAAATGCATGCCGCAGAGTCTCGTCTCGCGATTGCTCTAATGGGAAATCTGCGAGGGATTCCCCAATAGAGAGAGGAGGGGCCAGCGGCTCCTCACTCTGATGCGGAGATGACGTAGACGGCTCTGTGACAGCTGCTCCCGCCAAAGCGACACCGGGACCTCCCCCTGTCAAATGGCAGGACCCACTCTTCACTAAGTGTGTCATTAAATCCCGAAATCCCGGCCAATCAGTCCCCAAAATTAAAGAGTGGGTAAGGCGAGGATTAACCACTGCCTTCACTATAAATTTTTCCCCTCGGAAAAAAATGTGGATTGACACTAAAGGGTAGTTGTGAACATCCCCATGCACACACAACACCTTCACCAATTGTGCTCTCCCCACTGCCTCGTCTTGCACCAGGCTTTGGTGGATTGAGGTCTGATTACAGCCAGAATCCACCAACGCCTGATATGTATCCCCTTGGATACTCACCGGTATGCGATACGCTCCAGCCCGATCGAGGGCGGCTCCTGGCGCATTGGGGATCCGAACCACCGCGCCCACCTCCATTACCGAGCACTGCTGTTGGAGGTCGCCCGGTTCCCCGCAGCGCCAGCAAACCGGCCCGGGCTTCCTCTCTGCACTAGTGCTCTGGGGCTCACTCACCTGGGGGGGGAGAAACAGACACAGAAGGGAGACATGGAAGGGCACCGCGGGTGCGGCAGGCCGGCTGAGGTGGCGCCGGCCCCCGCCTCCGCAGTGGGGGAATGGGGTGAGGAGAAGACACAGGAGGAGGAGGGAGAGAGAGAGAGGAGAGAAGAGAAGAGGTCGTCTGCTGTCCTGCCATCGGGACAGCTGCCAGATGATCCTCCGCCAGCTCGATTGCCTGATCCAGCGACGCCGGGCAGTGGCACTGGACCCACTCTGCGGTTCCCGCTGGTAAACGCGCGACGAACTGTTCCAGTACCACCTGGTCAATGAGTCCCTCGGTGTCGCAGCTGTCGGCCCTCAACCACTGCCAGCAGGCGTCCCGGAGTTGCTGGCCAAACGCGAACGGCCGGCCGACTTCCTCCAAGCGCAGAGCGCGGAAACGCTGATGTTGTTGCTCCGGGGTGCGTCCCACCCGCTGGAGGACGGCCCGGCGAAGGTCCGCGTAGGCCGGTCGGTGGGGAGCTGTAGCATGGCCAGCTGTGCCTCTCCCGTTAGCAGGGGGATGAGGCGCACCGCGTGCTGTTCCACCGGCCACCCTGAGGTCTCTGCTACCTGCTCAAAGAGCGTGAAGAATGCCTTGGGGTCGTCCTGCGGGCCCATCTTTGTGGGGGGGTGAGGGCCCGCAGCGGTGGAGATGGTGGACCCCGCTGACGCAAGGAGGTGCCGGAACGCCCGACGATCTTCCTGTTGCACCAGCACCAGGGCCTCGAACTGTTGTTCTTGCTCCTTTCGGAGGGCGAGCAGCGCCTGGTGCTGGCTCTGTTGGGCCATGGCGAGGGCGTGGATCAGGTCGGCGAAGGTGGAGGACTCCATGGGGCTGTCTTCTGTGCTCATCCCGGGTTTCGGCACCACTGTAGCAGTTCGTGTAGGTGGGTGGAGTACAGAAGGACGGCAGGACAGAACTGATTTCACAAAACTCTCTTTTATTCAGCTTTTCAGCGTTTATATCTATTCCCACACACTCAGACACACGCGCGCACACACATCAGCCGTCTGGTTGTGGAGAGAGCTCCCTCTGCTCTTGCTCTCTCTCCTTAAATAGGGCGCGGTCACTGGGAAGACACACAAACACATTAAATAACGACAGGTGTAGTGATTCTGCCACTTACCTTCCCTGACTCCGCCCTCCTGTCACAGACCGATGCTAGACCACGTCCCCGCTGCCACAGTGTTTTACTGCAGATTCGACACATTCACACCTTTCCCCCCCTTCAGTCATTAAAGACCCATTTACGCCCCCTGCCATTCTGCCACCTCCCGCCTCTGACCCCCCACCAGCACTCAAGATCTGTGAAAAGGATGTCTGTCAGCTTTTTCACAGACAGAAGATCAGGAAGGCACCTGGCCCAGATGGTGTGTCACCCTCTTGTCTGAAGGTCTGTGCTGACCAGCTGGCTCCCATCTTCACACAGATCTTTATTCGATCCCTGGAGCTGTGTGAAGTCCCCTCATGCTTCAAACACTCCACAATAATCCCGGTTCCTAAGAAAACCAATATCACAGGACTGAATGACTACAGGCATGTTGCCCTCACATCTGTAGTTATGAAGTCCTTTGAGAGACTGGTGTTGTCATACCTGAAGGACATCACAGACCCCCTGCTGGACCCCTTGCAGTTTGCCTACCGGGTAAACAGGTCAGTGGATGATGCAATAAATATGGGTCTACACTACATCCTGCAACACCTTGACACTGCAGGGACGTATGCCATGAGCCTGTTCGTGGACTTCAGTTCGGCATTCAACACCATTGTTCCAGACATCCTCCACACCAAGCTCACCCAGCTCACTGTGCCCTCCTCCACCTGTCAGTGGATTACAAACTTCCTGACTGACAGGAAGCAGCAGGTGAGGATGGGGAGCATCATGTCCAGCACTTGGACTATCAGCACTGGCGCCCCAAGGGTGTGTGCTCTCCCCACTGCTCTTCTCCCTTTATACCAACGACTGCACCTCAAGAGACCCGTCTGTTAAACTCCTGAAATTTGCAGACGATACAATGGTCATCGGCCTCATCCGAGATGGTGATGAGTCTGCATACAGACGGGAGGTTGAACGGCTGGTCTGGTGGTGCGGTCAGAACAATCTGGAACTGAACACACTCAAAACTGTGGAGGTGACGGTGGACTTTAGGAGGAGCCCCCCCACTCTGCTGCCCATCACCATCACCAACAACACTGTGACTGCTGTTGAAAGCTTCAGGTTTCAGAGTTCCACAATCTCTCAGGACTTCAAGTGGGAGACCAACACCGTCACTATCATCAAAAAGGCTCAGCAGAGGTTGTACTTTCTGCGCCAGCTCAGGAAGCTCAACCTGCCTAAGGAGCTGCTGACACAATTCTACTCTGCCATCATTCAGTCTGTTCTTTGCTCTTCCATCACTGTTTGGTTTGGATTGGTCACCAAACAGGAGAAGAACAGACTGCAACGGACCATAAGGTCTGCAGAGAAAATTATTGGTGTCAACCTGCCCTCCTTCCAAGACCTGCACCTGTCCAGAGTCAGGAAACGGGCAGGTAACATCTCTGCGGACCCATCACACCCTGGTCACAATCTGTTTAATCTTCTCCTCTTAGGGAGGTGTGATAGATCACTGTATGCAAAAACACCCAGACACAAGAATAGTTTTTCCCTCAAGCTGTCTCTGTGATGAACAGCTAAAATCCAGATTCATATATCAGTAATATCACTTGTAAAATATCTGCACACTCATACCGTCATTCTGTGCACACTGTATACTTTATCTATTTCATACTTGGATTACTTTGCACTATGCACCTATTGCACCATTTTTTTGTTTGTTTTTGTGTATACGCTTTTTATCTGTTTAGTACTATGAGAGCTAAGTGAAACCGGAGTCAAATTCCTCATGTGTCCACATACCTGGCAATAAAAGTGATTCTGATTCTGATTGTCATCCTATTGATTGAAAACACCTGACTCTAATTTCACCTTCAAATTAATTGCTAATCCTAGAGGTTCACATACTTTTGCCACTCACAGATACGTAATAGGGCAGCACGGTGGTGTAGTGGTTAGCGCTGTCGCCTCACAGCAAGAAGGTCCGGGTTCGAGCCCCGTGGCCGGTGAGGGCCTTTCTGTGCGGAGTTTGCATGTTCTCCCCGTGTCCGCTGGGTTTCCTCCGGGTGCTCCGGTTTCCCCCACAGTCCAAAGACATGCAGGTTAGGTTAACTGGTGACTCTAAATTGAGCGTAGGTGTGAATGTGAGTGTGAATGGTTGTCTGTGTCTATGTGTCAGCCCTGTGATGACCTGGCGACTTGTCCAGGGTGTACCCCGCCTTTCGCCCGTAGTCAGCTGGGATAGGCTCCAGCTTGCCTGCGACCCTGTAGAACAGGATAAAGCGGCTACAGATAATGAGGTGAGGAGGAGATATGTAATATTGGATCATTTTCCTCAATAAATGACCAAGTATAATATTTTTGTCTCATTTGTTTAACTGGGTTCTCTTTATCTACTTTTAGGACTTGTGTGAAAATCTGATGATGTTTTAGGTCATATTTATGCAGAAATATAGACAATTCTAAAGGGTTCACAAACTTTCAAGCACCACTGTATATAGTGCACCTTCAACCTCTTAAGACCGAGGATGCTGGGAGGGAGGTGTGGCTCACCTAGAGAGAGACACCCACAATTATTCCAAAATAGTTCCACAATTATCTGTAAGACCTCAGAGAAAGACCTCAGAGAAAGTATTTCCAGTGTTTTTTTTTTTTCAATAATTTTTTATTTTATTTTATTTTTTTATATCCTATAAGTCAGCCAACAGGCTAACGTTTTCATTGGC
Organism: Neoarius graeffei; assembly: GCF_027579695.1. Classification (NCBI taxonomy): domain Eukaryota; kingdom Metazoa; phylum Chordata; class Actinopteri; order Siluriformes; family Ariidae; genus Neoarius; species Neoarius graeffei. Next base: position 4,610,791 of record NC_083583.1, on the reverse strand, counting down.
GAATACTCGGAGATGGGTTTGAGAATACTTCCTGATGCTTGGGGAAGCATCGCAACCAAACGCCTCATTTTCATTGATACCCCATCGCAAAGCAGTGCGAGCTGTAGTGTGACCGTAGCCTAATGACCTGAGCCGATCTGATCCTACGCCACTGTACAGTGTTTTGCATTGTATTCTTGGACTTTGATACCACCGGTTGTGTGTTTTTTCTCATCCAGCCAACAGGTGATGTGTTGTCCATCCATCTGGCGTCGTCCACATTTCACAAAAATCTCTCTCAATTCTTCACTGATTTTTATTCTTTTTGGCAGAAAGGTCGGTCTGCCTGGGGTGGATATAGCTTCTACGCAAATTTGCATAATTGCAATTAATAATGAAGATATGGAGTAATTAATCAATCAATCCCTAACAAGCAGTTTCCACACATCACTTCTTCTCCCTCAGTTCTTCACTGATTTTGATTCTTTCTGGCATGAAGGTAGGGGTACCTAGGGTGCATAGAACTTCTACCCAGATTTGCTTAATTAGTTATTAATGAAGTTATGCACTAATAAACCTTAATGAGCAGTTCAACAAAAAAATTGCTGCTTCTTGGTCAATTCCTTGCCGTTTTGGATTCTTTCTGGTAAATAGGTCGGTATTCCTAGGGTGGACATCGCTTCTATATATAGCTTGTATATACCGGTAGCGTATATAGCTCGCAACATTTATTGTGCAAGGTGGCCCACTTTAGATCGTTCCTTCTGGACTAGACGGGGCCGGAGTGAGCTACGCTGTCACTGATGGGCTCGTTTATTTCAAAAACTTTTTACCGGAAGTCAATAGTAGCCTGGTACTGGATGTGCAGGGTTTAAGAAATTAATTCATTTATGGCACCTAAAACTTCTATGTTCGTGAAAAGGTTCTGAAAAAAAAAAAAGGCTCCTTTTTTGGGGGGGGGTTGGCTAGATTGCATTGTAAACTTATAAATAGCACTTGATCCACTACACTGTAATATTTTTCCATTTTATTTCTTTTACATTGTGTGAACAACTTGATGAAGCTATGAGATACTATACTGAGATCATGTAGCTTCATCTCATCTCATTATCTGTAGCCGCTTTATCCTGTTCTACAGGGTCGCAGGCGAGCTGGAGCCTATCCCAGCTGACTACGGGCGAAAGGCGGGGTTCACCCTGGACAAGTCGCCAGGTCATCACAGGGCTGACACATAGACACAGACAACCATTCACACTCACATTCACACCTACGCTCAATTTAGAGTCACCAGTTAACCTAACCTGCATGTCTTTGGACTGTGGGGGAAACCGGAGCACCCGGAGGAAACCCACGGGGAGAACATGCAAACTCCGCACAGAAAGGTCCTCGCCGGCCATGGGGCTCGAACCCAGAACTTTCTTGCTGTGAGGCGACAGCACTAACCACTACACCACCGTGCCGCCCACATCATGTAGCTTATGTTATGTTGTTAATTCACTATTTTGAGTCATTGAATAAATAAAATGATGTTTGTGTTGATGTGATGCACTCTCTAAGTTAAACATGGTCATGGTGTGAAGGATAAACTGACTCAGCACTCAACCCATGAAATGAACAATTTCTCTGATTAAGAGGAGGGAAAAATACCCTTTTTAAAAAGATGGCCTTATCAATGAATTAAAGATTAATCTATTAAATTTTGTCCTGAAATGACATTTCCTAGTGTTTTATTTATCAGTTTCAGTGTGTCGTGTTTGGTGACATGAAACTGTCAGATGGTGGCGCTGGACTTTATCCTGATAATCAGTCGAGCTGAAATCGTGCAGTAAAAACACACTGAAGTTCAAGGTCAAAATCCAGTGTAACTGAGACACGCCTTTGCTTTAGATGAACTCCGCCCCGTGGGGGTGTAACGCTGACGTGACCTTCTGAATAGCGTTCGAGTTTGTAGTTACATCTGGGGTCAGAATTGTTGATGGTTTTATTACATTTTAATGATTTAAGTTTAGGATGAGGAAGTGTGTGACCTGGGAGGAATGCCTGGGTTTTTTGTGTGTGTGAGAGAGAGAGATTGTGTTCAGTATGAAACGCTCTGAACCTTGAGAGAGAACAAAAGTCACAAACTGCAGCTGAGTTCAGGACAAAAACATCAAAGTGACTGTTTTTTTAACCCCCCAACGCTCTATTGTCATCGTTCTTGTATTCAGACACACAGAGAAACACACACACGCACCACATGCAGGCAGGTTTTACTCCACACACTGCCTGCGTACAGGAAATACTCCTTTATTATTATTATTATTATTATTATTATTATTATTATTATTTCCACTCTTGGAAAAGAAGTTTCTAGCTTCAGGTGGCGAATCCGCTGAAAACGCGCAGGTGAGAGCTCTCCGATCTGAACATAAACACATTTACACCTTTTCAGGCAGATGACTGAATAAAGTTGGCGTTTTATTCAGGATTTATTTGCACACCTGAGGCCTTTTAAAGAATAACCTGAGCTGAATTTATTCAACGTTTTCTCTTGACTTATTTTTCTTCTATTTTTATTACATTATATTTTAATTTTATTATATTTTATCTCATTTTAAAAATTATTTTAAATAAATGTCATTTTTTCGATTTCAAGCTTGAAATTATATTCATGTTCTCATCTGAGATTTTACATTTTTCTTTTTTCTAGAAATAAAAATAAAATGATCAGCCATTTGAACAAAAATGATTTGAAGTTGAAAATTAGATTTAATAATCCTTTAATTGTCTTATTTACTATAAAAATATTAAAGTGTAACAGATTCACCTAAATTCAGGATATTTCCCCTCTACATTTTTTTTCTTTTTTTTTTAACAAAGCGTTTAAATATCTGAATAACAGGATGAAAATAATTCAGCTGTGTTTTCAGTCTTGTTATGGATTGTGCTTCTAGATGATTTCATAAACATAAAGCTAAAGTTATCATGCTACGTCTGGTGCTTGTAAGCTAGCTAGCCAAGCAAACGTTGTGCTAACCAAACATGCTGCGCTAAACATTATAAATATAAATATCTCAAGGTATTATGTCGTCACATTTTAAATTTAGTTCAGGTCAGTTTTGGATGAATAAATGCTGTTGATTTGAGTTAGCAATTAGCAGGTGGGAGGTTAGCTTAGCTTAGCTAGCTGTGTAAGTCATGTGCATGAAGTCTGCAGTCGAGTGTAGATTTTGATGGTGTTGCTTCGTGTATAAAGAGTCAATAAAGTGTTTCGTTGCTGTACATCAGGTTTACAGTGCTGATTCTCTGACTAACTCCTGCTCCTGTAATTAGCACTATCTTTTAATTAGCCTGTTAAGGCCTTGTTAGCGGTGATGCACTGCAGCTGTAATGCTAATGCAAGTTGGTCCAAAGCTTCGTGATAAATGTATAATGAACGTATGTTCACACACTACTAATTCTCAGAGTAATGAAACTGAAAGGTGTGTGTGTGTTGCCTGCGACCCTGTAGAACAGGATAAAGCAGCTAGAGATGATATGAGGTGTGTGTGTGTGTGTGTGTCTGCAATTTAAAGCCTGAAAATCCTGCAGTTGTTTTTTGCGTTCATAAAAAAATGTATTTTTTGAATGAACGCAGCTCGTGGAGTTTGGTTTTCAAGGGTGTCGGGTTTCACCTCCATGTGAGCGTCGGTTACAGAAACAGTTTAATGTTCAACCAGATGGAACTGCAGGAAGTTTCTGTGGCATGTTTGAGTTTCCAGAAACCAGATTCCAACAGTGACCTGATAACTTTTCACTTCATCGCACAGCAGATATGGGATTGATCTACACCGTCAGATTCAGCATGGTGTTCTTTCTTTCTTTCTTTCTTTCAAGTCACCAAATCACTTGAGATGATTAATACAATTTAAAATAAATAAATATCTTGATTACTCTCGACTGTATGTTCCAGGTATACGGTCTCTCCAGTAAGTGTTTACGGAATTTCTACACAAATGAGAAAATCACATGCAATCATGCTATAATCTGAACCGACGTAAAATTGTTTTGTGGTGATAAATTATATTTTCTGTAATTTTCCTGATCAGAATTAAATATTTTAAACCTTGATCTTATTTTAATTATGTATTCATTTTTTTATTCCTTTTTTGCCAACATTGAAGATTCTTTTGCTTTCTTAAGAAAAAGTCTGAAGAAAAAGTATCTGGTTGGTTTTCAAATAATTTATGCATGAAAGGGTTAATATTTTTGGAACTATCAGTGTTGGGGGGGGGGGGAATGTCAAGTCAAATTTGTATAGCACTTTTAACAATAGACATTGTCCCAAAGCAGCTTTACAGAATCTGAATGACCCAAGACATGAGCTAATTTTATCCCTAATCTATCCCCAATGATGAAGCCCGTGGCGACGGTGGCAAGGAAAACAACTCAAGGAAGAAACCTTGAGAGGAACCAGACTCAAAAGGGAACCCATCCTCACCTGGACAACAACAGACAACATGACTATAACAGTTTTAACATGAAGACAGTTTTGTTGATGTTATAAACTCTTCATTGATGGAAACTTGAGTGCAAAACTGTTCATGACAACTGCAGTCCTAAAGTTAGCAAGTCAACTGTAGTCCTCAGCCATAAAAGCATTACTGTAAGAGTCCAGAGTGTCCTCCAAGTGTGACTTTCAACTGTCCACATGGGGCCGTCCTCTACAGGAGCGATGTGATGAGACTCCAACCAGACACAGGGCACCAGGATGGATCAGGCAGGTCTGAGGAGCAGAAGAGGTCAGCACCTCAATCCCAGGACCGACATGTAACTCAGAGGGACAGATTTGGGGGGAGAAGAGAGAGAAAACACAGGTTGTTAGGTATGCCCAATGTCACCTGAATAAGTAGGAACAGTTATACGTTTTGCGCTGAGTACAAGCAGGGACTCCGGCAACTAACTATGACAGCATAACTAAAAGGGAAGAGCCAGAAGGTAACACAGGCATGAGAGGCCCCGGGACATAAAGCAGCAGCCACTACACCGTCAACAAACTCGAGTGAGCAAGCGAGTGGGGACTGACAGCATCCATACATCCCAGATTACCAAAACACTCTGTCTGAGGACCCTCCAGATCTACTCCTTTACCTCATAAAGGCCATTAACAAAAGACTTAACTAAACAGATATGTTTTCAGCTTAGACTTAAACGCTGAGACTGTGTCTGATTCCCGTCTGAAAAATGGAGAAAATGGGTTTCACAATGGTGTGAAAATCAAAGTGCACAAAAGGAAGAAAAAATGAAAAAGAAATTTTTTGTATAACTTATAAATATGGATGTGATTTAAAAAAAAAACTTTATTGGATTATCATAACAAATTGTATTAAAATCATAATTAATAAATTGTTTTTATAAAAGTAAATGCCTGTAATTCAGGCATTTGTGCATTAATCCAAAGCTACATGGTTTATAAATGAATGACTGAATTTATATGAAATGAATTCATTTAGAAGAATTTGCACATGCACTATATAAGAATATAAACAGCCAGTCAACATTATTTTTTAAACACAGCACTGGCTGTTTATTAAACCTAAATAACGTAATCCGTGTTGTGTATTATAGAAACATCTCATATTGTGAGATATTTGTGTCATCCTAAATGTGACGAAATGGTTTTTTTTAGAGCAGGATATAATCAGCAGATTAAAGTAAAACAAGAAGTCACAAGATCCAGTCAGTAAAAGTTATTTTGAAAGTTTTGCGTAAAACTGTAGATGTAAGTAAACATGATAGTGTCATGCGATTACGAATAGACTACATGATCGGTCAAGTGCGATGTTGAAGAAACGGATGTTTGTTTCATCAGATTCCTCTCACAAGTATCAAAACAATCAGTGATTTTAATTCACTGAGATCTGGGTTGAGTTTCACCAAAAATGTGGTGGTGATGATTCTACGGTTTAATGATGCTCTTACCTTCATTAAATATTAAACCTGTGATACTTTTGGTTTTCACACTTGCTGATTTTGTTTAATTTATTTCCTTTGACGTTCTTAAATATTTCTTTAGCAAATGAAAAGAAGAGAGCAAAGTTCAGTTTCATGAACGAACCGCATGTGTGCTTCCTCGCTGGCTCATAATGGAGCATGCTACGAGTGACACGCCAGCAGCCAACTGTTTAACAGGTGTATGGTTCGGTTGCACCAGTAACATGCAGCAGTACAACAGAAACAGTGTGGAGTGAGAAAATAAGTGCAATGATGAAGAAATTGTTAATAAAGGTAAAGTGCCGGTGCAAACCCTCTTTGGTGTTTAGTAAAACCTAACAGCGGTTTTTAGCTCATCCAGCCGTAGGCCAGGTTTTGATGAGCTTATGCAATCACGCGTTGTCGTCGTCCGTCCACAATTTACAAAAATCGCTACTCCTCCAACAGGATTGATCAGATTTAAATCAAACTCATGTACAATGTTCCCCAGGTGGGTGTGCATAAAAGTTGTCAAGACGGTGGCGCCACCGGTCATATTACGATTTTATGAGCATCTGAAATTTTTGGGTGACTTGTCACATTGAACACTTGTGTTTGTAAACTACTGGGACATTTTCACTGAAACTCACCCAGAAGACTCTAAAGGCATATTCCAACAAGAATTGTTCACCAGGTGGTGCCACCTACCATGGATGCAGCTACACAGGGGTCATATGCAATTTCACAAAAATCACTACTCCTCCTACAAGATTGATTTGATTGATTGATTTGGATTTCAAACTTGCACACAACCGTGGCTGGTATGAGCTCCAGCCTCACTGAGGCTATTTAAGACGTGCAGTGAAAAGTTAATCATGGATAGGCATGGACGAAGTTGTTTTTGTGGCTGACCTTATTGCCCAGGTATTTGTTGGAGTTTCTCTTTCAGACTGCACAGTTTGGCAGAGGAGAGTATTTAAATGAATCGTGCAACATGATTTACTAAGGTTTTGCGGTCATCAATGTACAGCTAATTATTTAACGCTTGAAAAAAAGCAAGTCTTAGTTTGCGTTTGGCATTCAGATGTTGAAAGAGTGACGGACACTCTGAGCGAGTGTTTGGGTGTGTGAGATACGTTGCCTTGCACTTATGATTGTGTTCCTGTGGTGGTGCACAAACATTGTTTGTATGTATGGATGTCGGATGGGTGCAAAAGCCATCAAAAATCAGGTCCCATGCATCACCATACTCAAAGTATGGAGCTCGGCTCTGCTGTTAAAAAACCGACTGCGTCTGTGTTTAGCTCCTCTGTCCATGAGGCTGATGATCTGTTGGCGTGGCGTCGGTCGTCCACAATTCAGTTAAATTGTATCTCCTCCATCGGTTCTTCACAGATTTCCGTTCCGATTGTTTTGTTTGAAAAAACTCATCACTCCGCACAAAACTTGATCGTTGTTTTGTCAATTTATTTATTTTTTGATAACGAGTTACTAATTTGCCAAATTAATGAATTTTCCAGGTCTCTCACTAGAATTGTATCTCCTCTCAGATTCCTGTTTTGGGTCGATCTTTCTTCAAGGAACAAAACTTGCTCATTTGTTTGTTGATTGATTTTCCTGTTGTAAACAATTTGTTTACAACTTTAAATCATATCTCCTCCCTCAGTTCTCAATGGATTTCAGTTCTGATTTGTTTTGTTTAAAAGAACTAAACCTTCGACACAACTTGCTCATTGTATTGTCAATTTTTTTTTGCTGACAAATTAGTAATTAGGTCAACTTTAATGAGTTTCTTTCTGACTAGAACTGTATCTCCGGTCATTTATCATTTCAGTTCTGATTGATGTTTTGGGTCGATCAAAACATCTTGGGGAACAAAATTCAGTCCTTTTGTTGATGTTTCTGTTGTGAACGGTTTGTCGTGGAGGCGGGTCCTCTCTCACATCGTCACATTTCAGTTCTGTTTGTTTTGGTCGTCATGGTTGTTTTGATGGCAGAACAGATGAGCTCCTACGCCCTTGACGTTCTGGTCGTTAATTTGCACAATGTTAGTGGATCAGTCACAGAACTGGCCACTCCCATTGGTGCTTTTTTTTTTTTTTAAATTGTAGTCTCATGCTAATAGGCCATTAAAAACAATCAATAATGATCAGTATTGACTGAATTGAAACATTTTATTGTGATAATTTTTTCAGCTACATCGCCCGGCCCGGGCTGTGCTGCTGTTCACCACAGAGCCCATCGAATCTTTTCGGCTATTGGTATCTATAGCTGAAATTTTCCTTTCGTGATTTATTTGTTTTTTGTGTTTGTTTCCCTGACATGATGATAAATAGCGATCAGTGTACTTCTCCAGGGATTCCATGGTGTTCAGATGATGGAGACATGATGGAAGAGAGGTCTTTAGCTTGTACAAGTTATTTTAAAATCAGTTTTTATTCCCAAGAGCAGCACAACTTTATTTTTTTATTTGTTATCTAGCAGCAGGACGGCGTCATGTTGAATCTTCTTTAACTCATGACTTCAGTCTTCTCACATCCTCAATTTGATGTTTTCTTCAAACCTGACAATTAAAATCTAATTCTTCGCAGATGTCCTAATTACTGTCCATACATCACAGCCTGGAAGTAAGAAGTTTGGGTTAATTATTTCCACCAAATTTGCTCAACTTTTATTTTGTTTAAAAATCAGTCCCTCTTTTATCAGTGTGTCCACAGAGAAGTGCATTTGAAAGCAATTAGATTCTGGCTGTAATGCTGCAATTCCTTTGATACATCGCTTGAAAATTTTCCTTTATAAATATTCATCAGTGACTAATTTTGCTCCAGTGACGCATCAGAAGTGCTGATGCAGGCCTTGTCCTGGATTAAACCCTGGAATCGGACAAAAATCCACACGCCAAGTGTCGATCAGAATGCATCATGTGGCTTTTTAGTGCTGATGAGTGAAAAAGCTGCACATGAAATAAAACTGTGAATATTAGTTTCTAAAGAGTTCAGAGGTAAAGAGAAATATTGGTCATTCCAAAACTTCATTTTAACTCCTTTCCAGAGGCAAAAACATGGAATTTCCACGTGTTGTGGGCGTGCCCATGTTCAGCATTGAACGCACGCTTGCCATCCAGTTTAATAGGAACGTGTTGTTGATTCTAAGATCCCTGTTCTTGGCTGCAGGAGTGGAACCCAATGTGGTGTTCTGCTGTTACATGCTGAGATGCTTTTCTGCTCACCACGGTTGTAAAGAGTGATTTATATGAGTTACCTGTATCCTTCCTGGCAAAAAAGCTCAAACCAATCTGTCCATTTCTCTCTGACCCTCTCTTATCAACAAGGTGTCCTGTCCCCCCCCAGAACTGTCACTCACTCGATGTTTTTTTTGTTTTTCTCACCATTCTGTGTAAACTCTAGGTGTGTGTGTGTGCGTGTGTGTGTGTGTAAACCCCAGGAGATCAGCAGTTTCTGAAATATTCAAACCAACACCCATGCCACAGTGAAAGAAAGTCACACTTTGAGATCAGTGTTTCCCATTCTGATGTTTGAACATTGTGAACATTAACTGAAGCTCTTGATTTGTATCTGCGTGACTTGATGCGTCGTGCTGCTGTCGAGGGATCGGCTGATTACAGACCTGCAGAAAACAGAACAGCAGGTGGATGGGTGTTTTTCTAATAAAGTAGATGGTGAGTGTATATCACTAGAATAGCTGCTGATTTTACTATCTGTGTGAGTAAAAAATATTATTTCCCATTATAGACCTAAAATATTATTTCATGCTTTCTGGCCGAGACGGTGTACCCTCTATGAATTGTACATGTGAATATTATTTAAATCCATTGTTTACACCAGAGTCATGGTTTCTTTTGCGTTCCTGTACTGACCTCCAGCGGCACAAGACTTTTTCCTCCCCTTATTCCGGAGATCTCGTTCGTTTCCCTCCGCTCGTTTCTGCTGTTTTTCTGTCAACAGAATGTACACAACTGGGTGTTCCTAATAAAGTGGCCGGTGAGTGCATCTGTGACGTCACATTCCGCAGTAGTGATTAATGGCTCATATGAAAGGAGACACTCAGGGCTTTAAGAATTTGCAGCTTTATCAGAATATTTCTTATTTTAATGAGCCTTCTAGGTTTAAAAATGTGAGCTGGCCTCGTCGTTAGTGTGTCTGCCTCTCGACCAGGAGATCACGCCATACCAAAGACTAATCATAAAAATGCTAAAATGGCTGAGGGCTGTAGAAACGGAGATCAGCGCCGCCCAATGCGCCTTAAGTGCCTGGTTAGTACTGGGACGGGAGACTGACTGGGAAGACCAGATCCTGTCATGGGAGGGACTTTGACTAGGTTTAAATGTTATAAAAATGTTTTTGTGGCAGTTGTATATTTTATCTCTGTACCAATTATTGTGGAATGGTGTGAATTTTTGCCCAGCAGGAGGCTCGCATCCCTCCCCTTTCCCCTCACCCTGCTCATCAGCAGCTAAACACGGAGTCACGATATTCTACACACAGAAACCCAACAGTGTCCTGACTGACCTGAGACCAAACCTGCGTCGATAAAATAATTCATTTGTTTATACCGATTGAAAATGTACGATAAGTTGATTTCCATTTTGCCAGCAGAAAGGATCGCCAGTGTACTGTGAGAAAGGGTTATGACATCATGTATAATTAAAAAAAAAAATACAGATAAATAATGACACTATAATGGGTTTAGTTTGCATTTCCTGCCTGCTTGGAGAGATTTTTGTGATTTTATATGCATATAGGGATTCTGGATTGTGATTGGTCATAAGGTGTTGATTAATTTCCTATAAGAGCAGCTCAGACAGTAGTGCAGCTGCAAGACTTGTACGATGGACGCACCATTAATTATCAACGCATTTAAAAAAGGTGTAATTGTTGATCTGTGAGAAGACTGAGAGTGGCTGCTGAGGGAACGACTGTCCACTTGAGAGCTTCTGTAGAGAACTTGGGGAAGCCATGGCCTAATGGTTAGAGAAGCAGCTTTGGGACCAAAAGGTTGCTGGTTTGATTCCCTGGACCAGCAGGAATGGCTGAAGTGCCCTTGAGCAAGGCACCGAACCTCCAGCTGTTCCCCAGGCTGCTCGGAGTGTTGTACGTTGCTCTGGATAAGAGTGTCTGCTAAATGCCTGTAATGGAATGTAATGGAATTGAGAACAGGAAGTTGAAAAAGAATCCAGTTCCGTACACTAACAGTAACTTTTCTTTAACATACCAGATTATTTTCCGATAACAGCACAACACTGAGTGGATTTATTCACTCGGTAACAAAGTGTAAAAAGGTTTATTTGTATGATGAAAACTAGGAGCCATGTTTGCTATTAGCTAGCTAAAATTAGCCTATGCGTTTCAGTATATCGTGCAAGTACGTAGCCATTTTCACTATGCTAGCATGAATTAGAAAGAATCGCAAAGTTGTACTAATCACCCATGTTTATTTATCTTTGCTGAAGAATGTCAGAGCAGCCAAGCAACTAAAACCTAAACCTATTCCTGTGTGTGTGTGTCTCTTCTCTCCTGGGTGTCCAACTCTTTTCACTGCGCTCTAATTAGCTTTCCGTTGGCATACTACTTTTCCCCGAGCTGTTTTGTGCCGCACAGGTTCATGGCAACACGCTGAAATGTGCTGTGTAACGAGCAAGGCTTACCCGACGTACCCCCTGCTGTGGTGATGGGGCTCATTTCAGTGAGTCAAACCGATCAGAGTCGACTCTTGACTCCCAAATGATTCATTTTTTCAAAACCTGAAAGTGTGCTGTGAAGGTGTGCTGTGGTCTCTGGCACCAAGACGTGAGCAGCAGACCCTTTAAGTCCTGTATGTTGAGAGTTGGGACCTCCATGGACTGGATTTTGACACGTACCACCTCCCTAAACATTAACCAAGTTCACCCCTTTATGGCAAAGTATTCCCGAATGGCAGTGGCCTCTTTCAGAAGGATAATGTGCTCAAGGTTCAAGGTGTTGACTTGGTGTCCAAATTCCCAGATCTCAATCTGATCAAGGATGTGTGGGATTTCTTGGACAAACAAGTCTGATCCATGGAGGCTCCACATCAAGATTTACAGGACTTAAAGGATCTGCTGCGAACGTCTTGGTTCCAGAAACCACAGCACACCTTCAGAGCTCTGGTGGACTCGATGAGTCAGAGCTGTTTTGGTGGCATAAGGAGACCTACGTACATGACAGTTAGATTGAACAAGTTCTTTCCCAATAAATAAATAAACCACTCTTAAGGAATGTGAGTCGACTCCTTAGTGAGTGACACATCACTCGTGGCTTCAGGATTGAATCTCTAGAGCGTCTGAGGGACGTCTTTCAGCTGGATCGAGCCTGTGTGTCCCGGTTCTTTGCCACGGAGAGCCATGAGGTCATGTGGTGTGGTGTGGTGTGAAGAAGAGAAAGTTACTGATGGGAGAAGAGCAATCTCTACTGGTGGACTGGCTGATGGGATAACATGCAGAGAGAAAAAGCAAAAAACCAACCAAACAAAGAAAACAACTTTTATCAGCAGCAGTAATGAAGCATTGATTGTTCATAAACAGATGCTTGGAAAAAGCCCAGGATAAAGTGTGTGATGTGGACTACAAACTGAAGAGTATTGATTTTGTTTTGAGAGATTGTGTTTTGAGAACGAGTGTGTGGCTTGAAAGCACAGCGTAATAAAAAATAATAATACGCCCTGTCCCGCCCGGCAGCTCAGCGGATTTATTTTTCATTTGGCTGCTTCAGGAGATGTTCAACACGGGTTAAAAGTTAAATCACAGACGCCATGTGATTTAAAAAATGGAGCTTTAATGTTTATTAACCATGTATAATATTAGGGCTGGGTATCACCAGATACCTCACGATACGATACTATGGCGATATTTTACCCACGATAACGATAATCTCACGGTACAGCGATTCTGCGATTAATCGATATATTGTAAGAAATTTCAACCACATCACGATATCTGTGTCACTGAAGAAAATCAGAATTTATTGACCACTGTAAAATTACATTTCACATACATAACTACACACGCTTGCCAGACATATATTTGTCTCTATTCCACTGCTGGCAAAACCAAGAGTTGCTTCACTACAACATACAGAAAATTCCCATTTCTGCGCTAGTATTATCAACTTTTCTGTAAGCATGGACACATCAGTGCTGCTTAACAAGCAGAATCAAATTGTTTTATGAAAACTTAAAACTTGCACTGCAGACTGCACATACATTTCAGTGCTAACACTAATATCAATTTGTTCTTTGTAAACTTGAGAACATATACCTGAGAACATTTAACTTGTGCTTATTTTGCAGGAACAACACACTGTCTGAAACACATTGAAAAGTGCAGTGGGCATCTTAGTCTCCCTGAGCACGATTATGACACAAAGTGCAGTGTGGGTCAGTGTCCACACACTGAAACTGAACTGAAACCTCAGTGAATCACGTTTCTTCTGAACTTAGAGTAAATACTCAAAATAAAATGCAGTGTCTCACACGCACTAAAATTGAAAATGCAAGATAAAGTGCAGCTTCTTGCCTTTGGCCTTAAATGACAAAATGAAGTTTACAGTTACAGTAAGTCACACATCACTGAAGTAGATGGGAGGACTTTGGCGCTGTCCAGTGTAGTTTGCTTCGGGTCGGGTTTCGGTGGCTCCGGCTGAGCTAATATGTTGGGGTGGTGTCGTGCTAAGTAAGTTTGCAAGTTTGTTGTGTTACCTGAATATCTAATTGGAGCGAAACAGGTTTTGCAGAGTGCGTACTCTTTGTCCGGCTCACTGTTTTTTCTCCTTTCCTTTGGAATCCAAAGTGCCTCCAAACATCTGCCTTAAAGTTCGGCGGCGTCTCTAGGTTTACGTTAACAGCCATGTTTGCCTGTTTTTTTTCCTCACTGCAACCGCCGGGGAAAAAAGAGAAGACGAAGAGTGCCTTGCAGTGAGGTAGCGGCACAGCGACACCTCACGGAGCGGAGGTGCGGAAGTCGTACTGGATTTACAACCCGTCTGAAACATGATTTATTATTTGAAAAAATATCGATATTCAAATTTTGAGTATCGATATTGAATCGGAAGACAAAGTATCGCGATATATCGCCGTATCGATATTTTTGCACACCCCTATATAATAGAATATGCAAAGTTAGATTTTGCTTCTCTTATGAACACTGATCAGAAGCTGAACACACTTTTTATCCTCCAAACCCTCAAAGAACCTTTTAAGAACCATCTTTTTCTCAGTTCTGCAATAACAAGAAGTAGTCCATCAGGAAAACCTCTTCAAATTTTAGTTGAAATTATTTTTGCTTTACTCTTGAATGCTACATTAAATGCGAGTGTTTTTAACTTTGGCTCAAATACAAATTTGAGCAAATGTTTGATGGAACACTCTAAACGTTCAGACAAGTAGATTTTTTTTTTCCCATTCCATTGAGTAGATGCTCTTCTCCAGAGCAGTCTGGGGAGCAGTTGGGGGTTAGGTGCCTTGCTCAAGGGCACTTCAGCCATGCCTGTTGGTCCAGGGACTTGAACGGGCAACCTTTTGGTCCCAAAGCTGCTTCTTTAACCATTAGGCCATGGCTTCCCCCATTCATTTTAATCTTTTATTAATTTAGCCTTATTTGTTTTTGTTTATTTATTCATTCACAGAGAAACTTGTAATCACACAATTCAGCAAAACTGTTCAGAAGCTCCATAACCATCAGTCGTTGGAGTTAAATATCAGGATAAATATTTGCTCTGGAGGTGAGTAAATGACAGCGTGTCACGTGGTGTTATCTGTGCTACCCCGATGAGGTCATTGACTCTGGGTGTTTACGAGCTGAAAGTTGTACAATAGCCCCGCGAGCCAGCGTGACCCATGTCTGGGATGTAAAGTTCACATCAGTTGGGTCGAATTTCAAACTGAGGTTGTGGTTAAATTCTTGTGGAGGAAGTTCCTCTGAAACAGAACACTGTGTGATGGTGTCGGATACCTCGTCTGGAAAAGTTCACACAGAAAACTTTTTCTTCTCCACTGAAACCTGAAAAGTGGCATAACAGTGAAACGGGCAGGAGGAAACACGGAGACGTCGATACGGTAAAAATAGCCGAGGCCTCTTGGGAGTTCGAGTGCTGTAAGGTGGAAAGTTTGCAGAGTGAAGCGATACGAGAGGACGTGTGTGTGTGTGGTGTTTTTAGTGTGGGGTTGGTGTGAGTCCAAGCGAAACACTTCCTCTCTGAGGCGAGTTTCTGCCTCCTGATTGACCTCATCACTGCTGGACTCATGAGGTTGTGGAGGAGGATCTGATAGAGCTGTGGAGCACTTAGATCAGGTTCAGTCCTGGAACTCCTTTTTCAGATTATTCGGATACTTCAGAGTGACCTCGGCTTCGACGTTTCATTTCATCGAGATTTGACCCACCAACATCTGGATCAGACACGCCTTCAGAATGAGGTCATGAGGAAGTAGATAATCAACCCTTCCTCGCTCAGGTGAGATGAGGGCACGATAGTGGATGGGACAAAAGGTTGGAGAAGAACATTTAATAAATCTCCCATGTGGTAAAAAGTTGCTTTAAAGTTCAGAAATTCTTTACTCAGGTAAAAGTTTGAAGTTCTGCTAAAAGTTCTGCTCAAATACAGCTCCAAGTTCCTCAGTGAAGCAGTATGGTCAATTTCAGGAGAAATGGTGGTCATAGATGTCATAATTTGCATATTCATTGACTTGTCATGATTTATTTAAATATCAAAATGTGTTGCATGAAGAGAACTTTTACTGAAGACTACTTTTTTTTCATAGAAAGAAGCTGTATTTGATCACGAAACCACAAACTATTTACAAAATACTCAGATTAACTATTTTCTGTATTTTAAAAAACCTCTGTGAGCTGGAAAGCTGTATTGAGTGCAGGACCGTCGTTAGGATTAAAAAATTCACTCTGTTGGGCAATAAAGGGTATAAAAATTTGCCAAATCGAACAAGGTCACTAACTTTCCAACGTTAACATGGAAACGTATAAAATGTTAAATTTATTCATAGTATGACAAGTGCTTTCACCTCTGCAACATTAACAAAGGCTAACTCATATTTATTCTCTCCACATTCACTGGATATGAGCAACCGCGTGCTCTGACTGGCTACTCTACTACTAGGATATCAGCTCATATACTGCGAGTGGAGGAAAAACAAAATGGCGGAACGCGTTGCTGAACCAACCGAGGACGAAATAAAAACTCTCCTCGAAAACAAAACCCCAAAAAATAATACAAAAAGAAAAGCAACAAAATATGGAATAAAAGTATTTGATGATGATGATGATGACTTTTATTTTAATTGTTTTTTAAATTATTGCATTTTTCACAAACTGCTCCTGTCATTTCGCCGGTTTGTTTGCATTCTAAGCGGAAATCATTTTGTTGGCTGTTTTGTATAAAGTTTTTATTTATCGAATTTGCAAAAAATAAAAATGCGTCATTTCTCAAAATCCAGTGAACGTGGATAGACTAAGATATTCCACTCAGTCTCATCGTACGTGGATTATAGCGCTATCCGCTCGTGTACGACTCGATTTCATGGAATAACTGTTAAATGTCTTGATTCCTGATTTTGCACGTTAGCTAGCATGATATATAAACTAGCTGAACGCTAATAGTTAGCATGAATAAATAGTGTCCACAGCAGCAGGTGGATTCCAGTGATGAGGGTCGAATGTTGTTCTCTTTGCAGTCTCTTTTTCAGATTTTAAATGTGAAGCTGTCTGATGCTAAAAGGTCACCACTTTACAAATACATTAAGTCATTCTTTTATCACGCTTTTAATTTATGAATTTGCTGTAAAGAAAACGTACCTGCTGTTTGAAGGATAAGCTGACCTGCTACACTAAAAGAGAAACTTTACATTCATTCATCATTTTATCTGTAAAAAAAGGTCACTTCTTGAGATAAACAATGTGTCTGATTTAAGATCATAAAGGACATCTGATCCTTCAGGGTCATCCATGCCAAAAAAAAATCATTGACTTAAGAGGAATTCTATGATTAATTAATGAAGTGTCATTTGTGTTTTAATGTCGTCCTTGAATGAAATTTCAGTGTGTTTATTTATTTAAGGCTCTCCTCAATATTTATTTAATACCACTTGAGCTGATATCATGCAAGAAAAAGTCACTGAGACACGCCTTTATTTTACTCAAACTCCGCCCCGTTTCAGTTTAAAAATCTCCTCATTGTGAGCATGTTCCTCAACACAAATGAGAGCAGTGGAGAAAAGGAAAAGTATTAAATGAACTCAAAAATAGCAATAAAGAAATCGCACTGTTTTCCCACTGCTTCACTACCGAGAGGTTAGACCTCTAATCATTTACGAGCGCAACCTTGGAGAATTTGGGCCGTTTGATAAGTTATTACCTGTGTACCTTTTTGTTTGCCGTGCTACGCCGCTGTGCTAACTGAACCTTGGACTCAGATTTTTTGTGCTTCAGCCTTCAGAGCTGACAAAACCCTCTGTGTGACGAGAAACAGCCGAAACTGAGCCGAAACTCGCTTTATTTCACAGCCGCTCTCCTCTGATCTCGTGGCTTTCGGCTTGTTTGATTATCAAGCTGAAGTTTTCAATATGAGCCTGAAAGTAAAGCGATAAAGCGAACAGAGCGGTCTGAATCAGATACCATGGGTCTTATTGCGTTCCTAAAAGGCTGATTATCGACTCAGTGGCTGCATTCGGCTTTTAAAAACATCAACAGGGGAAAATCTTTCCGTTCCAGCTCCTTCTCGACGTTTTGGAGCATGAGCGTGGAGTAATTACATGGCTGCTGTTTACAGTCTCGTCTGTTAAGTGGCCTTTAATCAGAGGTTAAATTTGAGATGTAGCAAGTGGGAACAGACAACCAAGTGTAAACTCCTGTCTGTTACAAAGCACTGATACTGGAGACTCCTTTCATAAATGTTACATAAGCACATTTCTCCTTCCAGAAAGATTAAGTTGGGGGTAAAGTGCCTCGCTCAAGGGCACTTCAGCCATTCCTGCTGGTCTAGGGAATCGAACCAGCAACCTTTTGGTCCCAAAGCTGATTCTCTAACCATTAGGCCATGGCTTCCAAAGCCAAGATCAAGTCATGACCAAGACCAAGACATTGAGGGGTTGATCAAGTCAAGACCAGAACCAGACGTGTGTGTGTGTAGGGGTGGGGGAGGGGTGACACCCGTTAACAGGAAGAAAATTTCAAATGAGCAATGAGTCACGTTATTGGTCGCATCTGAAGCAGGAAGTTTTACATCCAATCACAGTAACTGTTAATAACAAATAAATCAGACAATGCACAGGCAGTTTAGTGAAATCCCCACAGCTATGGTCTTGACCGGTCTTGAAATCAAATCCCGAGACCGAGTAAAAATGCGGTCGGTTCTGAGACGAGACCGGGACCTTCAGAAAGTGGTTCTGAGACCAGACTCTAGTCCTACAACACCAAGTTATCCCTTTATTATTTAGAAATATGGGGCTTCACGGTGGTGTAGTGGTTGGCACAGTCACCTCACAGCAAGAAGGTTCTGAGTTCGAGCCCAGTGAACGACAGGAGCCTTTCTGTGTGGAGTTTGCACACAGTGGGTTTCCTCCGGGTGCTCCGGTTTCCCCCACAGTCCAAAGACATGCGGTTAGGTTAACGGGTGACTCTAAATTGCCCATAGGGGTGTGTGAGTGCGCAGGAAGGAACCAGCCACATGACTGCTGCAATTCTGGCCAAGTCACCCAGGTTCACCTCAGGTTCAGCAGTGATGACGACAACAGAGATTTAGAAATACGACCGATTTAATTTTTGACCAATAATTTTATATTTCAGTTGATTTCTCTTCTTTAAACTGTTTCTCATGGGCGTGCTCTCTCTCATCTCCACTTCTGTCACTGGTCAGTTCTCTCAAGTCTCTTGACAAAGTCTCGAGAGAGTTGATTTCAGAATAAAAGTCTCTGTAGCTCTTTTGCCATAGTGCCAAAGGGATTTCAGAATAAAAGTCCCTGTGGTTGTTTCGCCATAGTGAGTCCCTTCTTGTGTCAGACCTTCCTCAAGTCACATGGAGGATTTATCATGAATGAGGAAGAGTGACCATAATAATAATTTATTATTATTATTATTATTATTCATATAGCACTTCATACAGAAACTGCAGCTTAAAGTGCTTTACATTAAAGAATGAGACGAAAAAAATCAACATAAGTGGACATGATAAAATCTTTAAAAAACAACATTGACAAGATGGAAGGAAAGAAAGAAATTATTACAGTGAAAAATAAAAGATAAAATTATATACAGACACCTAGCTGTATGCTAAATTAAAAAGGAATGTTTTTAGCTGATGTTTAAAGATATTTACGGAGTCCGAATTCAATTATTCAACACCTTCTGACCAATCACAGTCCAGAATTCAGCAGCACTGTTAATGTAGTGGGGGGGAAATGTGCTTAAGGAACTTGTAGTACAGTAAAACTCACACTTTAGTAAAATACTCATTAAGGGATTCGATGGAACAATTTATTTGATTTTATTTATGTAATAACCAGTAGTGTGTAAAGTGTAATAAAATGGTTCAAAACACCTCCGTGTGTCTTTAGCTCAGTATCTGTGAACCGAAGCGTGAATACCAGATCGTGCAGGAATGCGCTAGTCATGTGATCGACTACTCTGTTGTCTTTGTGTGTGAGAGCGAGATGAGTGACGTCATGTTTGTGTAACCAGTGCTTTGTAATTGTTGGGTTCCTGAAGGTGATTTAAAGCCAAGTTGCTCTTGATGGCATGTTTGAAAGTATAAATCTTGAGCGTATTTATTTTACTGGAAGTGTTTATTAACAGAATTTAGCCTTTTTTTTTTGC
The DNA here is from genome assembly GCF_027579695.1 of Neoarius graeffei. Taxonomy (NCBI): domain Eukaryota; kingdom Metazoa; phylum Chordata; class Actinopteri; order Siluriformes; family Ariidae; genus Neoarius; species Neoarius graeffei. The sequence goes on along the minus strand of NC_083583.1, from coordinate 4,591,029 downwards.
ATAAAGTGTTTACGTAACGTCTGTGCACATGCACAAACACGTGTAGACTGAACAGCAATGACAAAAACCTCTACACGTTCATGTGTTTGCATCAGAGTTTGAAATGTTCTCATGAAGCCATTGTTTGCTTGAGAGATGAATCGATTAACACTCTGCATTTCTCGTTTTCCTTTCACGTGATCGTCAGATCTGCAGAACGAGCTGCGTTCCTGTCGAAACTGGTCCACAGTCAAACTGTGTCTCCTGGAAGGCCGAATGGATTCCGTGACAAATAGTTCAGAAGTAATGTGGCACCCAAACAAAAGGGGCTGAACGGTTCGGTTTGGCTCGTTAGCAAGAAAACTGGTGGATGAGAGAAAAAGACAAGCAGCGATGAGTGAAGTATTGACGTAGGTTTCGGTATGGTACGATCTGATTTAGTGATGTAATTATAATAATAATGTGTGTTGTTGAGATTGTGAATGGATTAGACGGTTTTTGTGAATGGTTAGGGCCCGAGCTCTGGCGGTACATGGCCTCTGGTGTCCACTAGAGGGCGCTGCACTGAGGTGTAAGGCCCTATTGTTTTCCCAAGGAGGATTCTTCTTTTTCTTCAAGGCTTGTCATTTTTGATGTGGTTCCCATGGGTGAAAAACTCATGAAATTTGGTACTCATATCAGTCCTGGCTACTGCTGTCATTGAGACTTTTGCCTGGTATATAGTTTCACCTATCCGTGTCAAATTTGGTAGGTGTGTGTGTGTGGCTCCCCAAGATGAACAAAATTGTAATGTACTTGTATTTGTATTAGCCATACTCAACAGGAGTTTTGACGTGTTACATTCTGATGTTCTCTTCCTAGGCAATTTGTTGGATTCATGCCAGATTTGGTATACCGGACGTGCTCAGGCCCGTCATCGCTGTTTGTGGCGATATTTTTATTTTAATTATTTTCTCTTCCTGAAGAATCCTTTCAGTTATTTGTTGTTTGGGTCTCGTTTTCTTTGTACGTTTCTCAGATCATGTTGGTACCTGGAACTTGTTGACCTAAGTTTTCATCGTAACTTGCCACATCAGTCATCCCAAGCCAAGATGGTGACACATTTACACACACACACACACACACACACACACACACACACACACACACGGGCTGCATTCAAAGCAGAAGATTTCTGGATTGTTGCTTCACTGCCATAAAAGTCCGGTATCTCATAAGGCAGGAGTTTTGACTGGCGACATCGTGTAAGAAGATTTGTTTCAAACAACCTTTTACGACAGCGTTCACAGTAATGTGTGACATTTGCACACTGTGTAGCTAAACTTGCTCATTTCGAGTGAACTAGCAAACGTTAGCTAGTTTGCTAAAAGATACCTCACAAATCATCTCATCTCATTATCTGTAGCCGCTTTATCCTGTTCTACAGGGTTGCAGGCGAGCTGGAGCCTATCCCAGCTGACTATGGGCGAAAGGCGGGGTACACCCTGGACAAGTCGCCAGGTCATCACAGGGCTGACACATAGACACAGACAACCATTCACACTCACATTCACACCTACGGTCAATTTAGAGTCACCAGTTAACCTAACCTGCATGTCTTTGGACTGTGGGGGAAACCGGAGCACCCGGAGGAAACCCACGCGGACACGGGGAGAACATGCAAACTCCGCACAGAAAGACCCTCGCCGGCCCCGGGGCTCGAACCCGGACCTTCTTGCTGTGAGGCGACAGCGCTAACCACTACACCACCGTGCCGCCCCTCACAAATCATATCAAACAAATTTCATTGGTTACAGTCACACAGAATCTGCTTTTCTGCAAAGCTTTGTCTGCTTTAAAAAAATAATTTATTTTTCCTTCTTGAGGGATCTGCTGCACAGATTTATGGATACATCAATGATATCTTCAACTGGAGAAGTCTAGACATAGATTTAGATCCTTAAAATGAAAAAGCTGTTTTGCTTGCTAGTTATGATGCTAATGTTGGCGATATTTGGTGGTGGCAGGAAGACGTGGGGTGGTTTCTAATTTGCATATTCATTATATAGTAATAATTTCTGGTATTTTTAATTAGGCTAATGGTGTAGATATTATTTGAGACTGTTTTTGTTCTACGTTGATTATTTTCAGGTGTTTTTTAAAAGTAAAAGTGATGGATATTTTCCTCTTTGTCTTTACGGAGTGTTTATAGTAATGGAGCTGCTCTGTTGATGTTGGAGAAGAAGCTGCACCAATGTGTGCTGATGATCATCTCTGGGTTTATGTGCCTGTGCATTTCAGTGTTCACTCAGTGTACCCTGCTATCTCCTACTTTATAATTATGAATGGCGCGTTGCGCGTGCTGGGGTTACATTATGGGGCTGGAAAAAAGTTATCTGTGTCTTACCTGGCTCAGCTGCCCCACTGCCTTCACCACCTGCTGCATCATCTGAATCTTTTCTAAAATATCTATGCAGTGAGCCCCTGAGGCTCTTGGCTTCTTCATCTCTTTTTCTCTTTTCTTTTCTTTGCTCCTGACTTGTGCATGTTGGCAAACAGGCTCGCACGCTTATTGTCGAAGTGTTATGATGGAATAGTGCCATGTTATTTGGCGCCTTAATCAAAGACCAAACCATTTCTGCATTAGGGGTGGTAGGTGGGTTCTTGAATCTATTTTCGAAGACAATAAAGGCAAAAGAACCAGAAATCATTCATTGAATGCAAATATAGCACATTTTTCTCCCCCAAATCAACACATTTTGAAATGAAACAGAATGATTAATGGCATCTTCATGAGGGACCAGTTCTGGGCCCCCCCGCCATGCCTGGGCCCGGGACAAAATACCCGGTTGTCCCCCCCATCGACGGCCCTGATTCTTCATGTCACCTGTCGGTGGGTTTAATGTTATGGCTGATGGGTGTATTCACTCCAACACTAATGTTTATTTACAGCATGTTGCTGACATTCTGACTTCTTTAAATGTAATTTCCTCCCTGTTCATTTAAAAATGCTGGGACTTTACTTCTGGTTGAGAAACCTGCAAAAGAGAAACATTTCAAGCATTGAAGGAAGGCGTTTCCCAGCTATCTTGCCATGTGAGTCGAATGAACCCTCCCATTATGGCTAAATCGTGTCCGAGGGGAAAACGGACCCCGTGTTAATGGTGTGTTATCTTTATCAGGTGCTTGTGACATGATTCTTAGCCATATGAGGTAATGCAGTGCTGCACATTCCTGTTTGAATGACAGACTATTTACAGACCGAAGCACTCGGTCGTGTTGTGCCGTGGGGAGTGTGACAGCTCCGTCTCCATGGCGATGGAGGAGGCGGACGGTGTGATGATGATAAGGAGGAGCTGTTGAGTTTGGGATGTTTTTCTTGTCATGCTTCATGTACAGCTGATGAAGGCTGATTGGGTCCTCGGGCTGAAAGGTGAAATGATTCATACTTGGTGTCATTTTTACTGATTTACAGCCAAGTCTTGTGAAAGCAGACGTTCAAGTCTCTCCCCGAATCGAGTTCCTAATGTGATGACTGATGTATGAGGTCAAAAGTCACTCAGGTACACTTGAGACTCCACTGCACAATTTAACTCACACGTCACACCGAAGAGCCAGACGCTCTCAGCGTAGATAAAGACATAGCTAGGTTTTAAAAATAGACCGAACTCTGTGATGAAGAGGCGGCTGGGTTTAGTAAACACAGGAACGGTATTTGTCTGTCTGGTGATCCGTGAAAGCAATTATCATCAACTAAAGAAAATAATACTGAAAGAAAATCCACATGGTGTGTGGTGTTAAAGAATAAATAGTAAACGTTTAATTAAAGTTCTCCCAAAGTCTCTACTTGGTAGAAAACCTGATTAAAAAAAAACAAAACACATGCAGAGTAATTTAAAAAAAAAAAACATCTTTAAACATCACTACAGGCATTATTAACGTTGTTTGGTGATGATTTAAACTCAATTGAGGAAGTTTTGAGTTCCTGTTGAGAGGAAAATGTTCATATCCTGCTTCATTAAAGGTATGCGTCTGGGGGGGGAACCCTGCTGTTTAATTATCTGCACAATTTTGTCTTTCACATAAACAAAAGACGAGTTTTTCTCCCTGTTTTTGCAAATTTGCTTCCATGAATATGCAGTATTTTTTGCTGTTTCTACTTAAAGCTATACTGCCTTTCAGATTTTTTTCAAATGTAGGTCATTAAAAAATAATTTTCCCAACACTCAATTATTTTTGTTTAGTGACCGAAAGCTACTGAATTCGAATCAGACTTCCAATTTTATTCATTAAAAAAAAGAACAATTAATGAATTTATCTCTACGTGTCCCTAAATTCTGCGCTATTTTTTCCTGCTTCACCATGACCCAATTCAAGATTACTTTTAAAATCGGCATCGACAGCTACACACAACGGAGCGACCTGGCAGCCTGCCGCTAATCCCTTACAAAATTCTTTACCCTAGGGTGACCAGACGTCCTGGTTTTACCGGGACAGTCCCGGTTTGGGGTTGTGTGTCCCGAGTCCCGACAAAAGTCTGTCGGGACACGGATATGTCCCAGTTTTCACCACTCGCGGCGTTTGCGACTGAGCAGCGTGGGAATCATTAGCGGAGAAATGTCTGCATTTACTATTTTGATGAATTGACAGGAATCGCAAACTTTCCTGGTTACTGCCCCCTGGCCCTGTGGCATGGGTGTTTATTTAGCCACATTATTCCAGACAATGTTCTTTGTGAATGTTCTTTGTCTAGCAGCAGTAATGCCGCAGCAATTATGCCGAAAAGAAAATGTACCTTTTCCAAAGATTTACAGGGCACCTACCCCTTCCTCCGAGAGGTGCAGAACAATACGCACGAAGCCGACTGCACACACTGTAAATGTTTTGTTCTTGTACTGAGTTGGGTAGCCTATGCTGCAAATGCTGTGCGCTCCTGTGGGGGCTTTCCCCGGGCTGTCGCCCCTCTCCTCCTTTACTGCTGTTTTGTTTGAGTGTATATTTACGGAAGCTGAGAGAGGCCCTTCATATAATCTTTTTTTATTCACCTTGTTATCCCGAGATAACGACATAATTAATTCACGATCTCGAGAAAACAAAACAATTATTTCATGATCTCAGCTGGATCACTGTATCTCCGTCGGTAGAGACGAAGCCGGGCCAGTCTTCTGCGGAGGTGCCGCGGACTAATTTTGAAATTATCCCTTATTAAAAGACTTGATGCAATCTCTCCCTGTGTCAACCCCTGATCAAAATATTGCCTTATTAGGTGATCGATTATTCCAGACATTCTAATGACCAAAGTTGCGTCTATACAGAATGAGAAATAGCCCCAAAGTCAGCATATCACAAGTCTCTTGGCGTTCCTGAATGAACCATTTCTCAGCTGTTTACTCGAGATCATGGAATAATTGTTTTGTTTTCTCGAGATCTCAGAATAACGGTTTTGTTTTCTCGAGATCTCGAATTAGTTGTGTTGTTTTCTCGAGATCCTGAATTAATTATGTCGTTATCTTGGGATAACAAGGTGAAATTAAAGCCGCAAGCGGCCTCGACGGGCCCTCGCGCCAGCGGCCAAGGGGGGCGGAGGCATGCGCCCCCGCGAAATACCTTCCACAGCTTCTTCGGCAAGAGACATTACTCCCACAATGGCGACAAAGCACAGAATTGGACACATGGCAACAATAGGGTCTCGCACTGTCCGGTGCTCGGGGCCTAAAAATAATAATAATAATAATAATCCTTCAAAAACAATAGGGTCTCGCACTGAACGGAGCTCGGGCCCTAATAATAATAAAAATAACTAGAAACTATATGCCAAGCAGGCACCTTAATGCGAGAGGCAAAAATCACAACACGTTAGGGGGCGCTATAGAGGCCCTGAGGCCCGCCTGGATCTGGGCTTCTGGTTGTCAGTAGCGGTGGCAGTCTCAGAAAAAGGAGCCAAATTTCGTGCGTTGTCGACCATGGCAAGCGCCCCAGTAAGGGTCTTGTAAAGAGTTTGCTTGCCAAGTTTGACAAATCAGAAGCTGCAATATCATTTTTGCCATTACCAGCACCCCCAGGGGGGAAAGTGCACAAAATTTGGCGTACATGTCAGGTGAGCTACGAAGAGTTTGCGTATGAAGTTTGATGACAATTGAGTAAATAGAAGATGAGATATAGATTTTTGAAGAATAAATTTTTTGGTTTTTCCCATGTCAGTAGGTGGCGCTATGCTGTACATGAGCGATTATGAGTTGGAGAAATAAGTGTCTACAACAGCAACGCACTATCACAAGGTAGTGGTGTGAAGGAAAAGCATTATGGAATTATTGGCCAAAAACCCGTTTTGGAGCAATTGCGTCGGCCAAAAACAGCGCCCCCCATGGACGAAAATTCCCAAAATGTGGTATACATGACATGGGAGGTAGTAAGAGGGTGGCCGTGAAGTTTGACCAAATGTGAGGAAAGATTGGATTTTTTGCCCAAAAATAGCGCCCCCAGTGGCGAAACATCACAGAAATTGGGTAACATGTCAGAAGCCCAATGAGTGATTTGCGTGTGAAGTATGAGCAGTTTTGAGCAATTAGAAGATTAGTTATGGATTTTTAAGCATGTAAAATTTTGCATTGAAAATTGATTGACGTATAACTTCTGAACGGTTTATGCCACGTGAAACGTATTTAGAAACTTTTGTCAGCCATGTCTGTAGATGATGTGTATCAATTTTGGTGACATTCCTATGAACGGTCTAGGAGTTGCGCCGTCTTCGTGGCCATGCATTTCGCACAAAAGTGAAATTACCTCACTTCCTGTTGGGCGTGGCTAATGCATTGGCATTACATTTTTGTCCGGATTAGTGAGATACATATGCTACCAAGTGGCATGCCACTACTACAAACTACCTGGCAACCAGGCACCTTAATGCGGGAGGCCAGAATCACAACGAGTTAGGGGGCGCTATAGAGGCCCTGAGGCCCGCCTGGATCTGGGCTTCTGGTTCTCAGTAGCGGTGGCAGTCTAAGAAAAAGGAGCCAAATTTCGTGCGTTGTCGACCATGGCAAGCGCCCCAATAAGGGTCATGTAAAGAGTTTGCCTGCCAAGTTTGACAAATCAGAAGCTGCAATATCATTTCTGCCATAACCAGCACCCCCAGGGGCGAAAGTGCACAAAATTTGGCGTACATGTCAGGTGACCTATGAAGAGTTTGCGTATGAAGTTTGATGACAATTGAGTAAATGGAAGATGAGATATAGATTTTTGAAGAATAAATTTTTTGGTTTTTCCCATGTCAGTAGGTGGCGCTATGCTGTACATGAGCGATTATGAGATGGAAAAATAAGTGTCCACAACAGCAACGTACTATCACAAGGTAGTGGTGTGAAGGAAAAGCATTATGGAATTATTTACCAAAAACCCGTTTTGGAGAAATTGCGTCGGCCAAAAACAGCGCCCCCCATGGACGAAAATTCCCAAAATGTGGTATACATGACATGGGAGGTAGTAAGAGGGTGGCCGTGAAGTTTGACCAAATTTGAGGAAAGATTGGATTTTTTGCCCAAAAATAGCGCCCCCAGTGGCGAAATATCACAGAAATTGGGTAACATGTCAGAAGCCCAATGAGTGATTAGCGTGTGAAGTATGAGCAGTGTTGAGCAATTAGAAGATTTGTTATGAATTTTTTAGCATGTAAAATTTTGAAGTGAAAATTGATTGATGTATAACATCTGAACGGTTTATCCTACGTGAAACGTATTTAGTAACTTTTGTCAGGCATGTCTGTAGATGATGTGTATCAATTTTGGTGACATTCCTATGAACGGTCTAGGAGGAGTTGCGCCGTCTTCGTGGCCATGCATTTCGCACAGAAGTGAAATTACCTCACTTCCTGTTGGGCGTGGCTAATGCATTGGCATTACATTTTTGTCCGGCTTAGTGAGATACATATGCATACCAAATGGCATGCCACTACTACAAACTATATGGCAACCAGGCACCTTAATGCGGGAGGCCAAAATCACAACGACTTAGGGGGCGCTATAGAGGCCCTGAGCCCCGGCCAAGTTTGGGCTTTTGGTTCTGAGTAGCGGTGGCAATTCTCGGAACTGGCGCCAAATTTTGTGCGTTTTCGCCCATGGCAAGCGCCCCGAAAATGGCCCAACAGCGGAGAAAAATAAAGAAGAATAATAATAGTGAACTCTTACAAGAACAATAGGGCCTTCGCCCATAGGGCTCGGGCCCTAATAAAAAAAAAAGGATTGTATGAAGGGTCTCTCCTGGCTTCCGTAGTATATATTCTCAAATCACTTGTCTCTTTTTTGTTTCTGTTTAACACACCATTCTGACAGCAATATGGCCAAACTGTGTTGAACAGCTTGTTGCACCTTCCATTAAAGGCGTCACGCAGTGGCAATAAAAGTTGCATTATTCTGCACCAGAATGCTTTCGAGATTCGAAATAAATTGACCGTCAATTTTTCAAAAGCTTCCCACGGTTGTAATCGGTCCTTATTTGATCATGCCCATCACTTGAAATTTTCCGCGTTCGCAGCGCCCCCTCTCGGTCAATGGAACAGCTGCGTGACGTCATACCAGTAACCACGCGGTGCAGTTGCAATGACGGACACACCAGAAAATAGGAGCGATGCTGAGGAAATTAGCTTTGATTTTACCGATACAGAAGAAGAAAATGGCCCACAAGTAGAGATTTTGACAGCTGAATGTCCTGGTGGTATCCAGCCTTACAGATTTGAACCTGAGCGCTCATCTTCAGAAGAAAATGAGGACAGTTCTGACGACGACAGAAACGAAGACGAGAATGAAGACCGGCGACTTGAAGACTTGTTTTGGTTGGTTTCTCTGACTAAATCACTACTTGTGTGTATTTTTAAAGACCATTTTCACTTGAATTAGAATGCTGTGTGATTAATCTATGATTATGTGTAATACTGATAGCTGTAGGGGGTGAAAGTATAGCTAGAAAGATTGAATTCTAGCAACTTGACAGCTTGCGATCTCGTGAAATGCAGTGGGCCTTCTGATACAGTAGACCCCTTGATATTCCAGTTTTCATCATTTTCCTTTTATTGCGGTTGATTTTAACTTGATATTCAGTATGTTATAGGCTGGGAGTATTGAGCTTTGTATTGTATTGTTTAGTAAACGTACAATCGTCAGCAATAAGTGATAATTATTAGTTAAAGGCAGCTCTGTGGCATAAATCTTTCAATTAATCTTCTGTCATCCATTTGCTAAAATTATGTGCCACATATGTTATCAAGACAACACTTCATGTGACAAAGAAAGATATGACAAATACATAAATGTATGAAAATCATTTTGTACAATTAATGATTGATACATAGAAACACTTAAAACATGTGTGTGGCAGCGGGGGCGTGGTCAAGCGCTGGTCTGTGACAGGAGGGCGGAGCCAGGGAAGGCGAGTGGCAGAAATCACTACACCTGACGGTAATTAACCTGTGTTTTGTGTGTTTTCCCAGTAACCGCGCCCTATTTAAGGAGGCAGAGCTCATCCCGGGACAAGAACACAGTGTGTGTTTCGCTATCAGATTAAAACTGGCGGTTATACTGAAAAGTCTGGCAATAAAAAGCCTGTTTGCATCTGAAGCGTTGTCCTGCCGTCCTCTGTGCTCCACCCACACTTCAGAGAGCTCTACAGTGGTGCCAAAACCCGGGACAAGGTGGAGCACCAACCTTGCAGCCCCATGGAATCCTCCCCGTTCGCGGACCTGGTCCACGCCCTCGCCACGGCTCAGCAAAGCCAGCACCAGGCGCTCGTCACGCTCCGAAAGGAGCAAGAGCGGCGCTTCGAAGCCCTGGTGCTGGCCCAGCAGGAAGATCGCGAGGCGCTCCGGCATCTCCTCGCGTCGGTGGGGTCCACCAGCGCCCCGGCCGCGGGCCCGTCTCCCCTCACCGTGACCAAGATGGGCCCGCAGGACGACCCCGAGGCGTTTCTCACATTGTTCGAGCAGGTCGCCGAAGCCTCGGGGTGGCCGATGGAGCAGCGCGCGGCGCGCCTCCTCCCCCTCCTGACGGGAGAGGCGCAGCTGGCCGCGCTATAACTCCCCGCCGGCTGCGCCTCTCCCGTCAGGAGGGGGAGGAGGCGCGCCGCGCGCTGCTCCATCGGCCACCCCGAGGCTTCGGCGACCTGCTCGAACAATGTGAGAAACGCCTCGGGGTCGTCCTGCGGGCCCATCTTGGTCACGGTGAGGGGAGACGGGCCCGCGGCCGGGGCGCTGGTGGACCCCACCGACGCGAGGAGATGCCGGAGCGCCTCGCGATCTTCCTGCTGGGCCAGCACCAGGGCTTCGAAGCGCCGCTCTTGCTCCTTTCGGAGCGTGACGAGCGCCTGGTGCTGGCTTTGCTGAGCCGTGGCGAGGGCGTGGACCAGGTCCGCGAACGGGGAGGATTCCATGGGGCTGCGAGGTTGGTGCTCCACCTTGTCCCGGGTTTTGGCACCACTGTAGAGCTCTCTGAAGTGTGGGTGGAGCACAGAGGACGGCAGGACAACACTTCAGATGCAAACAGACTTTTCAGTATAACCGCCAGTTTTAATCTGATAGCGAAACACACACACTGTTCTTGTCCCGGGATGAGCTCTGCCTCCTTAAATAGGGCGCGGTTACTGGGAAAACACACAAAACACCGGTTAATTACCGTCAGGTGTAGTGATTTCTGCCACTCGCCTTCCCTGGCTCCGCCCTCCTGTCACAGACCGGCGCTTGACCACGCCCCCGCTGCCACAATGTGTTTTTAAAAAAATAATTTTTTTCTATCAATACCTAGCCATGACCTTGAAATCAGATCCACTGATAACAAAAGTCACAAATAGTGTTCAGTGTTCGTTGTTACAGCCAAACACAACACACCGATTAGGCATTTTGTATCACAGAATATTAATACATCATTTCATAGTGTTTTGAGTATTCAAAACTATCCACAAACTGAATAAATCCACAAAATCCGCAATGAAAACAACTCTGGTAAACGCACGCTATAGAGAAAACATGGCGACAGGCCAGCATCACCCAAGGGAGGTTACTGGTATGACGTCACACACAAGTTGACCTAGTTAACGGCTGGCTGCCTAAATTTGGCTGTGCGCGTCAACTTTAAATGCTTGTAGCGGGCGCATCGTGATATTGAGATCGCGGGAAACAGAGGGGCTTGAATAACCCACCAAACCCGACATTTTGACACATGATATAGCCTGATTGCTGAAATTACCGCACGACGCCTTTAAAGTGTTCACTTTTGTACACATCTTCTTGCTTTATTCATTCAGTTGTGGGGAATGGTTAGTAAGGTTGATTCTGACCGAGGCTATGTTGAGGTCACATATCTACTTTTTAAGTTCATGCTATAGTGCATACAATTTTAGAGATATAGCCTACATGTGCATATGCATTCTTCTTGGTGTTCTCACAAACAGGTGAAATAAATCCGTTTAAATGTGGCCTATGGACATAGCCTGGCCTATTCTCAGCCATTACAAAATCTGCTGTCTGACCATAATTTAACTGATCTGTATATCACTATGCTACTAGATAACAAAATGCCTGTTTGTTTTATTTCATGTGAGATGTTGATAAATGTGAGCTTCAACAAAATGATAAGAGCACCTCTCTGAGTGTCACGTTTACGTAAAAGAAAGTGTGCGTGCACGAGCATGGTCGCGCGCAGAAGTGTCGCGGTTTCAGACTAGTGAAATCTGGTCACCCTACATTACCCTGTTGCTTTTTTGGTGTGTCTGAATTCCCAGTTCTAATAGTAACGGTTCGTGACTGCTTGTAAATATGCATGAAGAATGTCTAATGAAGTTTTGGGAGCCTTTCAGGTGTTCAATGCGTATCAGTTTCGAGTTTATGTATTTAGTGCTTAATTGTAGCATCGCTAATCCTAGAACTGAATTAGCCTCGTCTTTCTCTTTCCCGGCGAACAAAGAAATGCTTATGCGCATGCACAGCAGAAAACTTTCTCATTGGATATTCACATCAGCTTCGATGTGTGACATCACGTTGTCTTGACGACCATGCAATATCGTAAACCATATTCAACGCCCATTCTCCATTGGGTAGAATGACGTAATACATGTAGGATAAGCGATATGCTAACAATATTGCATGCTATCAGACCAAATGAATGAAACCTGTTAGAAGGGAATAGAACACGTTTTTATTCCAAAGTGTCCTGTATGGATAATAATTCCCGATATTTCACTCTGATGACATCACTCCCGGTGTTTTCCCGCTGACTAGATGTGCGTTGTCAAAATGGTGAACTGGTTCAAAATTAAAATTATTTTGATTTAACTTGCTTTTTTTTGTGGATATGTCCATATAATATAAAGAACATTACACTGTGGCATGAGGATATGAAGTTTATCTTCTCATGTTGAAAATATTTTCACTTGTTCGTTCTGCTCGCTTGTGATCTAGCCATTCACCACTCAAACTTCATATCTTCACACCACCATGTAACCCCTTACAAAAGAAGTTTATTCAAGTGTGCTTCTAGTATACTTCTTTTAAACTAAAAATGAGGATGCTTTCAGTTGACTTTTTATTTACTTATCAGAGATATACTTAAGTTATGCATAAGTATACTTGGCTTATACTGAAAAGTATATAGAAAAGTCTAAGTATATTAAGAGAAAAATTAGGTGATTTCATGACAACACCACATCTCAAAAAAGTTGGGACAAGGCCATGTTTCCCACTGTGAGACATCCCCTTTTCTCTTTACAACAGTCTGTAAACGTCTGGGGACTGAGGAGACAAGTTGCTCAAGTTTAGGGATAGGAATGTTAACCCATTCTTGTCTAATGTCGGATTCTAGTTGCTCAACTGTCTTAGGTCTTTTTTGTCGTATCTTCCGTTTTATGATGCGCCAAATGTTTTCTATGGGTGAAAGATCTGGACTGCAGGCTGGCCAGTTCAGTACCCGGACCCTTCTTCTACACAGCCATGATGCTGTGATTGATGCAGTATGTGGTTTGGCATTGTCATGTTGGAAAATGCAAGGTCTTCCCTGAAAGAGACGTCGTCTGGATGGGAGCATATGTTGCTCTAGAACCTGGATATACCTTTCAGCATTGATGGTGTCTTTCCAGATGTGTAAGCTGCCCATGCCACACGCACTAATGCAACCCCATACCATCAGAGATGCAGGCTTCTGAACTGAGCGCCGATAACAACTCGGGTCGTCCTTCTCCTCTTTAGTCCGAATGACACGGCGTCCCTGATTTCCATAAAGAACTTCAAATTTTGATTCGTCTGACCACAGAACAGTTTTCCACTTTGCCACAGTCCATTTTAAATGAGCCTTGGCCCAGAGAAGACGTCTGCGCTTCTGGATCATGTTTAGATACGGCTTCTTCTTTGAACTATAGAGTTTTAGCTGGCAGTGGCGGATGGCACGGTGAATTGTGTTCACAGATAATGTTCTCTGGAAATATTCCTGAGCCCATTTTGTGATTTCCAATACAGAAGCATGCCTGTATGTGATGCAGTGCCGTCTAAGGGCCCGAAGATCACGGGCACCCAGTATGGTTTTCCGGCCTTGACCCTTACGCACAGAGATTCTTCCAGATTCTCTGAATCTTTTGATGATATTATGCACTGTAGATGATGATATGTTCAAACTCTTTGCAATTTTACACTGTTGAACTCCTTTCTGATATTGCTCCACTATTTGTCGGCGCAGAATTAGGGGGATTGGTGATCCTCTTCCCATCTTTACTTCTGAGAGCCGCTGCCACTCCAAGATGCTCTTTTTATACCCAGTCATGTTAATGACCTATTGCCAATTGACCTAATGAGTTGCAATTTGGTCCTCCAGCTGTTCCTTTTTTGTCCCTTTAACTTTTCCAGCCTCTAATTGCCCCTGTCCCAACTTTTTTGAGATGTGTTGCTGTCATGAAATTTCAAATGAGCCAATATTTGGCATGAAATTTCAAAATGTCTCACTTTCGACATTTGATATGTTGTCTATGTTCTATTGTGAATACAATATCAGTTTTTGAGATTTGTAAATTATTGCATTCCGTTTTTATTTACAATTTGTACTTTGTCCCAACTTTTTTGGAATCGGGGTTGTATATGAAATTCAGCTGAATTGATGAATATTTATTAAATTCAGGACTAAAAGCATTTTCCTAACTGGTGATGAACTTCTTAAACTCTTCTATTAAAACTGCTGTATGATGTATATAGAGGTTAATCCTGGTGGTGATTATTCAGTTTATTTGCCTTATAATAAAAATAAATCAATAAATACATGTGTTGGCTATTTTGTTAAGGTTACTGACGGTGTACTCGCACTACGTTTGTGAAGTTTATCTACTTTATACGTTAAAGCTTCTGTTTGTTATTGGCGGTGTATTTAGTGCATAAAACTCGCCAAGCGTTGGAAAAACTGCAATCAAATGCAGCTACTTCTGCACTTTAAGTGCATCAGTACAAAAAAACCCCCAAAAAAGTACCTCAGTAACACAATCATGAATTAAAATGATATATTTTTTTGTCTCCAAAACATCATCCTCATCTCAGTGTTAACGACCCAGTTACAGTCACGGCTGACCCCCATGCAATTATAATCAATACACTTCCAGTGCTGCTGGTGAGTTTAGTGCTGAGCTCGGCACACTGTGTGCTCTAGCGTGAGCCGGGTTTTGGCCTCGGGCCCGTTTCACATTCTGCACCGTGCTGGGAAACTCATCCGCTCTCTTGGTGTGTTCCTGTAGAATGCATGACTACGACGCACAAATGAATAATGATGCATTGCTCATGTCGTTTCTCCTCTCGTATTGTTTCTGATTCTGATCTGTCTCTTCTCACTCAGCCACAACCAGAGAACCACGGCGTTCCGGCATCCTGTGACGGGTCAGATCTCTCCGGACAACACGGATTTCATCGTGCAGGATCTGTGAGTGTGGTGTTTATTTTTTTATATTTCACAAAACACACTGTGTGTCCGGTGGTGTAGTGGTTAGCGCTGTCGCCTCACAGCAAGAAGGTCCTGGGTTCGAGCCCCGGGGCCGGCGAGGGCCTTTCTGTGTGGAGTTTGCATGTTCTCCCCGTGTCCGCGTGGGTTTCCTCCGGGTGCTCCGGTTTCCCCCACAGTCCAAAGACATGCAGGTTAGGTTAACTGGTGACTCTAAATTGACCGTAGGTGTGAATGTGAGTGTGAATGGTTGTCTGTGTCTATGTGTCAGCCCTGTGATGACCTGGCGACTTGTCCAGGGTGTACCCCGCCTTTCGCCCGTAGTCAGCTGGGATAGGCTCCAGCTTGCCTGCGACCCTGTAAAAGGATAAAGCGGCTAGAGATAATGAGATGAGATGAGACACTGTGTGTCATGCTGCAACAGTAAAATAATGACCGACAGTCTGGTGAGACGAAGTGAAGTCCCTGTTGAAGTAGATTATTTTTGTATAAATCAACACCCTGAGTGTTTTATTCCTTTTATACCACATCAATTTGGCAACAATCACAATTTTTTCCTTTATTAAACAACGACATTGTAATTTTTACTTAAAGCGTAGCTGATCGCGTTCCTGTGAAACCGCAAAGTCCTGAGGAAGAGCCGACACTGGAAACATCTCCTCATCGTCAAACAACAATTACGTACTTGAAATCTGTTTATGATCAGTGAAACGTCTTCCGTTCAAGTCCCTGTGAATGAACCGTTACTATGGAAACGGTAACGTATTAGAACGAGCGCATTAAACTAAACCTGTTCTGATGTCAGAGTTACGGAAAACCAGTCAACACCTTCTGACCAATCAGAATTCAGCAGCATTGTGGTGTCAGTGTTGAATCTTAAACTCCTCACTGTCTCACATTTAATGTATTCATGACATTCTTTAATTCACTCCCACACTTGCGGCTTTTAATACGTTCCTGTAAAATTTACTGCCTGCGTTATGCCGTGTCGTTATCATGGGAAATGGATTTATGGTAATGAGCCAGGTTTTTGCACACGTTCCTCTTTAAGCGTCCGGCTTTTTAGATGCTATAAATCAGCTCGGAACGTCCAGAGATAATGACCGTAATGGCGATTACTTCTCGTCTCACCTTGCTGGGTTTATTTCCTCATCAAAGCGAGGGATCTTTTGAGTTCCTGTTGAGAGAAAAAGGAGGAAAAATGTTGGTTTTGTTTCAGCAAATGTTTGTATGAAGGAGAAAAAACATGACCCCTCCAGGAAAGATATTGATACTTGCCTTTAGTGACGTGCTCAGTGGAGGATTGTGTCTTATACGTGAATATGTAATTTGGGGCGGAGTCTATGCAAATAAATCAATGTAACAGGCTAAAAAAAAAACCTTCCTTCTTTCAATTAATCCATCTGAAGGGCAGGTATTAAGTTTGATGCAGCTTTTTTCTGCTATTTAACAACAAAATAAAAACACTTCGTTCCGGATTCAACCCTAAAAATCCACGCCTTGAAATACGAATAAAATTCACTGAAGCAGAAAGGACTTTAAACTTCGGACGAGTTCAGTTGTCGTAGATGTTTCGTATGAACTGCTGCTCATGCTGTACATGCTCAAAGGAAAGCGCTGTTTACCCTCTTCTGCATACGATAAGCTCACAGACGCTTGCGTTGCTGTGATTGACAGCAGAGACAGAGTAAGCCCCTCCTACCCAGAGAGCTCTTTTGGCTCTCCGCAGCATCATCAGGATTTGAACATCGAGGTGAACTTTGACCTATGAATTTGCAAATCTGTCTTGTGAGCCAATAGGAAACAAGATTTTGCATTCCTGCGTCAATAAACAGGTCATTCAGGAATAATTAAAAAAAAAAAAACAGAGGATAAAAAATTTGTTCTGCGTAGCCATTTAAATATTTAATAGTATTTACAAACACGTACAACATCTAGCATGGACCAGACTGCAGACTGGACGTGTACTAACCATGCTAACAGCATTGAGCTGTTAGCATTGTTAGCCAACATAGCGTATGCTGCTGGTTTTCATTTCATTTTTACTTTTCCAGAAGTTTCTTCAAGTTCTGAACGATTAGCTACATCAGTTAGTTTCCTTAACCTGACTTCTCTGTAAATCACCTGAGGCACACCTACAAACTTCTCGCTTATTTGAGATTTTAGTCAGTCGGAAGGAGGAGCCTGAGAGCATCGTCTCACTTCTATAAAACCTTCTATTGAGGTATTTCACCTGACATCACAGGGTCACGTGACGCCCCGGTGTCCGCCATTTTGAACGTCAAGCTACATACTAACGCTGCAGACAGAGAGGGAGAACCGGCTTGAAAAAAAAAAACGTGTTACAGACACCTAGAATAGATTAATTTGTCAGTAAGCACTCTATAAATAACCATGGTGTTTGCTTGTTGTGCTGTGGGCTGCCACAACAGACAGGGACAGCGTGCAGGACGCTCCTTTTACCGGTTTCTAGTGATGGGAATTTCGGCTCTTTTTCGGGAGCCGGCTCTTTTGGCTCTTCTTACTATAAGGAGCTGGCTCTTTCGGCTCCCAAACGGCTCCTGAGATTTTATTTTTGATTTAATTGCTGCAATTAACTAGTTAATTAATTACATTATTTATATTTTATCAATAGGATGTTTTCCATTTTATTTTTCAGTTTTTGTAGCCATTGTAAAGCTTTGTAAAGTATAGCAGTGTAACAATGTTCTAGCTATAGAAATAAAACTTACTTACCAATTAATAAATTATTTTCTCACAAACATAATGCAAAACTGTTATTTTACCAATATAAAACACACAGCTGATTTTCCCCTCCTCAGGTGCCTCACAGACTCCTCTCCCCTGCGCTCCACAGCTTTAAGCATTACACCAATTTTCGTATTTTCGCAGCTGTGAATGACATCAACCAAAAAAAGTAGGCGTACACCATGCTACTTTTTTTCCTTTGAATGGTAATAGACAACACAAAGACGCAATCGGACAGCAACTTTTTTTGTGAAAGTCTCTCTCTGAGGCACCTAAGGACAAAAAACTAATTCGGCTCCCCAACTCGGCTCCCACCGAAGAGCCGGCTCCCGTCGTTCACTTCAAAGAGCCGGCTCTTTGAACCGGATCGTTCGCGACCGACACATCACTACCGGTTTACTGCTGACCCAGACAAGAGGGCCAAATGGATTGCAGCTGTGAAGAGACAGGATTGGGAGCCAACAGAGTACTCCAGACTTTGCAGTGATCATTTCATTTCAGGTTAGTTTATCAGTTAACGCAATTTTGATAAAATATATAGCAAAAAGTAAATGGGTCAGTGTTTGTTAACCCATCTGAGCAGTGAAACAAGGCAGTGTTAATTTGTCTAGGGTTGCGTGTAGCAGACATCAGACATAAAACGCAATAACAGAGGCTAGAAAGAAACGGGACACAGAAATAAACAGGGAAATTAAGTAAAAAGAAAGAAAGAAAGAAAGAAAGAAGAGCGCGGATCTCCAAACACATGAGAAGCCTATCTTACGCACATATCACGCGGACTCCACACCTCCACACACGCATCGCGTCTGAAGTCATAACTCATCAGGGGAAATCGTGTCCGCATTGGCATGTTCAAAAAACAACCTGGCGTCAACAATGATACCACACGCAAGAAAAAAAAAAAAAACAGTCAGGCTACTCAACAACCAACCTGGCAGCAGCAGTCGTTGTCATGTAAACACAACACTTCGGATATGCAAATGCTTCCCGTTACACACGATTGCTATGTCAATAAACATCATTTTGCCAATATTTTAGAGACCCCCCAACATTTCCCAAATCATGTTTTCAAAGGATCTCATGTCTGTTTCAGGGGATCTCGGATCCCCCGTGTAACAAGACAGTGTTGTGAACATAGCCTACCTTGTACCGTTTCAAACTGCCGGGGTCATCCTTCATCAAACTATTGACTTCTGTCGACAACCTTGGCTCCATACCAAGGCTGGGTACAGTGTTTGTGATAAAAGACAGATCCAGTTTAACACGAATCACAGCTTACTTTCTTGTTAAAATGTGCAAAGGTCTCCACCATCTCATACCGCCTTGCACTGAAGGACTTAAGCGTGCCGTCCAAAATGGCTGCATCACATGACTTGGTCACGTGGGTGAAATACCTCAATACGAAAATAACGATCCACTCATTTTTCACTTGGAGACGTGACGTTCTTCCCTGAGTCTGACTGATGTGTCTCCTCATCTCATTAGTAACGCCGTGAGCTAAACCTGCGTCACAGCACACGGAAAAATGATGCTAGCGTAGCTGTATGCTAATATAGGCGTGTGTAAAGAGCTGGAGTGGAAGTTTGATTTTGTTAGTGTGAACTCTCGCGGTCCGATGGGTCGCAGGGTGGAATTAAAGTTGTCACAGACAGACACTGAGCTTTTCTTCTTCTCCCGTGAGCTTTTAGCAGGAAAAATGTGCAGGAATGAAAGTTCTTTGGCTTGTTAAAGAGATGCTGAGTGTCACGATGTTCATAAACTTCTGTTCCGAATTTACGGATTTAAAACAATTTTATATATGTTTAATTTAAAAAATAATGTTAGTGATCACATTTAATAATAAAAGCTAGCGATATCATAAACTGACTTTTCGACGTCCCTGACATCATCAGAGTAAAATAAAGTGTTTAAGGCGATTAAGAGTTGGCGATGTTCTCCAGTCCGTTGGTCCAGATGCCTGCAGGTGCAGCCGATAGTCTGCGTCACACAGACCACACTGAAATAAATAAACAACGTTCAGTCAGCGATGTCGAAACGTTAGTTTGATATCGCTAGCTTTTATTATTAAATGTATAACAATAGTTGTCTTAATTATGATCAAAATGAAATGAGTGTGTCCAGATTTATATTCCTCAAGATTTATTTGTTTCACTGAATATGCTTTCACACCAACAACCAAATAATAAGCTTAGACTTTTTTTTTATTAAACAGTACATTGTTTCTTTTCCTTTTTTGATTTTAATCTTTTTCTGTTCATAATATCTGCAGTTCGGTTTCTACTTTTTATTTTAAATGAGTCTGAATTCCTCGATGTCCCGTCAGGGCCCTGGTGGACCTTGCTACTGGTAACATTGTGGGTGGTAGAAATGGGCAACTGGACTTGCTTGAAGATTCTTGAAAACGTTTCACCTCTCGTCCAAAAGGCTTCCTCAGTTCTGTCTGACTAATAGGGAGTATCAGATCATCTGATACTCCCTATTAGTCAGACAGAACTGAGGAAGCCTTTTGGACGAGAGGTGAAACGTTTTCAAGAATCTTCAAGCAAGTCCAGTTGCCCATTTCTACCACCCACAGTTTACTATGACCTGGATGATTGAGAATATTCACAGACATACTGGTAACATTGTAACCCAGTACAACCTGCCGCATGGATTGGTGGTTGGCATCTAAACCGGCTCCCCCACCAGTGTATACTGGTGAGGATGGTGGCATGTCACCCAGCAGGACTAAAAACAAGATCTGTCAAAGGGCGGATGAGCTTCTTGGGAGCCAACGGCCATCACGCAAGGTGACCCGTGGTATCACCTAGGAGCGGGGTTAAACAAACCTATCTCCTGGTCAACCACTGCAGCAGACATTGATGCCAGTTTGTCTTTGCCCGTCCTTGCCACTGGACTACACCATTATTCTGTCAAGAAAGTGCTGCTAGTAACTTGAAAAAGCTAGCAGTACTTTAAAACCCTTTCAAGCAGTTTCATGACTATGGCTGAAAGGAACTTGTATCGTACTGGCTCAAATGTCGCCTGGGTTAACAAGGTTCGCGCTGGTCACCTTCTGCTCTGGGGGCCACTGGAAAGTTTGCTAGGATGCAAGAAAATGAACATGAAGATTCCTCGACGTGTGTAGTGTTGGGGCTTGTATCATATCCACCAGGATCCATTTTCCCCTTTTTTTAATTTGTATTGTTTCTAATTTTTTAATCCTTTCTAAAAACCCTAAACCATACTCAGTGTTCCAGTGAGCTTTCCAAGAGGGCGGGGCACCAATGATTATCGTGGGTAATTTTGTGCACAACGCTATAGACAAAGAATCGATCATGCAGAGTTAGTTACAGTTAGGTCCATAAATATTTGGACAGAGACAACATTTTTCTAATTTTGGTTCTGTACATTGCCACAATGACTTTTGAACAAAACAATTCAGATGCAGTTGAAGTTCACACTTTCAGCTTTAATTCAGTGGGTTGAACAAAATGATTGCATAAAAATGTGAGGAACTAAAGCATTTTTTTAAACACAATCCCTTCATTTCAGGGGCTCAAAAGTAATTGGACAAATTAAATAACTGTAAATAAAATGTTTATTTCTAATACTTGGTTGAAAACCCTTTGTTGGCAATGACTGCCTGAAGTCTTGAACTCATGGGCATCACCAGACGCTGTTTCTCCTCCTTTTTAATGCTCTGCCAGGCCTTTACTGCAGCGGTTTTCAGTTGCTGTTTGTTTGTGGGCCTTTCTGTCTGAAGTTTAGTCTTTAACAAGTGAAATGCTGCTCAATTGGGTTGAGATCAGGTGACTGACTTGGCCATTCAAGAATATTCCACTTCTTTGCTTTAATAAACTCCTGGGTTGCTTTGGCTTTATGTTTTGGGTCATTGTCCATCTGTATTATGAAACGCCGACCAATCGGTTTGGCTGGATTTGAGCACACAGTATGTCTCTGAATACCTCAGAATTCATCCGGCTGCTTCTGTCCTGTGTCACATCATCAATAAACACTAGTGACCCAGTGCCACTGGCAGCCATGCATGCCCAAGCCATCACACTGCCTCCGCCGTGTTTTACAGATGATGTGGTATGCTTTGGATCATGAGCTGTACCATGCCTTCGCCATGCTTTTTTCTTTCCATCGAATGATAGAATGGTAGAGGTTGATCTTGGTTTCATCTGTCCAAAGAATGTTCTTCCAGAACTGTGCTGGCTTTTTTAGATGTTTTTTTTTATTTTATCAAAGTCCAGTCCTGCCCATGAAATAGCCTTTGAGTCAGTTGTCCAATTACTTTTGGTCCCTTTAAAAACAGGGTGGCACATGTTAAGGAGCTGAAACTCCTAAACCCTTCATCCAATTTTAATGTGGATTCCCTCAAATGAAAGCTGAAAGTCTGGACTTTATGTCCATGTCCATTATATAACTATAACTTGAATATATTTCAGTAAACAGGTAAAAAAAAAAATGTGTCAGTGTCCAAATATATATGGAGCTAACCGTATGCTGGGCAACTATATGAGGGAGATTACTTTTGTAAAATAAACAAATCTGAAACTTCTGAGTTAACCAGTTTAATACGACGCTTCATAATGTCACTCACGTCCACGTGTGTTTGTGCTCTGAGTGAGCAGAACGTGCCAAAAAGACATTTTGGATCTGTTCACCAGCGTGCTTTTCGATAAACTCATCACTTACATCTGTCTGTCACTCGTTAACATGTCAGTCTGATGTTAGTTAATACTACTAATAATAGTAATACTAAGTGTTAATTGATCGTTAATATTAGACCAGGATATTAATGTTGGATTCGATCTAGTCTAACATGTTAATGTTAGTGACTAGGTTTTCTATAGAGCTATATCTAGTCTAACTTTTGATTGAATTGGTTTGTTTAGTCCTCAACTTCTAGATCTGCTGACGTTTTAACAGGCAGAGATGCTCAGTTCTCTGAGCCGC
This sequence comes from Neoarius graeffei, assembly GCF_027579695.1. NCBI lineage: Eukaryota > Metazoa > Chordata > Actinopteri > Siluriformes > Ariidae > Neoarius > Neoarius graeffei. The sequence continues at coordinate 4,568,434 of NC_083583.1, read as the reverse complement.
TTGCTGCTTTTACCAGTTCTTTCTCTTTCGTATGTTTGTACGCATCACTGCTTTTCAGATGTACCTTTCTGCACTGACTTGTTATTATAATAAGGCAAAATGGTCGACCGAGCAGGACCATGATGACCCCGCCTTAATAATATGTTTTGATTGGTCAACATGCGTTACCTTCACTGCAAGTCGGGAACACTTGTTAGGGCGCACTTTCTTTCTGTGGTGGAAGGTATGTGCCAGGCGCTTGGAAAGTTCTGGAAAATTATCAGCCAGGTGCATATAAATTTGGGCATGGTGCTGGTATTTGGGCCCCCCACTGTAACCCGAGCTATGTAAAAGGTGAGAGGTCGAGGGCTATGGAAATGGAGATCAGCGCCGCCTGATGCGCTCAGTGCCTGGTTTGTACTGGGACAGGAGACTGCCTGGGAAGATCATGTCCTGCCATGGGAAGGGACTGGTATTTGAGGACTGGGTGCATGTTCTGAAAGGCAGGGCAGGGCATCCTGTTAAAATAAACTAGCTGGAACACTGATAGTCCAAAGATCATAAGGCATAAAAACAACAAATTATCCACAGTGGTGCCAGCTCGCTAAATAACACATTTTAATTTATCAAATTTTGGAATAATTGGTAAAAAAGCTTCATCTAATGTGACTAAATGTGAAATTCTTATTCAGTGTTGGTTTGAAATGGTGTACAGAAACCACTGTGGCAGTGAGGGCAGTTTTGGCCATATTTGTGAAAGCTGCTTGGACCCCTATAATCACTGTTTGTGGCTTTATACTTCTTCATATTCTTGCAAAAAAAAGAAAAAATTAACAGTAAAACCAGTGTATGTTTACTGTATTAATAGCAATATATTAATAGTAAAAGTAAAAATATCAGTTCAAAAGTTTGCACCCCCCACCACCATCACCTTGTATATCCGTACTTAAAAATAATTCTTTGTCAATTTTCTGTTGTTTCCATGCAAATGCTAAGGGAGATACAAACTTTTGCACTCCTCTCTCATCACACAACATGATGCAAACTAAAATAAAGCTTTCAGTTCAACATAATGTATTTACTTTTTCTTTGTTTGACGTTCCCCTGCTTTCTGATGTATTGCTGGAAAATAAAACCTCGCCTTGCAGCTGCTCGTCTGTGGAAACGCCCGAGTCTGTACTGGCCTTCCTGATACACGGGGTGTGTGGGGTTCAAGCTCGCATAAAAAAAAAATATTTAAAAAAATAATCCAATCTAGGTTTGGAAAGGATTTTTGGCAGAAACGCACATTCTCTTTCTCACACACACACACACACACACACATGAATGTTTTTCCGTCTTTGTGAGGACCTTCTACTGTTATACATGGGACTTATTGTGTGTTTGTTAGTTATTGTAGCTAGTTACTGCTATGCTACACCTAAATCTCTCAATGTCTTAATTTAAGCTCAGTAACCAGAAGGAATTGTTTTCCCTTGAAGGTTTTTTTTTTTTAGATTTAATTTAATTTTTTAAAAATAAAAGCTGTAATAAATTTATGAGGACCTGGTGATTGTGGCACCAGTTCCTCAGTCGATGTTATCCTATTGTTATGAGCACCTTTTGTTTTTGGTCCTCACAAAGGGAAATATTATATAAATGTGTACGTACACATACGCGCGCACACACATTGACACACCCATTTGTTATGAAAGTGGAGGTGGACGTGGTTAACCACAAGCCTCTCGAATTCCACTGAAAAGCGGAAAACGTTCAGATGGAATCCTGACCTGTAAACATGGATATGGATGAGGGACAGAACTGAACATGAGTATGTTATTAAGAATGAACAGATAATGTGTTCGATACTGATCCAAATACAGATACAAAAAAGAACCACACACTCTAGCTTAGCTTATCAGCAAAAAGTTCTGGAGGTTTTTACTTTCATTTAGGTCAGATATACAACTTGTAGGACAAAGAAAGCCAGTGTTATTCACCAAAACATCACTATGAAGCTGAACATGTGGTGATGTGTGACGTATTTACAGTGTTTATTCACTTATTTATTTATTCGTTCATGATTAGTACCTGCCTGCTCAGAGTTATCTCATCTCATTATCTGTAGCTGCTTTATCCTGTTCTACAGGGTCGCAGGCAAGCTGGAGCCTATCCCAGCTGACTACGGGCGAAAGGCGGGGTACACCCTGGACAAGTCGCCAGGTCATCACAGGGCTGACACATAGACACAGACAACCATTCACACTCACATTCACACCTACGCTCAATTTAGAGTCACCAGTTAACCTAACCTGCATGTCTTTGGACTGTGGGGGAAACCGGAGCACCCGGAGGAAACCCACGCGGACACGGGGAGAACATGCAAACTCCGCACAGAAAGGCCCTCGCCGGCCACGGGGCTCGAACCCGGACCTTCTTGCTGTGAGGCGACAGCGCTAACCACTACACCACCGTGCCGCCCCGCTCAGAGTTATAGTGATTAAAAACCCATACGAGGCTCCTGGTTTGTTTATATTTCTTTGAGAAACAGGAGCTAAATTGGTGAGAAAGTATCATGGGACAGTCCCACATACCTTTCATAGCGAATGGTGTGATGTAGCTGAGGTTGAGGAACTGTCCGAGCCACAATTCACACACCATGCTGACACTGCTGATGTTTCTACAGCTGAGGGTTTTTTTTTTTCTGGCATTTAGGCCACACCCACCTTGATTTATGATTCAAATACAGAGATATACAGCCCCGATTCCATAAAAATTGGGATGCTGTGTGAACTGTAAATAAAAACAGAATTTGTGAATCATGGAAATTTCATTGAATATCGTACAAAGACAACATATCAAATGTTGAAAATGAGAATTTTTTTTGGGTTTTTTTGAAAAAATACACTCATTTTGAATTTGGTGTCAGCAACATGTTTCAGAAAAGTTGGGACAGGGGCGTGTTTATTACTGTGTTGCATCACCTCTACTTTTAACAACACCCTGTAAGTGTTTGGGAACTGAGGAGACCGTTTGCTGTAGTTTTGAAAGAGAAATGTCCCATTCTTACCTGATATCCAATTTCAGTTGCTCAACAGTTTGGGGAGACTGTGAGTTCTACTTGTGTTTTTGTGTTGCACCCAAAGACCATCATAAAAATGGTACCTACTGCCATCTGGCAATGCACGCTGTAATACAGATATGAGTGGGGAGTCAAACTCTTGCAGTTACCAGAGGACGGACGGACACACACACACACTGTAACCCTAGCTGTATAGACCATTTGCATTTACGGCACAAACATACATGTCAACCCCTCACGGCTCTCACCTGTACTCCCTGGTAAAGAAATCCATAATTTCCATACCAAATCCATAGTAATATTTCGTGCATAATAAAAATGTATCAGATCTTACCTAATATATGCACTGGTTTATTTCTGTACATCCATATGTACTGTTAAAGGTCCCATGGCATGAAATTTTCACTTTGAGGTTTTTTAACGTTAAAATGAGTTCCTCTGACCTTCTTAAGTCACCCCAGTGGCTAGAAATGTCATAATGTGTAAACCAAACTATGCCCAACATTTGTCAACATTTGAGAATGGCGCGTCAAAACGGCGCGTTGATAGGCTCTTCCCTTTACTACGTCAGCAAGGGAGATGATCCCCACGCCCCCCCTCTGGATTCCCACCCACTGTATGGATTGCCCGCCCAGCTCAAAAGTTGCCACCATAGATACGTCACTTCAATTTTGTAGTGAGGAGACCATAGAGGACACAACAACATGGCACCACCTAAGCGAGCGAAACATGGAAATTGTGCTGTACATGGATGTGACAACACAGAAAGGAGTCTGTTTTTACTGCCGACGGGAGAGCCCCTGAAGACGCAGTGGCTTAATTTTATTTACTCCAATAATATGCCGTCGAATCTACCTAAGACGGTGTATGTTTGTCGGAAGCATTTTCCTGAGGAATGTTTCCACAACTTGGGACAGTACAGGGCAGGTTTTGCACATCAACTGTCACTGAAGCCTGGGTCCGTACCAAGCATCCCTGCCGCATCAGCCACAAACACCGAACAAGTAAGTGTATAACTGTTAAGTTGTTTTGCCGTGTTTTAAAATCGGTGCATTAGCCTTGCAATGGCTACATTAGCTGTGCAGCTAACCGCTTCCTGCAGTTAGCCAGGTACTCTGCGCTACAAAACCAAAAAGCATGCAGCATGCTCGAAAGCTTGGACTGTTGCTTGACCTGCCATTGCTACTGTTCACACACAGGTAGCATGCCCGCAGCTTGGTCAAGCCCCTCCCCCTCCCCCCATGGCCCGCCCCCACCCTCTACCCTTCTCCGCCTCCATGCTTCTCATTAGCAAAACGACGCACTGGGAAAAGGGCTGAAATGGGGCTTTCTCCCAGGAGGCTATATCTACGTGCCGAGGGTTCATTTCGAGAAAGGCTGCAGATATAACATCTGGAAACCTCCACGAGCCCGTTTAAAGCATCAACAAACCACCATGCCATGGGACCTTTAACACTCAATTTAACATCGGACATCGGGAGGTTGTGTTGAGCAATAAAATTACAAAATGCCACTTCTGATTTTAAGATGGTGTCAGATACAACCTTTGTTGGCTTTTGTGTGAAGAAATTAATTGACGGCTGTCTCTTTTTCTGGTTTGCATTCTTCACATGCATTTGAGATTTCATCTGTTCCCTCACGTCGTAAATTCCAGAGGCAAACACTTTCACGTCTCTACAACAAATTGTGCAGTTGACATACTCAGCACCCATTTTGGAAGCGATAATTATTCCATTGAATGTTTGTTTCAGTCCATTCAGGAAGAAAGCGACCTCCAGTTCTAGATGTTTTGAGTTTTTTCTTTGGTGATGCCGACATCTTGACCTCTTGACCTGTCTATTGTTACGCTACATGTGCTGTTATTTCCTGCTCGGTGTGCAGGAAAATCACAATTGCGCATGCTCAGACATTCGGAATGGCTTGTTGGTACTAGCGGAAGTACCGGTTGAGTAATTCTAAATGTAGAAAATGGCGGCTCCTGTGCATTTTCGTATTTCATGATGATTTTTTTGATGGTAATAAATCAAAATAATTTTAAGGTGAAAATGTAGAAAAATCCGTAGTTGAATACCACTACGCCCGTACTATTTTTAAAATGCCAAAATCCGTAGGGAATACGGGAAATCCATAGGGGTTGACATGTATGCACAAATCTCCCATGATGCTCTCCGATTTTGTTGTGTCTGCCATCTTTGCGGGATAGCATCCATGGCGACCGAGGAAAGTACATTGGCGAACTGTAATTTTTCGCAAATATATCACGAATTGAGTAATAGTTACAAGGCCAGATACAGAGAAAAGATAAAAGAATGTTCAGGGGTGGATCCATACAGCAATGTTGTAGTATGAAGACGATGTACGGGTGTGGCCGAGTGTGAATTACACGGACATCGTGAATTACCTGGTGTTTACTACTCGCTTCGTCACTGGGAAGCAGATGAAGGCAAACAAAAGTTTAGTGCAAGTTTACTGTAAGGATCTAGTAGGTTCCTGATGTGGGTAAATGTTACACAAAACCCCAAAAACCCTAATTATTGACGTCTTCTAAGGCGACATTTTACCAAGATCAGCTACCTACATTTGACTGGGGCTTTGTGCTACGCGTTTGTAACTGCAATATAAATTGGAGTAGCACTTACATCAGGGGCGATTTCTCAGAGACAACAAGGGAAGCCGAGCTTCCCCTAAAATTCTCTCCCCAAACTGCGGCATCTACGACGTTGAATTCTCATTAAAACAATAACTTGCATAACATGATATATGCCCAAGGTTGTATTTACGTTCATAACTATCCTGTAACTTATTTGAGTGATGTCTGACGAACTTGCAGTTCGCTACGAGAATCACCTTTGCTGCCAGGCTGTAACCAGCGTTGCCAGATACTGCTGACGTTTTCCAGCCAAAATATGTTCAAAACCTGCCAAAATGCACTTAAAACCGCCCAATCTGGCAACACTGGCTGTAACCTTTCTTATTTCAATGGGCTCTATGGCTGGCAGCCGGGTATCCGTTGCAGTCTATGAGAGGGCTCTGAATAGCCAATTTCGGCTAGTTGTTATTGGTTAAAATCGACAAAATCGTCACTTCCAGGGAAGCCGGGCTTCTCTGGGACTAAACGAGACAGTGGGAGGGGCAAGAAGCCGGGCTGATGAAGGATTATTGGAGGTAGTGTTTGAAAGACATGAGGAGGGCGGTACTTCGGCGAGGAACACGGAAGTATGATCGGTCAGTCCCCAGCGGATGTCGAGAAAGTGTAGTCGTGTGCCAAAGTGCTGCCCGAATTTCTTTTCATATAAACGGTTCTTCTCATTGATGTCTCTGTACATTACTCTGTAAATAAATGTAAATATTACTCGTTGTGCTCCATTAACTTTCATCCATTCTATCAGTTTGATCATTCGTGAATTCACTCGTTTATTTCATTTGTAGTTCAATCTGGTTGTAGGCTAGCTTGAGCTTTATTGGGATCTGCAGTGCTAGCTGCTAACAGAAATTGGTGAAGTCTCTGGAAAGCACAACCAGCTGGTATGACAGGGTCACAGACCATTTTCTGGAAAAGGAGCGGAGGGCAGAATTTGTGTATAAATAGTGTTCATGTTCATGAATGTGAAGTGTGTATATTGTTCAGTAATGTTAAGAGACTGGTGGGCTCTGTGTTATAGGTTATACCTGGGTATAATATTCAAGGTTCTGTGTGTTGCATAGCCTACCTGGTTATGAATTTCCAGACTGTGTTGCAGAAGATGTTCAAGGATGTGTTGCACAGCTGGGTGTTGTGTTAAAGACTCTGTGTTGCATATCAGGGTATGATGTTCAAGGCTCTTCGTTGAATAGCCAGTGATTTTTGGATGTTTGATATTTTTGATTAAGGATATGAGGCACTAGCCTGGCAAGCCAGACTATAACATGAAATGTACAAGCAAAAATACTTTCTGCCACTCGGTAGGGTTGTCTAGTTCACTATGCTAATGGGGCACACCTTTCTATGCTTTGATATCCGGCCTACAGGTTTTACGATGAATACGTAAAATGGGCTTCCCCTGTTTTAAAAACTAGCAGCTGCCACTGACTTACATGTATGTCTTACAGTAAGATGTGACTTACAGTATGTCACATCTTTATATATATTTTGTCTATGGTTCACATAAACAGTAGAAATATAAACTTACCCTTTATGAAATGATCTGCACATACTTGTACATATTTGTAGCTGGTCTCTTTTATGTCCAACCTGTTCAGATTTGCAAGTCACTGTCTGTCGTCTACAGGTTCGATCTTCCATCTGGGGTCCTTCTTGCATTTTAACAGCAGGTAAACTAAACAATCTGACTGCAGCCAGAGCAGAATTGTTTGAGCAGCCGATAACCGCACACATTTGCGGCATTTCATATTAAGGTACTTGTTGCTACATGTGTTATTCCACAAAGATGGTGGACACGGCTAAATCAGAGAAGGTCATGGGACATGTGATGTCATGTGCAAACGGTCTATAGGTGAGAGGCCGAGGGCTGTAGAAGTGGAGATCGGCGCCGCTCAATACACCTTCAGGGCCTGGTGAGTACTGGGATGGGAGACTGCCTGGGAAGACCAGGTTCTGGCACGGGAGGGACTTATGACTTTTTACTTTTGACACAAAATGATAGCTTTTTTTTTAATCTGAGTATAAATATCAGGTGTAAATTGTCCATCTGATTAAAATTGCACCTCATTTTTGAAAATCAAAATGTACTAAGTAGTATCTGATTATTTAAAAAAAAGCATTTATTTTTCTTTCTTTTTCATGTGAATAAGACTTTTTACACACACATACACACACACACACACACACACACGCACACAGCCAGTGTACGACTGTGCCACTGCCTTCACACCCAAATTACACCCCTGTGCGTGGGAAGGATCTAATCATCTGTCTCAGATATAATCAGTCTCTCAGCCTGCTTCTGAAATCCGTCCGTCTCCTTCTCCGTGTCTGGCGAGGAAAAAAAAAAGTAGGTAAACAAATAGAGAAAAAGGGGAAAAAGTTGGAAAGGAAGCAGAAAGAAAAAAGGGAGAGATGTGAGGGAGAGGAAGGTCAGTGTGGTGCGGAGATCCACCTCTGAACTTCCTGATGTTGTGGTGTTTGTCTGTGAACTCGGACTCGGCCCTCGTGTTCCACAGGAAGAACCGTTAATCCTGACCTCAAATAGGGAGGCAGAACAATGAGGTGTGTGTGGGGTGGGTGTGGATGTGGGGGTTATCTTAGTCACTGTCTCGTACTGTAAGCACGCGTTGCTCGGAAATGAACACATCAGCTTGTTGTGAGGTTTTGAAATCTGCTTAATCTGGTGAGTTTCAGCTGTTCGTGTTGTGTTGATCTGTTTTTGTGCTGTCGTTTTTGCTGACCATCTTTCTGTATGCTGAGAGAGAGAGAGAGAGAGAGAGAGAGAGAGAGAGAGAGAGAAAGCGCAACTAGTTAATTCTATGCATTATAAGCTGAAGGTTTAACCTAAAGAAGATGACAAATTACCTTTTTTCCAACATCTCAGTTTCTCATGAATGAAGTTTCTCAGCAACATAAACACGAGACTCAGTGGCACACTGGAGCTTTTACTCGCTCACTGGACCAGCGACTGAATTCATGATTTGACCACCACTGCCGTGTAAGGGTGTACAAACTTTTGCACAGTAGTCAAATGCAGAGAAATTAAGAGTAAAAATAAAAAGGCAGAGCGTCAATAAGGGTTAACTGTTTAAGGGTTAAAACCATTGTATATTTTTGCATGACATTGATATGTGGTTAACTCCACACACACACACACACACACACACACACACACACACACACACACACACACACACACACACTCTGACACAATGCCAGGACATTCTGAGTAACCCTGCCACACAGGTCACACTTTCAAATAACTTCACACACTCAGCAAAACAAAGTTCCAGTTCCATCCTGTTCGGTGAAATTACACCGAAATCCCAATTCATTATTTACATCTTTTTTATTTTTCTTAAAAATATTTAAGCTGTAGCTGCAAATAAACTCTCTACAAAGACGGACTAAAAGTAGAAAAGACCAAAATAATGAACTGTGAATAAATTCCATTGGTGTGTGTGCATGTACATGCGTGACCTTGACCCAGCGCAGTGTCATGACGTGGCCCCGGAGTTCATACGTTCCCAGAGTGCCTCTCGTGACCCAACCTGCTATATACCGCGTGGCTCGGGTTCAGCAGTGATCCCGATATAACTCTGTTAATCTCACACTGATGCAGCGAGTGTTAGCCATGCGAGAGGTCGGAAACGGAGCGTGTGAAGGACACGAGTGCTGTTCTTTACGTCGTAAAAATGTAATCGAGAAGAGCCGAGTGTATTCAGGGCATCGGAATTATATGTGGCTCCTAAACCTGAAGCAGACAGCTGAGCTTCCTGTTTATATCGCGGCTCTGACAGCAGTGCAGCTGCAAATCACATGTTTATATTCACACATGACATTACATTACAGGTATTTAGCAGATGTTCTTCTCCAGAGCGACGTACGACACACCCAGAGCAGCCTGGGGGGCAGTTGGGGGTTAGGTGCCTTGCTCAAGGGCACTTCAGCCATTCCTGCTGGTCCAGGGAATCAAACCAGTGACCTTTTGGTCCCAAAGCTGCTTCTCTTGAGCTTCCCCCAAGCTTGTTCTACACTTATTTCCATAGTAACAGCTCTTTCACAGGCCAGACGCTCCGTTAATAATATTAATGTCTCTAACGGATCCGTGAGATGTTTATTTACCATTTTATGGTAGGAGTCTCCAGTGTCGGAGGTAAAACTTTCTGACATCTTCAGGACAGAGGAGTTTACGCTTTGTCCTTTCTCACACACAAAAAAAAATAGACTACCTGCCTTTTTTTTTGGGTCTTATTAACTTCAAGAGAGAGAGAAAACAGCTTGGCTGGTGAGGGGAAAACTGTTTATCGCTGCTAAGTGAGACTCTGAACCTTTAAAAGTAATTACGATATAAATGGATAAGGTATGATGTGTCGTTCTTTAATAAAAAAAAAAGATAATTGTTGGTCAGTTGCTGTGGTGTAGGAGGAGTAAACCAGTGCAGTGGGAACTCCACTCATTGATTGATTGATTACTATAAACAGCAACATGCACATGTAATGAGTTTTTATTCATTACACGTCTGATGTATTAAAATTTTAATTGAAATATTTAATTAATTTCCTGTTTGCAAACGGAGTGGAAGAGGAAGACTGTGATTGATAAAATATCAAAAAAAAAAAACTTTGAAGAGGAGCATAAACAGGTTTATTATCCCCCGCTGGCCGAAAGGCCCGAAGGGGGATTATGTCGTGGCAATGTCCGTCCGTCTGTCCCGGGAAGGGTGCTCACCTTCTGAAATCAACTCCTCTCACAATCTTTAGAGGAATTTCACGACACTTGACAGGATTCTTTGTTATATGTTGGTAATACGCATATTGCAATTTTGTTAAATTTGGTCGCATTTTCCAAGAGCTCCAGCCCTTGATTAACAACCTTGTACTTTTCAAAATTTCATGAAGGTGTGTTCGCCGGGTGGCACAGTGGTGTAGTGGTTATCGCTGTCTCCTCACAGCAAGAAGGTCCTGGGTTCGAGCCCTGTGGCCGGCGAGGGCCTTTCTGTGTGGAGTTTGCATGTTCTCCCCGTGTCCGCGTGGGTTTCCTCCGGGTGCTCCGGTTTCCCCCACAGTCCAAAGACATGCAGGTTAGGTTAACTGGTGACTCTAAATTGAGCGTAGGTGTGAATGTGAGTGTGAATGGTTGTCTGTGTCTATGTGTCAGCCCTGTGATGACCTGGCGACTTGTCCAGGGTGAACCCCGCCTTTCGCCCGTAGTCAGCTGGGATAGGCTCCAGCTTGCCTGCGACCCTGTAGAACAGGATAAAGCGGCTAGAGATGATGAGATGAGTGTGTTCGCCTTCTGACATCAGCTCCTCTCACTATTTTTGGAGGAATTTCCCGAAGCTTGGTAAAAGGCCTTGTTATATGACGGTAATACGCAGATTGCGATTAAATTTAGTTTGTGAAAATTTTCCCAGAGTTTTGACCCTTGATTAAATAACTTGTACTCTGACAATTTCATGAGGGTGTACGTTCTTCTGAAATCAACTCCTCTCACAATTTGTGGAGGAATTTCACCAAACTTGGCAAAAGGCTTTGTTATATGACCGTTATACGCAGATTGAAATTTTGTTTAATTTGGGCAAATTTTCCCAGAGTTCTGCCCTTGATTATTAACAAACTTGTACTTTGGCAATTTCATCAAGGTGTGCTTGCTTTCTGAAATCAACTCCTCTCACGATTTTCATCCCCCGCTGGCCAAAAAGGCCCAAAGGGGGATTATATTATGACGATGTCCATCCGTCCCGGCAAGGGCACTCACCTTCTGAAATCAACTCCTCTCACAATTTTTCGAGGAATTTCACGAAACTTGATTGGATTATTTGTTATATGTCAGTAATACGCATATTGCAGTTTTGTTCAATTCAGTTGCATTTTACCAGAGTTACGGCCGAGTTGCCAGCGGGGGATGTTGTGCTCTCAGAACACTCTTAAGTTAAAACACCACTGAAATGTAACATCACTTTGTATAAGAGTGGGCGGGGTTTAATTTCAGAATCAGTACTACAGATTACATATAGGGTAGAATCAATATGAAAATAAAACATGAAATACAGTACAATTGAATAAAGCAAAATATTTATTCGAAATGAGAATTTATTGAACAAATCGAAACTTGGAGATGTTTTTGGATTTGTTTTTAAAATTCAGTCTTTTGAGATATTAATCGAGTAACTTCAGAAAATATGAAGGAAATGAGTATACACTGACACATTTTAAAATGAACTAACTTATAAAATTGTATTTATTTATCTATTTATACATTTTAAATAAATATTTAAATCTACTTTTTTTTTTTTTTAAAGAAATGTTTTACAGTCAGCGTGACCATAAAGTTAATGCAGAGAGATTTTTTTACCTCATTCTTTCATGGAATATTTAATTATGAATTAACTGTTTAATTACCAGTATATAGAATTTGCTAAGCGTTTCTATGATTCCTGGCATTTATGAATTTTTAATGTTTGTTTATTATATATTTTGTCTTCTGCTTTGCCAGGTAAATTAAGATATGTATATTTATCTTATTTAATTAAAGACCATTGGTTGATTGAGAATCATTTTCAGGGACAGAAAAACTTCTGCTTCTGTTTAACAGTTTTATCATCTTTTTCCAAATTCAGCCATCTCCAAAACTCAGGGAATTTCATTTACACCACAATTTTAAAAAAAAAAATTGAGATGTGAAAACCCTGTTCCACTTTTCACTTGTGTCCTGGTGCTCAGAGACAGCGACCTCACGCTTTGTGTGATGTGTTGGTGTGACGATGTGTGTTTTCTTCCTGCAGAGGGAATTCCCACATGTCGAAGCCACCGTCCGAGCCAAGACCCTCCAGCATGGTCAGCGAGTCCTCCGTGGCCATCACCTCATCCACCGTGGACACTCCTGCGGGACTCAAGGTCAGGACTCCTAATGTAAACCGGTCATTAGGGATATAATGATGCATCATGTGATGATAAATTGCGATACAAATTTATGACAATTCAAATTGACGAAATAAAAAATGAATTGTGATTATTAACAGGCTACATAATATCTTAGTTTTTCTGATCTGTACAGGAATTGCGTAGTTTAGACAGCAGAGGGCATAAAATAGTGAGAATACATGTGCCTTCATCCTAGGCAGAAGTAACACAGCGATAATGCTGCAAAAACACACAATGAACAGATATAAAATGGGATAAAAGGAATATTTTAGTTAATTGGCTATTCTGTTTTATTCCAGCCTTTGAAAATGTGAGAAAATAATTATTGTTGGTTGTTAGGAAAATGGGGGGAAAAAAAAGTTTTTTTTTAAACCAAAGGAATATTTAAAGCTGTACTGCTTTTCAGGTTTTTCAAGTGTAGGTCATAAAAATAATTTTCCCGGACACCCAATTAATTTTTGTTCAGTGGACCGAAAGCTACTGAATTCAAATCACAGACTTCCAATTTTATTAGTGTTTTTTTTTTTTTAAACAGAATAACTAATGAATTTAGTCACGTGGCTCTAAATTCTCTGCTATTTTTTCCTGCTTCCCCATGACCCAATTCAAGATACTACATCATGCATCACGTGGTGGGCTTTCCCTGTTCACGCAAGGCATTGTGGGATACAAATTTGAAACCGGAGAGAAAAATGGAGGACGTGAGTGTGCGAATGAAATGTGAAAGAGCGACTACAGTAACGGAAAGAAAGCGAGAAGAAAAGACATGTTATATACGAAGGAAAGGAAACACAGGACCAAACTAATAAATATGGGCGCTCAGCGAGCACCTCGGTGTGATCAGCTGTTCGTTTAGCGACAGAATGATGGAACTGTCAGTGCACGCTCAAAGGGAAACCTGTAGATGGCAGTAATGCAACACTGTGGATGCCAGCTGCTGTAAAACCCAAAAGAAGAAGAAGGTAAACCTGCGCATGCGCACACGGACTTCCTCTGTCTGCTTGACTGCGCGAAGCGAGCGATTTCATGCACATTATTTGCTTTAATCCCCTCAAATTAAATAACTTCCCAGCCACAGAATGGCCTGATAATTTGTGAGATATTACAGAAATAAACAGATATCACAATCACCACATTTCAGACGGAACTAAATTTCACCAATTTTATGAAATCAAAAGGCCGTCTACTTTTAAATTGATAAAGAATAGGAAAATAAATATTATTTGGTAATAAAATTTTCTTCATTTAATATTTTTCAAAAAATATCGTGACTTGAGTGAGTGAATCGTTACATATTTACCTGTCATGCGTGAGGAGGTTTGTGATCTCATGACGGCTTTGTGTCGTGTTCTTAAAGTCGGGGTGGGCAATCAGACGAAATGATCATTATGACGATATCTTTTGAGGTAGAGTTACGATCTGCGATCTGAATCCCAATCTTCCCCACAGATTTAGATGAAAATCTTCATGAGATTTTCGCTCCGATTTTATTCTGAAAGTTCTGATTCATGTCTCTTCTGTTGTGACACTTTTTTTCTCGATGTTAATCCGCTCACCACTATTCTTTATCCGCCACGCTGTTTTCTGTTCACACTGTCAGAATGGCCACAATCCGTTCGGGATTTCAGCCGAGACACGACACCGCCGACTCCGGTGGACTCCAGAGCATCGTCCTAACCGTCTCACAACCAGTCTCACTTCTGCTTAGATTCTGTGATCTGTACGATTCCTCTGAAAAGCAGATCGCGTGTCAAATTAAGATTGTCCGTGATATACAATCATCACATCACCCACGTGTGTCTGTTAAAGGAAAATAATCAACGACGGGGTGGTGTGATGAAGTGGACTTAATGCTATGTCTCTGGAGGTTTTTTTTTAATTTATTATCATTTTATAAAGTGTTTTATTCTCCTAGAACAGCAACATGCCAATGATTGATTACAAATTTGTATGTATCGAAGAACAACATGATTTTTATCCATTTATCGTTACATTTAATATTGAATACGATCCACAAAATGAGTTCTGACTTGCATTATAGCAGCTGTAAACAGTCGTTCCACCGTTCACCAGTCTCTCTTTATTCTCTCTTGGAAATCTTGGAGAATCCTTCTTCCATAAATGTAAAATAAGTCTCCTGACAGAAAACCTTATGAAAGATATATATTTTTCTTGGTTAAATAACAGCATGGTTTTAATCTGTTTATTATAAATCTCAGGTTATACACACTCTTTGAAAATAAAGTATGTTATTGTACCTTTAGGGCTACACCAGCTTATGACTGGATCAGTACCCACTAAGGTACTTATCTGTACCCTTTATATACTGCTCAGGAACATGTATGCACCTTTTTGGCCCTAAAAAGGTACACATGGTTACCCTGAGGTCCACTAATGAGGCGTAGGGGGAACATTCGTATAGATTGTACCTTGGTGAACAGAAATGGACGACTCCTGTACCCCTATTTGTGATGGTGTATGGAGCAAAAACAATCTGAGTATCAGAGTTAATACGGTAAATCGGACAAAATCGATCCTGTGCTTTAAATCGGCTGAACTTTGGCGATGTTTGTTTATGCTGCGTTCGTGAACAACTGAGCAGATTTAATCTATTTCTCTCCTGCGTTGGGAAAAGAATCACAAACCCATAACCGCCTCCTCTCAGCTCGTTCATCATCTTCGGAGCAAAAATCGCTGAAACAGATTTAAACTTCTGTAATGGATGTAAAAGTTGTGCGTTTTAATGCATGGTGTAGGCTCTTTGCACCGCGAGGTCACATGCTTGGATACCACATAACAATGCCAAGCTTTCAGGTCAACAGAATCCTTGACAAGGTCAAGCACACAACTTTCAGCAGTTTGTAGTTTATAGTGATTAATCTCCTTCGTTTTCTAGAATTGTCAGTGTTGTTTTTGTAACGTTTGACTCCATCTTGAAGATATGAGCAAACAATTTACTGCGATGATTGATGAATGAAAACACAAACTTATTACAACGCCTCGATGGCTCATTGATCATTTCCTGTAATGATTTTATTTCTTTTTATTTACTGAGAAAAGCGATCTTTTTAGACAGAAAAATTTGTGTTGCTATGACAACGGGCTTGTTTACTAGTATCTGTGTCAGTACTATAATGTGTTTATCTCGCTCAGTGAGATTTAAACTTCATAAGTAAAGTCTGTTGATTTTCGTTGCCAGTAAAAATCACATAGTTACAGAAAGTTTCTGATTAAATTATTAGAATTAGAAGCCTTTATCTGACTGTCTCTCACACACACACACACACACACACACACACACACACACACACACACACACACAGGTGATGAGGTAGATAGAGCTGAGAGGAGGAGGGAAGCCGAGCTTCATGTTATCATCGCGGTAATATTCTTCGTTTACATCTGCAAGATGGACCCAAACCTTCCAAAACACAACGATATACCTTGAAAACTTTTATTATGGACCCGTTTGAGCTGTTAGAATTAAAATACGTGTTTTTACAATTAGGCATATCAGGTGAAAATTCAGTCCAAATTGCTTGAACCTGCTGTCATTGAATTCAGAACTGAATGCAGAAAAACAGACTTTTTACAGAACTAAAATGTGTTTATCCGTTCTTGAGATTTTACAAATCAAAGATTGAAGAAACGCCTTAATTTTTTAGAAAACTGCCGTAATATTCTGTATGAGGATTGCAGGGTCCAAAATGGGCCTCATTAACCAATGAGATCAAATGTCTGTTTTTTTTTTTTTTTTTTTGCTTTTTTAAAAAAATTTATTTCTTAATAACTTTTCTATTTTTCAAGATATTTACATGGAAATTGGCAGCACGTAGATGTTTGTATACTGAATACAAAATTTGAAAAACTAGTAAAAACAAATTATTCAAATTAGTATTTAATTAATATTCATTATGCTAATTTGGTAGAACTGTTAAATCAGTACACTGATTTTAACTCTCATTTATACATCACAAAGAAGGAGAAATCAATGCTGATTATAAAATCTGCATAAATAAGCACTGAATGTCTCACATCTATCGTTCTCTATCAAAATAAAAAAGGAATAAAAGATTATTTCTAATCCCCTCTTTGTGCTCTGTAGGCCTTTGCATTTCTCAGTCGGGCCGACTAGTGTTTATATCAGGGGTGGGCAATTATTTTTTCCATGGGGCCACATGAGAAACAGAAAATTTTGTGGAGGGCCGGACCAAAAGGCTGAACTAAATTCTGCAGAATATTAATTGTATTTCTTTATATAAAGCAGTAAATAACATTGTTTTTACAAGCTGCTAAGACTGGTAAGAGTATGGAAAAAACGAGGTTGCCTTACAAAAAATGTCATTTATTCAATCAAATTTCCCAAAACAATGGTTAACAAAATGTGAACGTTTTTACCTTTTTTTTTTCAGTCATATTCACCCCAAAACACAATAAAGACATCACAATATTGTGTTTCTACTCCAAATATCAAGCAAGATGCATCATATTATAATAATGATGCCCACATTTGTAGTCTAATCACCTCATTTGGTGTTTTTCATTTGGTAATGCCGACTCAAATTGTAGTCTTTGAACACGGCGATCTGCTCTCCGCAAACTAAACACACGGCTTTATCTCTGACTTCAGGAAATAAATACTTAGCGGTCCATGTTTTGTTGAAAGCCCTGCATTCGGCATCTACCTTTCTTCTTTTTGGGGGCTAAAGTCTTCTTGTGACGTCGATTCGGTGTAGGTATCAGATCTACAGATCGGCTCAGGCTCCGGCGCCTGCTGGTGACGTCACACTACGTGATTGGCTGGACCGTTTGAAGGATGACGTACAAGTTTGTGGTTGGTCTGGACAAATTACGGAAATAATTATCGCGGGATTAGGTTTTGTGGGATTTCATGTCATGTTCATGTCGCGCGCATTGCGTTTCTGTTGAACACAACTTCAAAATAAAAACAATGCACATTCAGTCCATGTATGAGGTAAAATTAGAAAATACGTTTATTTTGTAATTTCTAATTAACCTTACGCGGGCCGGTCAGAATGAACCAAAGGGCCGGATGCGGCCCGCGGGCCGTAAAATGCCCAGGTCTGGTTTATATGAAGGAATATAAATGATTATTTTGATTAATATTCACAGCCTTCAAGGCGAACCTCGAAAAAATTGTCTGATCCACATCCAATAAACAATTCACATTAACTGAACTGAAATTGCCACTCGCGTTTCTGACTTCTGGTTTTTAAAAATCTCATTCCGACCACTAAGCTCTCAATATTTTTCATCAAAACAACTCCAGTTATATTCTACAATAGTTATTTATTTACGGGTTGTTTTACAATCAGGGTACAAAGTTTGTGTCACAGGGGTCCAAAATTCAAATTGATTCAAACTGGTTCTTGTACCGGTTTTTAAGTGAAGGACAAGTTAAAGAACAGATAGGCATGTGTAATAGTTTGTATTATAACAAGATGAAGTGCAGCTTTAAGCAGGGCTGGGAGAAACAAATGAAGTGATTCTCGGAGAGGACTTTTTTTTTTTTGACAATTCAGAATCCACTACTTCCATAGTGCTTTTAAATATAAGGCTGTAAGCTTTGTGTTAGTCGTCTCTAATATTTATGTCCCGATATCTTGACCACATTTTAGGATGAAAATAATCATTTTAGATATGTTATTTTATATTGAAAAATTAGCTGTCTCGGAGAGGACATTTTTTTGACACAATTACATACTAATTTGATCAAAATAGTCTGAAAACTTACTGGCATTCAACATTAAAACTTAACTACTGTATGTTTCCAATGATATGGAACCAAATATGTGTTTTATGGTATAAAGAATGATGTAAGTGCATCCCTTTTGGAGCTACCTGTGGTCAAAAAAGCACTTTTTCTAAATGACACGAGTAATTTTGCTAAATATGACATATATTGCCATACATTCACCAAAAATAACATTATCACCACATTTTTTTTGTATGGTAAATAGAGCTATCACAGGGCTACAATAAACAACCAAGTTTATTTAGTCAAGCCTTTTGATATTGAAGATAATAAGTGTTAAATGTGATTTTTAGCTTGCGTACACTGATTGTAAAACAACCCTTACATGAATCAGTTTGATTTGGAAAAAAAAAAAGTAGGTAAAGCTACGAAAACTCACTTCGAAGTCTCCTGTGAATCAGAACATCAAAACTAGCAGACAGAAAATTTTGCTGAATCCTTCATCAGAAACAGTGAGAGTGAGAGAACATCACTATAAAAGTGATCGGATTGATATTGAGGAGTAATCCAGTGGGAAACCGATCGAGAGAGAGAGAGAGAGAGAGAGAGAGAGCCTGACCGTTTTCCCGTGACTCAAAAAGAAAAGCACCGGCAGTTTCCTGACGTCCCGCGAGCAGAGTTTTTATTCTGTTGTACCGACTTTAACCTGCCGTTACTCCCAAAGCACTGAACAGATCTTTACCAGATGTGTTTCTTTGGAAAGCAGAGATTTAACATTTTTAATGATATATTCAAGATATACCTTGCGAAGTCGCCATGTTATTTGGCCATGAAGATCCAAGCGCTGTCTGTTAAGTCAATGCCTTCGCGATAAAATCATTTTTTTTCCTGTCAAAACGAGCCAAAACTAAACTTTGAAACTGCATTGACAATTTTTTTTTTTGTAGAAAAGGAAATTGCTACAGACTTCTGAAACTTTTGTGCTTGACCTTGTCGAGGGTTCGGTTTACCTGAAAGCTTGCTCTCCAGTATGGCGTTGCTATGTGGTATCCAAGCATGTGACCTCTAGCTGCAAAGAACCGATTAAATAACACACAACACATGGCTAGTCTGAGTTCCAGAACGTTCAGAGTAAATCACAATTCGAAAAAATGAACTGGAAAGAAAATAGTTAGAAGAAATGCATCTGATTTCATAACAGTAAAAAAAACCTTTGTTTCCAGAATATAACTATAAATGGATTCAAAATTTAGAAGTATCATGTGTATATATTAAAGAAGACTTGTTCTTTATTTAATAAAAAAATGGCAGTCTGGGAAATTGCTGTGATATAAGAGGAATAAAACATTTCAGGATATGCTGGTGTAGGAAAATAATCAACTTTGGAACGGTAACAGTAACTCTACTTTATCACTCCACCTCCTTCTTTTACTCTGTATTTTACTGAGGGATGCACACACACACACACACACACACACACACACACACACACACACACACACACACACACACACAGAGTTTTGGAAATAAAAACTTCTTTACATGACTGAGGGATTCTCCTGATGACCTGATCCTGTGTGTGTGTGTGTGTGTGTGTGTTAGCCTGATACTCAGTCTGGAATCTTATTCAGGCTCGAACTCACTCCAGTTGGTTTGGTCCGCCGCCAGTCCGTCTAACAGCTGTTTCGGCTCGGACCCTGGAGATTCCTGTATTTGGCCAGCCATCATGTTCTCGCACGATAAATACGACACTGATGAATAACCGTGTTAATGTTCCCACTCAACTGGCAGACGTGTCGTCCATCTTTAGCCACAACACATGTCATACAAGCTTTCATTCATAAATTCAGATCTTGTTTCTCAATCTGTGTGAAAATGTTTTCATAGCCAAACAACAAAAAATTCCCATCAGATTTATGATTAAAGTTTCTGATTCTCCTAATTCATGCTCACGTGTGTATGATGTGTAATAATAAACATCAATTATCTGTAAATCAAGGGCACATTTACGTGTTCACAGAACTCCAGAGAGAGCTGAAAACAAGATGATGTTGACCGATCTTCCACTAATGCAGCTCAGCCACTGCAGTGCTTTGGTTACCGTAGACACACTAATGCTTCCTCCTTTCATAGGGTGCCATTACTTTTTTGTCCTGATTGAATGGTTTAAGTTGATGGTGTAATCTGTATATAAAATCAGTAACTTGATCGAATCGCATCATTGTTGATCAAAGCCGATCAATCGAGGTTGATGCAAGTGTCCTTACCTCGGAAATGAGCTCCGGAGCGACATGTGGGATCTGATCATGTTTCCTGACTAACAGGATTTCGTGTTCATGCTTCTGAGAATAATTTCCGAATAAATTCACTTGATAAATGAGGCTATGTGTTACTAAAATTAGTAGCGGATAGCAGCGAGCTGACAGATAGCCGATGTGTGTTATTTTGATAAATGGAGTGTTTGAAGAATGCAGCAGTAAACTGCCAGATATTTGCCTGCACTGTGTGCGCACGTGTTTTCAGTCTTGGTGCTGAAGCTCTGCAGAAGCCTGGCAGAGTTCATATTAAAATGATGTCCGACTGCTGACAGTTTGGCAGTTTTTATTAAAATGATTCCAGCATGGGGGGGGGAGGTATGGGGGAGGGAGAGAGAGAGAGAGAGAGAGAGAGGTTTAAGGGGGGGGAGGGGGAGGGAGAGAGAGAGAGAGAGAGAGAGGTTTGGGGGGGGAGGGGGAGGGAGAGAGAGAGAGGTTTAGGGGGGGAGGGGGAGGGAGAGAGAGAGAGGTTTAGGGGGAGGGGGAGAGAGAGAGAGAGGTTTAGGGGGGAGGGGGAGGGAGAGAGAGAGAGGTTTAAGGGGGGAGGGGGAGGGAGAGAGAGAGAGAGGTTTAGGGGGGGAGGGGGAGGGAGAGAGAGAGAGAGGTTTGGGGGGAGGGGGAGGGAGAGAGAGAGAGGTTTGGGGGGGAGGGGGAGAGAGAGAGAGAGAGGTTTAGGGGGGAGGGGGAGGGAGAGAGAGAGAGGTTTAGGGGGAAGGGGGAGGGAGAGAGAGAGAGGTTTGGGGGGGAGGGGGAGGGAGAGAGAGAGAGGTTTGGGGGGGAGGGAGGGATAGACAGAGTTATATGGGGGGAGAGCCAGAGTTATAAAGAGAGGGAGGGAGAGAGAGGCAGAGTTGTAGAGAGAGGGGGAGGGAGAGAGGGGTGTTGAGTGGGGGAGGAGATGTAGAGAGGAGGGAGGGTGAGACAGAAATGGGGAGGGGGAGAGAGAGATATTAGACAGAGGGTTGGAGAGAGAGGGGGGTAGAGAGAGAGGTATTAGAGGGTGGAGGGGGAGAGACAGGTGTAGGAGTAGGGAGAGAGAGGGTGGAGGGAGGGAGGTGGTGGTTGAGGGAGGGAGGTGGTGAAGGAGGGAGGGAGGTGAGAGGGAGGTGGTGGGGGGAGGAGAGATCAACATGATTTGGACATAAATTGTGCAAAGAAATGAACAGGGTTTTTTCTTCTTCTTTAGTCTTTAAAGTCCAGTGGTCGAGTGCACAGCTTTGGAAAGAGAGATCACTCCATCAAGAGGAACCCGAACGTCCCTGTGGTGGTGAGAGGATGGCTCTACAAGCAGGTGAGCTACACACACACACACACACACACACACACACACACACACACACACACACAGAGTCTACAGAGAACTGAGTGAAGGAACACACCTGTTTTCATGCTTTTCACAATGAATATGCAAAAAAAAAATGCAAAACAGTGGGTGGAGCCTATGCAAATAGATTTGATAGCAAATTAGGACCTGTAATATGACTTGGGGGGGGCGGCATGGTGGTGTAGTGGTTAGCGCTGTCGCCTCACAGCAAGAAGGTCCGGGTTCGAGCCCCGTGGCCGGCGAGGCCGCTTTATCCTGTTCTACAGGGTCGCAGGCGAGCTGGATCCTATCCCAGCTGACTACGGGCGAAAGGCGGGGTTCACCCTGGACAAGTCGCCAGGTCATCACAGGGCTGACACATAGACACAGACAACCATTCACACTCACATTCACACCTACGCTCAATTTAGAGTCACCAGTTAACCTAACCTGCATGTCTTTGGACTGTGGGGGAAACCGGAGCACCCGGAGGAAACCCACGCGGACACGGGGAGAACATGCAAACTCTGCACAGAAAGGCCCTCGCCGGCCCCGGGGCTCGAACCCGGACCTTCTTGCTGTGAGGCGACAGCGCTAACCACTACATCACCGTGCCGCCCCAAAAGAATCATATCATAAAACAACTTAATGTTGAAAAGGCACTTACCGAAAATGTCTGCCAAGTGCTGCATACAGCGAGTGGACTGGACTGAAGTGGTGTCTGTTGAAGAAATTGTTGGTGTCTGTTGAAACTGTTGAAGAGCACGCCCGCACGGTCCCGCCCCGCGGGTGTATAAACTGATCACTGTGTGTGTCATTCTGCTCACATCCGATGCTGACCCGGGGAAAGGGTTGGCCTGTCAGACAGAGCCAGTGCGGACCTTAGAACATCAGCCACGGACTGTAACGCTATCTGGGTTATTTAAGGGGTTTTTGTGGATTCATTGGATAATCACGTGCTCTTAGATTATAATAAAACTCTTTCTGATCAGAAAATGCTGTTGTGGAATTCTCTATAGAAATGTTGAGTTCACTAAAGAACCCGTAAAGGCGTAAACGGTTTTTGTGCTTTTTGCTGTGTGGTGAAATTCAACGTGGCTTGTTTTTTGTTTTTTCAGTGAGACAAGAAAAAGCGAATGCCTCCTGCAGTGACACTGAAATTGTTGATAAGTCTTTAGCAAATTACTGTTAATAGATTTATATCATCTTGGCTTGTTTTGTATTTATTTGTATGTGTTTATAGCACATTAAAGATGCTGCAATCTTTCCAGACATGACAATACGTTGAACATAAAAAAAAAAAAAGGGAAACCTAATCCCATCCCAACAGGGCTGTCCGTCTTTTCCCCTGTAGCCTGCAGACAGATTGTGCTCGTGGGTCGTTCTAGAATTCGGGATACATTTCACGTCTCTGAGATGAACCTTTTTGTTATTTTCCACGAAAGAAATCTTTATTGAATTAGTTTTGAACAATAATGCAAGTTATGACAAATTTTCACCAATTGCGATGCTTGATGTCCATTTTAGACCCAATTTATCCATAAAACATGAACTAAATGACTCCCACCCCTCCCCCCACATTACTGCTGTCTTTGACTCCTGAGTCATCCATTCAACTCCAATAAACAGGAAGTGATTCAGTCTAACTATCTGTTATTTGGGGTTTATTTTATTAACTGTTATAAAATCAGTTGCACAGAAAGTCTGTTTTCTGTATGATGTGAAATTTCAGTCATAATACATTTTTTACCCATCCCAATGTTCTTGTCAACTCTGTTATAAAACTGCATAAAATCCACAAAGATGTTTAATAATACACATGACACCTGCACTGAGTGATGTCACTTCCTCTGGCGGAAAACTTCAGAAAGGCAGTGAGGTGTGTTCGGTTTCTTCTCTCATTAACTTGAACAAAACGAGGATTTTACACCAACAGTAGATTATTTGTCAACTCTGTTATTGTAATACTGGAGTGAATTCCACACTTTTTTTTAAATATGATAAATTCATAAAATTCTGTCTTTATTATACATGCTGTATGGGAGCGAGTTTGAGGTTAGTGTGTGGAGTTAAGACACAGAATGAAATGGTGGAAAATGTCAACTCTGTTATCAATTCTGTTAATGGATTGCCTGGTTTAGCGACAACAGAGTTGACGATGACCAACAGAGTTGACACTTGAAATGTACCTGCAGTTATAGAATGGGCTGTGTATTGTGTACGAGTCTGACCTCGTAGCTGCTCTGAAACACGACGACGTCACGGTTATGTACATCATGATCCAGATTCTGAAATGAGATCAAATGATTCCGGATTCACAGGGAACGTTTTTCCTACAATTCAATTACCAAGGGCACTAACGAGACACAGTTTAATTCTTTTTTTTTTTTTTTTTTGGGTCCATGTTTTTTTAATTTATTTATTTTTAAAATCCATTTATGCATATGCATTTATATATATATATATATATATATATATATATATATATATATATATATAAAATTATTATTTTTATGATAAATTACAACTCTCCCGCGAATGCTGAAGTGATGTGCTCCTTCATGATCATAAATGAACCATGTGCTTGACCTGCAGGACAGCTCGGGAATGAGGCTGTGGAAGAGGAAGTGGTTCGTGTTGTCGGATTACTGCCTCTTTTATTATAAAGGTGAGTCATCATGACTCCCGCAGTGCGAGTCGTTTCATTTTTTTTCCAAGGAAAATTAGCAAATTAAATGAAGGATAACGAAGAATCTCCTTTTTGTGTAGTCACTTCTTGTTGAGGAATTTAATAAAAACAGGAAAACACCACATCTTGTCCATTCAGTAAAAAAATGCTAAATAGAGGGCGGAGTCTATGCAAATTAGATTCATTTAAGGCCTGGAATATGATTTTGGATTGAAATGACACCAGGTATCTCCTCATTTCTGCTATTTGAAGACAAAATGAAAGCATTTTCATCCTAATAGCGAGAAAGCTTCTTAAAATTAGAAGGTTTTAATTATTTAATTATGCTAACGCTTTAGGAACATGAATATTGACACTTTTATTCAGAGGCGTCTCAGCGACTTTCATAAGCGTTGTATTTGAAGCTAGAAGCCTAATTATGCCCACATGTAAAGAATAGAGAATCTAAAATAAACTTTATATTGGTTCAGTAATGGTTAGAATGAATAAACTGAATAAAAGCCACTTCCTGTTTCGGGCTTCCTCTCCACCCTGAGGATGAAATTCAGGCTGATGTTTATCATCATTGTCGTTTTGGATGATGTTTTTGATCATATTGACCCAAATGAGACACACCAGGATCTTATTAATGAATTTAAGAACTGGAGCATCTCTTGGAGATCATCTTCTCAAACCTGCATCATCAGAACAATTTTCAACACAAATTCGATTCACGTTCTCTTTTGTTTCGACTTTCTCAGGAAAAGGTGTGCCATTTTGGAGAAGGTTTATTTTTAGCTTCTCCTGATTCAGTTAGTTTTTTTGCTTTGCTCTGCGTCTGCAGACAGTCGAGAGGAGACGGTTTTGGGAAGCATCCCACTGCCGAGCTACGTCATCTCCCCGGTGGAGCCTGAAGACCACATTAGCCGCAAGTTCGCCTTTAAGGTAAGTACCTCATTCAGCCTTTTTAATGTTATTTCTCATTGTTTCTGGGTGAAATTTGTTGTGTCGTCGTTTCACCAGTAAGACGTGTGAATAGATTATTGTCCTGCTGTGATTTTCCAAATCAGATCACCTCCTTGGGCGCAGATCCAGCAGGTCAGCTCTTCTTAGTAGCTCACCAGCTATAGGGCGATGAACTAATGCCATCACACGGTGTCCGTCGTCAGTCTGTCAGTCCATCTGTCCATCCACAAGTCACAAAAATTGCTACTCCTCCCTGAGTTTTCAATGGATTTTGATTTGGATTGTTTTGCTGGGAAGATCTAATTGTTGTTCTAATTGTTCTCATGAAGAGCAGCTTGGCTAATTATAAACGAGTCTGGCTTCTCATGGTACATCTCATTGTGTGAGCTACTGCGTCCATCGCTGATGCTCTGGTTTCACTTATTGATCTTGGTTTGGTGTTCTACAGTGGTGCTTGAAAGTTTGTGAACCCTTTAGAATTTTCTATATTTCTGCATAAATATGACCTAAAACATCATCAGATTTTCACACAAGTCCTAAAAGTAGATAAAGAGAACCCAGTTAAACAAATGAGACAAAAATATTATACTTGGTCATTTATTTACTGAGGAAAATGATCCAATATTACATATCTGAGAGTGGCAAAAGTATGTGAACCTTTGCTTTCAGTATCTGATGTGACCCCCTTGTGCAGCAATAACTGCAACTAAACATTTGCGGTAACTGTTGATCAGTCCTGCACACCGGCTTGGAGGAATTTTAGCCCGTTCCTCCGTACAGAACAGCTTCAACTCTGGGATGTTGGTGGGTTTCCTCACATGAACTGCTCGCTTCAGGTCCTTCCACAACATTTCGATTGGATTAAGGTCAGGACTTTGACTTGGCCATTCCAAAACATTCACTTTATTCTTCTTTAACCATTCTTTGGTAGAACGACTTGTGTGCTTAGGGTCATTGTCTTGCTGCATGACCCACCTTCTCTTGAGGTTCAGTTCATGGACAGATGTCCTGACATTTTCCTTTAGAATTCGCTGGTATAATTCAGAATTCATTGTTCCATCAATGATGGCAAGCCATCCTGGCCCAGACGCAGCAAAACAGGCCCAAACCATGATACTACCACCACCATGTTTCACAGATGGGATAAGGTTCTTATGCTGGAATGCAGTGTTTTCCTTTCTCCAATCATAACGCTTCTCATTTAAACCAAAAAGTTTTATTTTGGTCTCATCCATCCACAAAACATTTTTCCAATAGCCTTCTG
This sequence comes from Neoarius graeffei, assembly GCF_027579695.1. NCBI lineage: Eukaryota > Metazoa > Chordata > Actinopteri > Siluriformes > Ariidae > Neoarius > Neoarius graeffei. The sequence continues at coordinate 4,541,592 of NC_083583.1, read as the reverse complement.
GCTTGTCCACGTGATCTTTAGCAAACTGCAGACGAGCAGCAATGTTCTTTTTGGAGAGCAGTGGCTTTCTCCTTGCAACCCTGCCATGCACACCATTGTTGTTCAGTGTTCTCCTGATGGTGGACTCATGAACATTAACATTGGCTAATGTGAGCGAGGCCTTCAGTTGCTTAGAAGTTACCCTGGGGTACTTTGTGGCCTCGCTGACTATTACACGCCTTGCTCTTGGAGTGATCTTTGTTGGTCGACCACTCCTGGGGAGGGTAACAATGGTCTTGAATTTCCTCCATTTGTACACAATCTGTCTGACTGTGGATTGGTGGAGTCCAAACTCTTTAGAGATGGTTTTGTAACCTTTTCCAGCCTGATGAGCATCAACAACGCTTTTTCTGAGATCCTCAGAAATCTCCTTTGTTCGTGCCATGATACACTTCCACAAACATGTGTTGTGAAGATCAGACTTTGATAGATCCCTGTTCTTTAAAGATCATAGGCAATGGTCGGAGGTGAAACGTAGATTATCAACTTTATTGTCTAGAAGAATGACCCAAATAGTGAATTCAATCTTCCTAGTGTCTAATTTGCACCCTACAATTGAATAAAACGGTTAAAATATACTGTTTTGCCCAATTTCCGAAGGTTTGTTTACATCTCACTTATGCGCACTTTCACCACCAGGGGACCGTCATCATGACATCATTTAAGCCAAACAGACTGGGAGCAGTTCTGTGTTTACCTGTGAACCGAGCACGCGTGTACGGACTTTGGTCGTGAGAGGTTGTGTAAAATGTCTGAAAGCGAGAGCGATTTTGAAGTAGGAACTCTCCAAATTGAATATCGAGAGGTGAAACCGTATATGTATGAACCTATGGCCGTTGTGAAGCAATCGGTGAATGTGGCTCACTGGTTTGACCGTGCGGCCTCGGAATCGGACAGCGACTCGGCCGACTCTGATCGCGGTGACCCCGGACCTCAACAAGACTCGCGCCCAAACGATTTATCCGGGTAGTTATGATAAATTCCTACTTTCGCCATAATACTAAATATGAGCTCTTTTGAAGAATAATTAAACCGCCCTCCCTAGTGGATATAGGGAACGATTACTGGACAGTGCGCCGGTAGGCCACATTAGCCTGCCATCTGCGGCATTATACTATTTATAGCCGACTCTAAGCGAGGAAATATCCCTTTGTCTCATTTCCACAATGATTGTACAGGATCCCTCAGGATTCTTGACTTGTCAGTTGCAAGCAAAAGTAAAAATGTTTCCCTCCAATCTTCTCCTTTTTGCTTGAGCGTTGCTGCTCCGTTTCTTCTTTGACTGCTTGATTTTGTTTCACCCGCACAATCCACTCTCTCCGCCTCGTCTCCTCTTCCGGAAAAAGCCAACCCTCTGGCTTCACGCGCACAATCCACTCTCTCCGCCTCGTCTCCTCTTCCGGAAAAAGCCAACCCTCTGGCTTCACGTGCACAATCCACTCTCTCTGCCTCGTCTCCTCTTCCGGAAAAAGCCAACCCTCTGGCTTCACGCGCACAATCCACTCTCTCCGCCTCGTCTCCTCTTCCGGAAAAAGCCAACCCTCTGGCTTCACGCGCACAATCCACTCTCTCCGCCTCGTCTCCTCTTCCGGAAAAAGCCAACCCTCTGGCTTCACGCACACAATCCACTCTCTCCGCCTCGTCTCCTCTTTCGGAAAAAGCCAACCCTCTCGCTCCGCCTCTTCTCCTTTTTAGGAAAAAGCCAACCCTCTTGCTCTGCCTCTTCTACTCTTTGGGAAAAAGCCAACCCTCTCGCTCCGCCTCTTCTCCTTTTTAGGAAAAAGCCAACCCTCTTGCTCTGCCTCTTCTCCTCTTTGGGAAAAAGCCAACTCACTTGCTCCGCCTCTTCTCCTTTTTCAGAAAAAGCCAACCCTCTTGCTCCACCTCTTCTCCTCTTCCGGAAAAAGCCAATCCTCTCGCTCCGCCTCTTCTCCTCTCTCGGAAAAAGGTAAAAACTTCTTCCTGAACCGGTCCTGTTGTTACAGTTCACTGCACAACAATAAGGCATGTTTTTTTTTTTTTTCTTTGGAAATTCCTGAACGCACGTGTGCACTCAAGCTGAACGGCAATGTAAGTAAACGGAAGCGGACTCAACTCAAGCGGTTTGTTTGTCTTAAATGATGTCATGCGCCGTGTGGTCACGAAAATAGCCGAACAGAAATTCGCCACGATCCGCGCTAACTTATTTTAATTATTACTTATTAACAATACTTCTTGGGAGCAGAAGAAAATTACAGAGGGTTTTTTAACATATAAAGTTTCAAATGTGCACAAAATTAAAACCGTTGCCTATGAGCTCTAAATAAAACAGGGTGCCCACTCACACCTGATTGTCGTCCCATTGATTGAAAACACCTGACTCTAATTTCACCTTCAAATTAACTGCTAATCCTAGAGGTTCACATACTTTTGCCACTCACAGAAATGTAACCTTGGATCATTTTCCTCAATAAATAAATGACCAAGTATAATATTTTTGTCTCATTTGTTTAACTGGGTTCTCTTTATCTACTTTTAGGACTTGTGTGAAAATCCGATGATGTTTAGGTCTATTTATGCAGAAATATAGAAAATTCTAAAGGGTTCACAAACTTTCAAGCACCACTGTAGTTGAAGAAATCCGCAGCTTGTCCTTCGATCTTATCTGCAAGCTTTCATTCAAACCAAACAACCAAATGAAAGACACTTTTTTGCATCTATACGTCCGTTTTCTGAATTCGAATCAGCAAAATTGATTCTTTTGATTCCTTTTGTGTTTGGTTTTGTGTTGCTTTCTTATAATTAAACAAAATAAAAAGTAAAAACGTTGTCTGAGCACAAACCTTTATCGTTTTTAAGCGAGTGTGTGCAGAAATCACAAAAATGATGCATACACGAAGAATGCATGAAGAGCCAGAGTGAAATCTGAGGATTATTTAAAATGGTCAGTTTAAAACATTTTGCGTATCGTTTATTCTTTTCGTTAATTTTAATCTTGGCATTTCTGAAGTTCTACAGCTCTGTCCTTTGGCTCAGTTTAGAAGCTTGCAACAAACAAACAAACAAACAAACAAACAAAAAAATAATGAAAAAAGCTCTGCAACCCAAAACACACACCAGGTATTGAGTCATTTTCTGCATTTGAGTCGATTCAGACACTTTCTCACTATGATTCACTTGGAAGAGAACCGACACCGAGACGCTTTCGGACCCGAGTGTGATCGCTGCGTTCTCGCCATCTAAACACTCAGGATGTAAAAAGTGACCAGTGCAACGTGATAATGAGCAGAAATGTTAGTGTTAATGGGTCACGCCCCTTATTGCACAGACGACTTCATTTACAGCTCTGAAAAATAGCCACTGGGAGATAACGAGGGAAAAATGAAATTAGCATCCTACTGGAAAGAAAACATTGTGCAAAAAATTTTTCTGGATTGTACAAATGAACTGAATTGTATCTACGATACAGTACTGTGCAAAAGTCTTAGCACCCCCTCCCTTTTTTTCTATACAAAGTTATACAGCAGTTATAGATTTCTATTTTACGACTTCTACAGCCATTATCAAGTCAAAACATTACAAAAACATTTTAGAGTTCCAAATGTTTTTTTTTTCCAGCACAAAATTAAATGTTACAGAAAAAAGGAAAAATGTTTGTATCTGAGCAGCATATTCCATAAGAGAGCACTTTTCGATTAAAAAATAAAACATAATGAAGGCTGCTGGTGCAAAATTTTGGTGCAAAATGAAAGTGAGTGTGACGGTGTCCAGAAGAACTGCGGCTGCTTCTGTAAGATGCTCAGTAAAACCTACAGCTCATTTCCGCATAAAACTGACCTCACTGGACCTGAGACGGGGAGATGTATAGAAATAATTTATTTTTAAAGCAAAGGGTCGTCTCACACCAAATATTGACTTTGTTATATTGATTTATTATGCCTTACTGATTACTGTTTATAGTGGGGTTTTTAATTTTTATTTATTTATTTATTTATTTAAAATGTTGAAATATTTAATTTCATTATTTTTTTTAAAAGAAATTTTTGGTCGACAGCATTTCTTTACATGTGCCTGAGACTTTTGCACAGGATTGTCCATGATGTGTTTTTTGGTGTTTGGTGCGTCTCTGCTGTTTCATCGTGCTTTGCATGTGTTTTAAATCGTTGTACTTCCGGTGAGTCACCGGCGGCGACTTCTCGTCTTTGTCTGTGCTGAATGATCTCTGGGGCTCTGCATGGAAACCTGCCTTGTTATTATTGCAGATTAACAGCTGATTGTGATCAGTGTTTGTTTATCCCTTAAACACAAACCTCATTTTCACCTCTGAACCCCTTCAGTCGGTTCGGTTTCTGTGGCTCAGTGGTGTTTTGTGTCTCGGTGCTTTGCAACTTGCACGTATCTCTTTAAACTGATGCAATGAAATCTTTCATTATATAAACTCAAATTTTGATATCGTTCACATCAACCGGAAGGGTTTACGACGTCTTTAACACGGGTCCCCCCCCCAAGAGAGAGAGATTATTTGGAAAAGGTGGCACCTTTTTATCCAGAGCACATGATTTTTGTGTTTAGCCCCGCCCCCTTATTTTTAGTGATATTTTTACATGAGCTAGTCAAATAACAATTTCTAGTATTTTCAGTAGAAAAGAAGTTGCGTGTAATGTACATCGGATCCCGTTCAGATTGTGTGGAATGTGCTGTTAAAAAAAAGAAAAAATCAGTCATGAGGATTTGGTGCAGGAATTCGGCTCAAGAACCCTCTTTATTATATAAAATATATTATATTATTATTATTTTAAATAAACATCTGATAGGTTCCAGGAATTAAACAAAAATTGAAATGATTGGTGATTGGGGGGCGGCACGGTGGTGTAGTGGTTAGCGCTGTTGCCTCACAGCAAGAAGGTCCGGGTTGGAGGGCCTTTCTGTGTGGAGTTTGCATGTTCTCCTCGTGTCCGCGTGGGTTTCCTCCGGGTGCTCCGGTTTCCCCCACAGTCCAAAGACATGCAGGTTAGGTTAACTGGTGACTCTAAATTGAGCGTAGGTGTGAATGTGAGTGTGAATGGTTGTCTGTGTCTATGTGTCAGCCCTGTGATGACCTGGCGACTTGTCCAGGGTGAACCCCGCCTTTCACCCGTAGTCAGCTGGGATAGGATCCAGCTCGCCTGCGACCCTGTAGAACAGGATAAAGCGACTACAGATAATGAGATGAAAGAGATGAGATTGGTGATTGGTTATGTATATAACTAAAAATGTTCTAGATAAACTCTAAATTGTCCAAACCTTGATGTTATTCTAATTTTCACACGATTCCTTAAAGATTCAGTTGTCAGTACAAATTGCTGTTTATATATTTTTATCCACATTTTTATATTTTATTTATTCTATTCATTATTATATATTTGCCATTTAATTTAATTTATATTTATGCACAGCTTTCATAAATGTCAGCTTTTGAGACCCTTTTAAGGACTACTCCAAACCTTCGTTCAGAGGGGCAGATGTTTATATCCAATATCTACATGAGCACAGGAACAGTTCGGTTCTCCACTCAGGGTTCTTCATCAGTCTCATCGTTTCTTTCTTGATCCAGAGAACTCTATAATTGAAACGGTTCGGGCTGGATGATATAACGATGTACTGTCCTATCGATATCGTGATCAGTTACATCACAGCGTACTGTCTGCCTGCTTTTCTGAGATTTCGTGAATACCATGATCATTTGATTTAAGTTTTATTTTTTAAAAGTTATTACAAACAGTCGAGGAGGAGGTGATGTTAAAATATTGAAATGACTTTTTTTTTTAAAAAAGGTAAAAAGTAAAAATTTTTAGTGTTAAATGTGTTTTTAATTTTCAAATATTTTTCTCAGAAAATTAAATCGATTTCTGTAGATATTGAATAAAGTATTTTTTTAACGCAACGCGACCGAATAACTAGAAAATCATTTCCAAGCCTATAGATCACATCTTGTGTATAGAAATACAAATCTGAGAATCGTGATGTGATAATATTGACCCTCCCTCGATAATATCACCCCCAAAAAATCGACCCTCCCCTCCAGAGGGCGCCGTCTGCTTCAGTGAGACGTTTATCAGCTCTGACTGCTCGAGCAAAGGCTTCATTTCTGGAAATTAAAACAAAAACTCTAAAAGATTTTGTGGCAGAGGGATTAATATAGAGAGAAGTCGACTCCTGGTGCGTTTTCTCCATCGGGAACGTTAACAAAGTCACAGTGTCGTGTTCAGAACGGTGTTTATAACGTCACAGAAAAGAACAATACTGCAGAAATGTTGGTGAGCATCGCCTTGGGTTCTCACGTGCACCTCTTTCATTTTGTGTGTGTGTGTGTGTGTGTGAGAGAGAGAGAGAGAGAGAGAGACATGGCATTCCAGCCTCTTTACACAGCTCATATTTCTGCACATGTGGAATGTGTGTGACAGTCACGCCATCCGGAGGTTTCCTTGCACACACAACATCTGAACACCTCTGTCCTGTTTGTGGGTATTAAACCTAAAACACAACATACACTACCGTTCAAAAGTTTGGGGTCACCCAGATAATTTTGTGTTTTCCATGAAAAGTCACACTTTTATTTCCCACCATAAGTTGTAAAATGAATAGAAAATATAGTCGAGACATTTTTCTGGCCATTTTGAGCATTTAATCGACCCCACAAATGTGATGCTCCAGAAACTCAATCTGCTCAAAGGAAGGTCAGTTTTATAGCTTCTCTAAAGAGCTCAACTGTTTTCAGCTGTGCTAACATGATTGTACAAGGGTTTTCTAATCATCCATTAGCCTTCTGAGGCAATGAGCAAACACATTGTACCATTAGAACACTGGAGTGAGAGTTGCTGGAAATGGGCCTCTATACACCTATGGAGATATTGCACCAAAAACCACACATTTGCAGCTAGAATAGTCATTTACCACATTAGCAATGTATAGAGTGGATTTCTGATTAGTTTAAAGTGATCTTCATTGAAACGAACAGTGCTTTTCTTTCAAAAATAAGGACATTTCAAAGTGACCCCAAACTTTTGAACGGTAGTGTATTTATGGAAATGAACAGATCTGTTGTGTTTTACTGTTTCTTCATCATCTCACCCAGCGCTCCTCCTCCTCCTCCTCACCTGCCAGCACCTCGTAGCGACAATGCTAGAGGGGTCATGACCCTGAAGGAAATGTCAAATAAAAGACATTTAAAAAAAAATAAAATTGTAATAAAGAAAACCAGAACAAAAGTCATGGGCTAAATAAATATTTTACTATTTATTACAAAACTTATTTCATGCCAATAGCTTTATTGCTGTTTTACAATTAGGTTTGTTCAGTGGGCGTTTCCCCAGGAAGCCATGGCATGTGTTTTAAGAGTTTATTAAATAAAAATTCTCATCTCATCTCATTATCTGTAGCCGCTTTATCCTGTTCTACAGGGTCGCAGGCGAGCTGGAGCCTATCCCAGCTGACTACGGGCGAAAGGCGGGGTTCACCCTGGACAAGTCGCCAGGTCATCACAGGGCTGACACATAGACACAGACAACCATTCACACTCACATTCACACCTACGCTCAATTTAGAGTCACCAGTTAACCTAACCTGCATGTCTTTGGACTGTGGGGGAAACCGGAGCACCCGGAGGAAACCCACGCGGACATGGGGAGAACATGCAAACTCCACACAGAAAGGCCCTCGCCGGCCACGGGGCTCGAACCCAGACCTTCTTGCTGTGAGGCGACAGCGATAACCACTACACCACCGTGCCACCCTAAATAAAAATTATGTATTTTAAAATAAAAAAGGAATATAATTCAATATCACAATAACATGTAAATGTGTTTTGTGCAGGATGTGTCTGACAAGGCAGTTATCTTTATTTAGAACATCATATTTTTATTTAAATAAATAAATCAATAAATTAATAAGTGGCCAAAAAACTTTTGTTGCTCTACTGCTTTCAGGTTATCTATCTATCTATCTATCTATCTATCTATCTATCTATCTATCTATCTATCTATCTATCTATCTATCTATCTATCTATCTATCTATCTATCTATTTTTTTTAAGTGTCAGCTGCACTAGTTATTATAAATAATTCTCTCATAGTGCCAGCTCCTTGTTGCTAATCAGGGTGTGTGTGTGTGTGTGGTCTCAGTTCCGTGTGTTTTCCCGCTGCGCTGTCCCTGACGGCTCATCCCGTTCTCTAAAACACGTTTGTTATTAACTCTTCCAGTGTTGGTTATTTATTTATTTATTTATTTTGGAGCTTCACAGTTGTATGAAAGTGTAGTTTCTCGCTCACTCTGTGTCTCTCGTTCCCGTTGGCTGATTGGCTCCTGTTGTGGCCCCGGTGCGTTATGGGAGCTGCGAGTGCGGTGGAGAGCCTCCTGAGTCCCCTGAGTCTTGCATGAATAGGTATCTTATTTTTTTTTTAATTGTCTTTTTTTTTTTAATAAACCATTTTCATTAAAGCTCTGAGCATTCAGCACTGAGCTCTCCGTCTGTCAGTGTTATGATGTTTTTTTTAAATTTTTTAAATTTTTTTAAATCTCAGGAATAAAAGCTTCACATTAGGAGACATATTTTTAAAAATGAAAAAAAAAACAGTTTCTGAAATTAAACTTGTAATATTTCAAGAATAAAGTTGTGAACTCGGACACAGTGGTACGGTTGAGGTTGATGTGTGAAACTGAAGGACGTTGAGGATTGTAGTAAAGTTTTTCCTTGATGTTCACACGGTTCTGTCTTTCACATTTCTTGCTCAGTCATTTCAAAGTTTTTTTTTTTCTTCTCTCCTTGAAATATTCGTTATGTTCTAGAAATATTACAACTTTATTCTAGAAATTGAAATATTTTCATAGTATTTTATTAAAGAAATACTATGATTTTTCTTGAAATATTCCAACTTGATTCGAGAAATATTAAGATTTTTTTCTTAAAATATTATAACTTTTTCTAGAAATATTGTGAATTTATTCTAGAAATATTACAGCTTTATTCAATAAATGATTTTTTTTAAATATTATGATTATTTTAGAAATACTATGATTTTTTTCTTAAAATATTGCAACTTTCTTCTAGAAATATTATTTTTCTTAAAATATTATGACTTTTTTCTAGAAATATTACGATTTTTCTTGAAATACCATGACTTTTTTCTAAAAATATTTTGACTTTTTGTCTAGAAATATTATGACTTTATTCTAGAAAGATTGCAACTTTCTTTGAGAAATATTATTTTTTTTCTTCAAATATTACAACTTTATTCTAGAAATATTATGACTGACTTTACTTGAAAGGTTGTGATTCCCCCCCCTGTAATATTTAATTATTTTTCTTAACATTTTGTATTTTTATTTTTTTTTTAAACAGTGTTCCTAAAACCCCATCATTAGCTCCCGGATTTTTCACACCATCTTCACTTTCCTCCCAGTCGACTTGCCCTGATCCTTAATTAATGTTTGCCAGATGTTTCCCAGATGTTTCCCAGTGTCCGTCCTCACCAGGGTTGGTCAGGATGAGAGGGAAGCTGCTGCTGTTCCGTCTGTAGGTTCTCCGAGTTTGAATCGGATCAGATGAACAGCAGATTCACTGAACAGTCCTCGAGCTGTGTCCCAGTGTGTGGTTTGACCCGCACCTCTCCTCCTCTCTACAGCACACTTCCATTTTATATTCATTTTAACGCCAAGTTAGAACTATTGGCACCCTGGGAAAGAATTATTATTATTATTATTATTATTATTATTAAACTATAACATAGCGTACTGTTTTATACAATGTTATTCTTTTTTTTTTAATGGTAGGATTTTGAGAAAGACCAAATTGTTCACCTTTAAACTAATTAACTTAAATTAATTTAAACTTTACATGCATGTAAAGCCTCTTTCTCGTCCATCTCTATGGAGAAAATCCAACAGCTTTCAAAACAAAAGAGCACATGGTTTATAAATACTTAAACTTTAATTACAATAAGGTCCATCAATGTAAAAAAGGATCCAGTCTTGAGTAATGATTTTTTGAACGCTGTTTAAAGATCACTGACATTGTGAATTGTGGAAAGTACCAGAATATTTTAACCAAAACTTTTTTTTTTAACCTCTGCCAGGAGGTTATGACTGGGCTGTTGATGGATGTTTTTGTCACGTTAATGATCCCAAATGTTCAAACAAGTAGATAACTGGATGTAATAAACAAAGCTGGTCTCTGTTAAATAGTTGTGGATTAATTTTAAAAAGACTTGCACAGCGTCCATCATTTCATGACTGGTGTGTATTCCATGTTTTAATCTTTTTCCTTTGTTGTTGTTGTTCACACCGGTGTGAGTTCTGCAGCTCGTTTTGAGAAGACCGACTTGGGTTTTTGGTCTTTTCTCTTTTTTACACCTTCGTACAGACTTTCTATTCATCACGAGTCTTCCTCTGTCTCATTATCTCTCGATTACAGCGCAGCTGCTTCTTAATGAGGGTCCAAGGATCAGAGATTTAATCTGATGTTATTAAAGGCTTTGGAAATGGAGTGGGTGGGGGGGAAAAAAGTCTCTTGGGTGTGCACTTTCTTTAGCTGATGGAAGTTTTTGGAAATGAGCGAGTGAGAGAGACAGAGAGAGAGAAAGAGGTGCCAATTCAGCATTTTGCTGCAGTGCCTCATTCCAGCTTTATCCAACCACACGATTATCAGTGAAAAGGAGTCATGGATGCTGCTTTTAATAGACAGCCCCTTAAATAGCCCGGATATCTTGGTGGAATTCTGATCTGATCTCTGCTGGAACGTGGGGTTATATAACTCTAACTCTCAACACACGAACCTGACGTCACACAGAGGAAACGAGCAGCAACTGACTGAGACATTTTACACTTACATGAGACTAAATGCAGAATTTTATTCATTCATTCATCTTCAGGAAGTGTTTTATTCTGGTCAGGTAGATCCAGAGTCTGTCCCGGGAATAACACTGGGTGTGATGTGGGAATATGTGCTAGTCCGTAGCAGGGGACCGAACATACACACATTCACAACTAGGAGCCATTTTGTGTCAATAATCTGACATGTTTTTGGGATAAACCTGAAAAGCCAGGATTTGGGAATCCACAGGGATACAGAGAAAATAATGGGAATTCCACGGTGAGCTCCGGAGGTGAGCTCTGAGAGGTGTGAACGCTACCTGCTGCAGTAGGAGTAATACTCTAAGCAATCTGAGTAAATTTAAAATATCGCAATAGTCGAAACTGGAGAGTTTATTTGATGACATCACAAACTGAGCTCATATGTAGCCCCGCCCTCGAATACAGAATTATAGAATCACTGAGAAAGTCTCTGTGCTATGAAGTTAGTGAGGATATATGGAGAGGAGTGAACATGCAGAGTTGTGATGTAGTTTGGTGTGGTCCAGGTGTGTGTGTGTGTGTGTGTGTGTGTGAGAGAGAGAGAGAGGGAGATCCTGAACCAAGCCAGACTGTGATTAAAGCTCGGGCGTGGCCCAGTCAGGAGAAGAGCTTAGCCTCGTACCTGCTGATTCAGGCAAGCAGAAGTAAGATGGAACTAAATGATCTGCTCACTGTGACCAATGAATATGAATCATTTATTTCCCCATGTGATTTTTTTTTTTAATTTTTCCCCAAGATTAATTTCTGTTCACATGTGATTGGATGTTCACATGGTATTTCCCCCCCCCCGCTTATTTATATCTATATCCGCATATTTAACGATATTCATTTTTCACAGGTGATTGTTTTTTTTTTGTGAATCATTTTTCACACTATTTTTTTAATACAATTCATTTTTTCCCAATGATTCATTTACTTCTACATGTGCTTGATTTTATCTTCGTGTTATTTTGAGCGTTTTATTCCTCTTGTACCACCGCAATCTGACAATTACAATTTTTAATTTATGAAAGAATGATGTAATTTTTATACATTTAGAGCTACATTTATTGTCCAATCTACATGTAGTTCCTGTTCTCACTTTAATTATAGCAGCTATAAACAGTCATTCCTGCACAAGCCTCTTTTTATTCTCTTTTGATGTTAATAAGATGAAAAAAAAACTAATCTTGTCATCTTTTGTTAAAGAAAACTAAAAGTTACAGCGACACTGGAGACTCCTTCCCATAAATGCTAAACGTTTTCTCACCGAGCAATGATTTACACACACTTTTAAATAGGTTTATTATTGAATGATCGAGATGCGTTACTATAGAAACGATAACTTAATTTGAACGAGTGTGTTGATATAAACCTGTGATTTGTAGCTGCTGTTATAGAAAATTACCATCTGACCAATCAGAGTTCAGGATTTAACATCACTGTGGGATAAATTTGACATACAATTCTGACCGATTCATATTTTCTCTCTCTCTCTCTTTCTCTCGGTGTGTGTGTTTCCCTCCCTCTCTCTCGCCCTCCCCCCTCTCTCTCGCTCTGTCTGTTTCTCTCTCCCTCCCCCTCCTCTCTCTCTCTCTCTCTCTCTCTCTCTCTCTCTCTCTCTCTCTCTCTCTCTCTCAACCCCTCCTTTCTCTCTCTCGGTCTTCAGGCAAGTCACACAGGCATGCGCTCGTACATTTACAGTAAGAACTCTGTGATTGGCTCGCAGGCCGAGCATGGCGGCATGAGGACCTACTTCTTCAGTGCAGACACGCAGGAGGACATGAACGGCTGGATCCGAGCCATGAACCAAGCGGCGCTCATGCAGAGCCACAGCTTAAAGAGGTCAGGCGACACTTTACTCTCTCCTTTTTACCCACAATGCCCATCACTCAGCACGTCCCCAATCTTTATTCCCACAGAACTATAAATTATTATGCATGGGGCAGCCATGGCCTGAAGTTTAGAAAAGCAGTCTTGGGCCCAAAGGGTCGCTGGTTCAATTCCTGGGACCAGCAGGAAAAATGCGAGGGGAGCTGAGTGAATGAACAGCACTTTCCTGTCCCTCTGTATCATGGCTGAAATGCCCTTGAGCACCGAACCCCTACCTGCTCCCCAGGCGCTCTACCCACAATGACACAGCACAGCTGCCCACTGGTGTGTGCGCGTGTGTGTGTGTGTGTGTTCAGTGCTTCAGATGGGTTAAATGCAGAGAGGAATTTCACTGTGCTTCAGTGAACATGTGACAAATAAAGGCTTTTTCTTCTAAACTATTATCAGCTTCATAACTTATAAATTCTCTGGAACTGAAATAAAGAGAAATCTCTTTCTGAACTCAGCAATCGCTCTGCGTCCGGGTACGAAATACCACAAACCAAGAGTTTTATTCATCCAAAATTCAGATTTTTTTTTAAGAATGTTGTTTTCTGTTTAAGTCCATAAAATCTATAAATGTATATCAAAATCTCATCTCATTATCTGTAGCCGCTTTATCCTGTTCTACAGGGTCGCAGGCGAGCTGGAGCCTATCCCAGCTGACTACGGGCAAAAGGCGGGGTTCACCCTGGACAAGTCGCCAGGTCATCACAGGGCTGACACATAGACACAGACAACCATTCACACTCACATTCACACCTACGCTCAATTTAGAGTCACCAGTTAACCTAACCTGCATGTCTTTGGACTGTGGGGGAAACCGGAGCACCCGGAGGAAACCCACGCGGACACGGGGAGAACATGCAAACTCCGCACAGAAAGGCCCTCGCCGGCCACGGGGCTCGAACCCGGACCTTCTTGCTGTGAGGCGACAGTGCGACCCACTACACCACCGTGCCGCCCGTATATCAAAATTAAATCCAGAAATTATACTGTGTAATTATATATTTAAGTTAGTCCATGAAATCGAGTTGTATGTGAGCTGATAGCCACTCACATTTCTCTCTCTCTCTGTCTCTCTCTCTCACACACCGAGACGCAAGAAGTAGAAGAACAGCTACTCTTTGTCACGATGGCTGCTTCATGTCCTTCGTGGTGTGTTTTAATGATTAATTTTTTTCCCCCTTTCCAAGAATCTCTGAGTCACGTTTCAGACTGCTGTCGCGTTAAACAGGGTATCGGCCATAAACTAGAGGTGGACAAAGAACCCAACTTCATTACTTTAGTCAAAGTACAGATCCCGCTGGTCAAATGCGACTCCGATACAAGTGAAAGTTGTCCAGTCAAATTTTTACTTAAGTTAAAGTACTGAAGTACGTGCTTTTAAAAATACTTAAGTATTAAATGTACATTTTCTGTCAACACATTGTTGTATTATTGTCACAACGCTTACAAAACTGAATGTCATTACCAAAGACAGAAATGTGAATTCACAAAATGAACACATGCTGCGGAATCATGGTGGTTTAACGTTAAGCTAGCTAGTCAGTGAAACTCCACCTGACATGTTAGCAAACTTTTGCAAACTCGAAATCATATCGGGTAGCTAACGCTACTAGAAAAGAAAAGTTTTCTACATTCTGTTTATTCGGCAAGATTATGCTAAAACATATTTATGAAAGGACTTCAGATAAGTTAACGTTATTCACGTTAGCATAACTCTGTTTTTACATGCTAACTAACAGTGTCCAAGTTAACTAGCTGTGTGTTAACGTTAGCCATGGACAAGGCTACGGCAACTTGGCTGGCAAATCCATAGAAAGCCATTTGACTAACCAGATTGCATAGCTATTGCAACGTTATCGCTAGCTCTAAAAGCACAGACAACTTCGTTGCAAGCTGCTTCTTGGAATAAAACCTTTATGTACCTCAAGATGCTTCTGCAGGTTTTATGGCGAGTTTTTGTAGGCCGTGATGTGGTTCATTTTCGGCAAACAAAGCAAATATTTAAAATGAAACGACTCTTTAATCCTTTCAGAAAACTGAAACATGGGTTCTAGCTATTGAGGTATTTCACCTGACGTCACAGGGTCACGTAACGCCCCGGTGTCCGCCATTTTGGACGGCAAGCTAGCTAATGTCAACATCATAGTACCTAGTATGTTACTGTAGCAACGTTTACGTTCAGTCATTTGGATGACTGTTAAAACCTTTCAGTCTCAAGTTTTTCCTTTACTGGATTTACTAGTTTACTGAGCTAGCTAGCCCCGGAGCGCTAGCTAGCGCCGGCCAGCCCCGGAGCGCTAGCTAGCCCCGGAGCGCTAGCTAGCGCCGGCCAGCCCCGGAGCGCTAGCCAGCCCCGGCCAGCCCCGGAGCGCGCTCAGTAAACTAGTAAATACAGTAAAGGAAAAACTTATAACGGGCCATGTCTTAACAGACTAAGAAGTTATTTCAATGACATTTAATAACATTTTGTTTATCCTGAGGACCGAAAGTAAATGAAAATGTGAACAAACCTTAGCTGTCAGTGAACAATCCTGGTGGAAGCAGGTAAACGTCGTTCTCTAAGCCTGCTAACCTCAATTTTTGCAAATGCCTCTCCCTCTGCTCGCCCTGTAAATGCCCTACGCCGCTGGATAGTGAAGGTGTTTTCTGCATCTCGCTCCTTTTTCTTTTATGTTTTTTGTTTGTCGCCTTCCTCGCATTCAAACTGATTCGAGCCGTGCCGTCCAAAATGGCAGCATCACATGACTTAGTCACGTGAGTGAAATACCTCAATAGCCACGGATGCGTGCATTCTTCAGAAGAACCGCCTCATTCCATTCTGCCATCAATTGATCGTGTTCAAATAATGCTGCTGAGAAATGATGGATCTTGATTTTATGCAGTCTATGGGTATGACGTGACCCGAGTGATTACTGATAGGCTGTCTCAGTGTCACCTGGGAAAAAATCAATCACGTTTAAAAAAGAAAAAAACATTCACTTTCAAAGCTGCTTCATAGTAACGAGGACCTTGATAGAAATGTAGTGGAGTGAAAAGTACAATATTTGCCTTTCAAATGTAGTGAAGTTAGTTAGGAATGGGAATCGAAAACCGGTTCTTGTTGAGAACCGGTTCCCAGTGTTTCAATTCCATGGAATCGTTTGCCAGATTTGCTAACGATTCCCTTATCGATTCCAGCGGGCACGACTAACGTCATGTACACTGAACAAAAATATAAACGCAGCACCTAAAGATTTTATTTATTTTGTACATCCGATACTGATTTTTTTTTCTGCCCACATCAAATGATAGTATAGCATACCAGTAAACATTTTTTGAAAAAAAAAAATGTCCCTCTACTCAAGTTCTGAGCAGTGCCCAGACTTGAGATAATCCATGATCCAGTCGGGTGTGACCATTGCAGACAAAAATTTCACTGAGTAATGCATGTCATGACCATCCTTTATGTGGGGCCAATAAAAGGCCACCCTAAAATGACAAAAATGTTCAAATGTCAAGATGTCACAGATGACCAGAATCAACCGGGAACGAGCCATTGGCATGCTGCAGGCTGGAATGTCCATCAGAGCTGTAGGGCGTCAATTGGGGGTGCTATTCCACGATAGTCCGCCTCCGACGACAATTTCAGCAGCATGGCACCACAGACAACATGCCACATGCACGCAGGCCACGTGTCACCACTCCAGCACAAGACCGGCATATCCGTCTGACCCACCTGCGTGATCGGTGCCGGACTGCAACACGGACCGCAGATGAGACCATGGGGAGACACAATCGCAGGGTCAGCAGTCAAACTGTGAGAAACCGACTCAGAGAAGCTGGCCTCCATGCACGTAGACCTCATCGCGGATTGGACCTGACTGCTGGGCGACGACGTTCTCGTCTGGACTGGGCTCGGGCACATAGAAAATAAAAATGAAAATGAATTTCTATCTGAACATTTGTATTTCATAAAATATGGACCGCTGCGTTTATATTTTTGTTCAGTGTATATTATGCAAGTTATGCAACGTGCGTAGCGACATGCAGTAAGCAGTAAACATGGCAACCAAGCGGTTTAAACGCTCAAAAGTTTGGCTGCATTTTTCAAGGAAAGATGACAACTGGGCGACCTGCAGCCATTGCAAAGTAGATATTACATCGTCGGGAGGGAACACGAGTAATATGCAAAAACATTTGCGCACACAGCATGCGATACTTTTAAATGAATGTCACATTTTCGACACGCTTCGGACTGGTGAATCTGTGTTACTCCTAAACTAAACAAAGTTGATGCTAATCGACCTGTTTGTTCTCCTCTTTTTTCAAATGAGAATCGATAAGAGAATCGATAAAGAACCGAATCGTTAAGCAGAATCGAAATCGAAAATGGAATCGGAATCGTAAAAATCTTATCAATTCCCATCCCTAAAGTTAGTCAAAAGCGCTGTTGCCTCACAGCAAGAAGGTCCGCATTTGAGCCCCGTGGCCGGCGAGGGCCTTTCTGTGCGGAGTTTGCATGTTCTCCCCGTGTCCGCGTGGGTTTCCTCCGGGTGCTCCGGTTTCCCCCACAGTCCAAAGACATGCAGGTTAGGTTAACTGGTGACTCTAAATTGAGCGTAGGTGTGAATGTGAGTGTGAATGGTTGTCTGTGTCTATGTGTCAGCCCTGTGATGACCTGGCGACTTGTCCAGGGTGAACCCCGCCTTTCGCCCGTAGTCAGCTGGGATAGGCTCCAGCTCGCCTGCGACCCTGTAGAACAGGATAAAGCGGCTACAGATAATGAGATGAGAAAGTATAGATACTCAAAAAGTGTACTTAAGTACAGTACTCAAGTAAATGTACTTCATTACTGTCCACTTCTGCCATAAACCTATGCGACTGATCGTAAACCCTTTGAGTTTTTAGCGCAGATTACTCCCATCTGAGTTTCCCTGCTCTGTCTTCCTCTCAGGGCGATGGTGGTGGTGGTGGTGATGATGCTTGTTCTCCATGTCCAGGCATCCAGTGTTGAGCCTCATCGTCTTACAGATACATGAGAGCGTGATGTTTTGAAACAGCCATAAACAGGAAGCTTGTAATTACGGATTAGAACCACGATGTGTTTCAGTCTCCAGAAGAATCACATTACAGACTCGGTCTCAGAGCGTCGATATGTCTGGGTTTAACACTCGGCGTATCACACTACCAGACTTTAATCAGCATTTCTTCCCTGCTTTAGATCGGCTTTAACAGACCGTTACCAGTTCATTAGCAGTAATAGAACTCAAATCCACCACGTTCTGTTCTTGGCTCTTTTATTTTCCTTTTATATTCGCGTTAATGGAAGTTTTGGGCCACACACGGTTCTGTTTTATATCTTCTTTTATTTTTACATTAGCATTAAATAGTCGTTTCAAAATCTGTAAAAGTTTAATACAGAGTCTCGCATGGTTCTGTTTTCGATTTTCTGTTTTCACTTTATATTGTCATTAATATACTGTCTCATAATCCTGTAACTAGGTCCAGTAAACACACTCCCTGGCCACTTTAATAGGAACGTGTTGT
Organism: Neoarius graeffei; assembly: GCF_027579695.1. Classification (NCBI taxonomy): domain Eukaryota; kingdom Metazoa; phylum Chordata; class Actinopteri; order Siluriformes; family Ariidae; genus Neoarius; species Neoarius graeffei. The sequence continues at coordinate 4,523,301 of NC_083583.1, read as the reverse complement.
TGATTCTAAAGCCCTGTTCACACGGCACATATTTGCATCGATGCTGCACCGATGTATTTTGTTGTGATATATCTTACACCGGTGTAAATTTTGTGGAGCGTTCACACGTCACAACCCTGCTTACTAGAGAGAAGCGTGTTAGCACCGGTGCAGCCCCACTTGCGGTCACACGGCAGTTTCTGCGACCGTGTTATAGTAGCAAAAACTTTATTACTATCATTTCCTTTGATAGTAATAAAGTTTTGATATCATTTCCTTTTATTATTATCATCATTTCCTATCATTATTACTATCATTTCCGATAGTAATAATGCGGAAATGAAATATGCGCATGCGTGAAAATGTACTTCCTTTTCCCGGTTGTCATGGCATCATCAAGCGCCGGGAAAACAACGTGGATGAAGACACCAGTGTTGCCAGATATTGCTGACTTTTTCCATCCCAAAATATGTTCAAATCCACCAAAATGCACTTAAAACTGACAATCTGGCAACACTGGAAGACACGCAGTTCTGTTGTTGTTGATATTCGCCATTTGGAAGCGCAAAATACCAGGATGCAAAATTATGCAATGCCCGTATGTAATCAACTCTCCTCACGCGTAGCGAGTCTACCCCTGTAGCGTTCAGACGTCCCATTTTATATCGGTGCTGCCCCGCAAACTAGCATTTACTCCGGAGTAAATTTCTTAAACCACCTCCCGAGCAGGGTTAGATTTGCACCGGTTTAAGCAGCTTTCAGGGGCTACACCGGTATAACTTTGTACCGTGTGAACGCTCTACCGGGGCAGCCCCGGTGCTACACCGGAGTAAAAGTTGCCGTGTGAACACCCCTTAAGATCCCTGTTCTTGGCTGCAGGAGTGGAACCCAATGTGTTCTTCTGCTGTTGCATGCTGAGATGCTTTTCTGCTCGCCACGGTTGTAAAGAGTGATTATATGACTTACTATATCCTTCCTGGCAAAAAGAGCTCGAACCAATCTGCCCATTTCCCTCTGACCCTCTCTTATCAACAAGGCATTTGTTTTTGTTTCCACCCACAGAACTGTCGCTCACTCACTCAGTGTTTTTTGTTTTCCGCAACATTCTGTGTAAACTCTAGAGACTGTTGTGTGTGAAAACCCCAGGAGGAGATCAGCAGTTTCTGAAATACTCAAACCTCACACTCATCTGGCTCAAACCAACAGCCATGCCACAGTGAAAGAAAGTCACACTTTGAGATCACAATTTTTTTCCCGTTCTCATGTTTGAACATTAACTGAAGCTCTTGATTTGTATCTGCATGATTTGATGCTCTTGAGGGATCGGCTGATTACAGAACTGCAGAAAACAGAACAGCAGGTATACCCGTACCTCATGGATGTTCCTAATAAAGTGGCCAGTGAGTGTATATACAATGTAGTTTCTTCTACCTTATTGTACAGGGACACACCTACAGCCCAGCCTGCAGCACTAACGCCTCGTAAGTTCTTCTAAACATGTTTGAGTCAAATGCAGCTCAGAAGGTTGTTTTTGGCAAACACAAAAATCTGAGGTTTGATTTTCAGAATACTGTGGACCTGAAAAGTTTCCCCTGATTAGAATAGAATGCCTTTATTGTCACTGTACAAATGTACAACGAAATTTTAGTTCATCACAGGAGATCAAAGCCGCTGCATACGTACCGTACGCGCCGCCACTCTTGGGCACTTCAGCCCAAGGTCGTTCGATGTTAACCTAACTGCATGTCTTTAACTGTGGGGGAAACCGGAGCACCCGGAGGAAACCCACGCGGACACAGGGAGAACATGCAAACTCCACACAGAAAGGGCCCCGTCAGCCGCTGGACTCGAACCCAGAACCTTCTTGCTGTGAGGCGACAGCACTAACCACTACACCACCATACCAATTGTCAAACAGTCAAAAATCTTTTCGAGATTTTCAAAGTCTAAAAACATCCAATATGGTGTCCCACTGAGTTTTTATATTTGCATTAAAAGAGAGGAAAATTAATATCTAAAAAGTTTCATTAGGTTCTGTTTTCAGGTTTTATTTGTTTCCCTTTATATCAGTGTTAAGAGATTTTCCAGAACCTGTTAGTCCTCTACGGCGTTCCACAAGGTTCTGTTTCAGGCCCTCTTTTGTTTCTCTGTATGTTAACAATTTTTTGAGTCAAAAAAGTGCAAAATAGAGTCTCAAAAGTTTTAAGTCTTGTGTAGAGAGAGTATGCTCCTCCCACGTTGAGAGTTTGTGCTCTTGGTCTTCTGGTCATGGATGGATGTGACATCACCGGGATTCAGACTTGCGATCTCTGGATGTCAGAGCCTCGGTCATTGTGGTGTGTGTGCCCCCCCCCAAAAAAAAAACCCAACAAAAAAAAACAAACAACAACCCATGAGTCCACTATGGTGTCCCACAAGGGTCCTTGGTTTCCCTTTATATTAGCATTACCAAGTGTCCCTCAGAGTTCTATGTTAGACCCTGTACTAATTTTTCTTTATATTAGTATTAGAGATTTTTCAGATCTTAAAGTGTAAAATGTGGTGTCCCAGCATAGTTTCAGGCTCACTGTTGTTGTGTGGGGTTTTTTTTTAAACGAGCATTAGTAGAGTTTTAATAACAGTATAAAATGTGTAGTACGGTGTCCCACAGGGTTCTGTTTTAGACCATATTGTGTTTCCCTTTATATAAGCATTAATAGAGATTTTTCAAAATCAAAAAGCACAAAGTATGGTGTTCCACATGGGTGTGTTTTAGGTCCTTTGTTGTTTACTGGGTTCAGTGATGTTGAGAATAACAGGAACATCTCTACAGCTGGGCGGCACGGTGGTGTAGTGGTTAGCGCTGTCGCCTCACAGCAAGAAGGTCCGGGTTCGAGCCCCGTGGCCGGCGAGGGCCTTTCTGTGCGGAGTTTGCATGTTGTGTCCATGTGGGTTTCCTCCGGGTGCTCCGGTTTCCCCCACAGTCCAAAGACATGCAGGTTAGGTTAACTGGTGACTCTAAATTGAGCGTAGGTGTGAATGTGAGTGTGAATGGTTGTCTGTGTCTATGTGTCAGCCCTGTGATGACCTGGCGACTTGTCCAGGGTGAACCCCGCCTTTCACCCGTAGTCAGCTGGGATAGGATCCAGCTCGCCTGCGACCCTGTAGAACAGGATAAAGCGGATAGAGATAATGAGATGAGATGAGATGAGAGATGAGATCTCTACAGCTTTAAATAAATCCATGCATCAAAAAAAAAGGCTAATTTATGATTCTCGAGTCTGTTATTAAAGATCCTTTTTATGGTTTGCAGTAACACTGACAGATTTTTAGATGATTGAGATTAGATTGTTTTATGTGCTTTATTGTAAATTTAATATTTTATATGCAAAATAGTTCTTCTTCTTTCAGCTGTTCCCCGATAACGTCCCTCCATCTCCTCCTGTCCTCTGTATCTTTTTCTGTAGCACCAACTGTCCTCTTGCCCTCCTTCACCACGTCCATAAATCTCATCTTTGCTCTTCCTCTTTTCCTTCTACCTGCAACTCCATCTTCAGCGTTCTTTTCCCAATAAACCCTGGATCTTTCCTCTGTATGTGTCCAAACCATCTCAATCACACATCTCTCACTTTGTCCCCAAGCCGTCCTACATGTCCTGTGTCTCTAATATTCTTGTTTCTCATCCTGTCCAACTTCATCACTCCCAATGAACATCTCAGCATCTTCACCTCTGCTCCCTCCAGTTCAGCCTCCTGTCTTTTTGTGCCAAACTCTTTTCTACATTATTATTATTATTATTATTATTATTATTATTATTATGTAGATGGTGAGTTGTGTGAAATACTTTATGACTGTGGAGTCAAAACGTCTAGGGATATCATAATGATCACATTTCGCCATCTAGCGGACAGTGTTACTCATTACAGATAAACACAAGAACCAAATTTGACTCTTATTGTTAAAATCTCAGCCTGAGATCAGATTCAGCTCGACAGGCAACAAGAACTAAATGCTGAATTTTTATCAGATGAAGTCCTGTTTTTTTTTTTTTTTAAATCCAAAACTGTAATAATATGGCAATAGTCACTGAAATCAGAAAATGGATTACAGTAGGGCGGAAGACATTTACAGACATGTCATGTATCCTCACAAACAAAAACCAATCAATGAACACAAAGAAAAGACTCAAGAAATGCTCCATATGGTCCACCTTGACTGATGGATGTGAGTCGTGGACACGGAGCAAACAAGATACGAATCACCTGGAAGCAATGGAGATGTGGATTTACTGTAAAATGAAGAGAATATCCTGGATTGAAAAAAGAACAAATGAAGTACTGGAGTAAGTCAACGATTTGCCAAAGACAATTGAGCTTCACTGGACATATAGTCAGAGAAAACTTCATTGAAAAATTATGCACTGAAGGAAGAGTGGAGGGAAGAAAAAGCCGAGGAAGACAAAGACGGAACCTTCTGCAGAGTCTGGTGTTGGAAACGGATATGAAAGCTGTGGACCTGTTACGGTTGGTGTGGGAAAGAACTGGTTTCACAAACCTGGTCGCCAACGTTTGACTCTGATTTGGCACATGAAGAAGAAGGTGGCAATCATCTCATCTCATTATCTCTAGCCGCTTTATCCTTCTACAGGGTCGCAGGCGAGCTGGATCCTATCCCAGCTGTCTACGGGCGAAAGGTGGGGTACACCCTGGACAAGTCGCCAGGTCATCACAGGGCTGACACATAGACACAGACAACCATTCACACTCACATTCACACCTACGCTCAATTTAGAGTCACCAGTTAACCTAACCTGCATGTCTTTGGACTGTGGGGGAAACCGGAGCACCCGGAGGAAACCCACGCGGGCACGGGGAGAACATGCAAACTCCGCACAGAAAGGCCCTCGCCGGCCCCGGGGCTCGAACCCAGGACCTTCTTGCTGTGAGGCGACAGGGCTAACCACTACACCACCGTGGGTGGCAATCATATTTTACTGAATAACAGAACTTTACAGGGATGATTATTACTCATAAATACATAAATAAAATCCCATTCAACTTAATTATGTTACAGTTTACAGACTTGGAAAGATGTCAAATTCTGCTTTATACTTTGTTTTATATCTGTAATAATAATAATAATAATAATAATAATTTGTAAGCCCAAAATCACAACGAATATATGGCAGCCTCCACTCTTTCTATCCTCAGCGTATGAAAAATCAGATTAAATTTCTTCAATGTAATATTTTAATTTTGAGGACATGCAAAAAAAAAAAAACCTAACCACTATGGCAGTCTGAATGTCTATCGGTTATTTTTTTAATAAACTATAAAACAAAACATTTTTTCGATGTGTGTTGAGAAACACTGGTTCAGAGAGTAAAGTTAGGAATGAAGGAAAAATAATAGAACATCACATTCTAGAAGATCCACAGACAAAATTCTACTGAGAATCATGTCTGTTGTAAGTGTATTGGCACCCCTTGTAAAGGTTAGTAAAAAGGGTTCAGAAAAAAATCCACACTTTGGCAGAGACAGACAGACAGACAGGCAATCGGACAGACAGACGGCAGCGAGAAATGCTGAAATTCTCCACAAAGCAGCACTCATCAGGCAGAAATACACTTCCAACCCTGACGCTGATTAGTCTCCTCTAAAATCACATCCCAGACTATTTATTAGTTTGATACCAATTATCAAGATTTGTATTTATTAATGAGTGAGATGTCGTACTTTTTATCTGTTTGTAGTTGCAATTAAAGTTGTCAAATGGCTATGAAACCAGTTGGTTCCTGTTCTTGCTCATGCAGGTATAAACGCTCAGTCCCTCACCAGTGTGTCTTTTTTTTTTTTTTTTTTTTTTTGCTGTTATTGGGTTTTTTTTTTCTCTTGAAATTAATAGACAAAAAAAAAAAAGGAAAAAACCCACAGCTTATGTTACTGATAAAATTCTTGTATCAAAAACATTTAAAGTAAATTCCTGTCAGACTTCAGGGTTCGAGTTAATGGTTATAATCCATCACAGTCTCTGTTTTTGGTGCAATAAAAAGGTTAGAGTTATTTATTTGATGAATTGTCCTGTTGTTATTTTAAAGGGCATGTCCCGGAGAAACTTGAGACCGATGTCCAGGGCACAAACTTTCAGTATACGTGTTTGAAACCAATTACCTCATCCACTTTCTTTCTTTCTTTCTTTCTTTCTTTCTTTCTTTCTTTCTTTCTTTCTTTCTTTCTTAATGAATTAATCAATAAATTAATCCATTAATTACTTAATTAAAACGTTCACCCAGCGGTGCAGTGATGCAGGCCAGTAGATGGATTGTCCTGAGGTGTGAACGTGTGCACGGTGTCCTGCGATCAACTGGCGTCCCATCCCGGGTGTGTTCCCACTTCACACACAGCGTTCCTGGGATAGATTCAGGAATCGCTCCTCAGGAATCAGGATACCGACTTGAGTTTCCTTCGTAATATAAGTAAAAAAGTAAAATTACATTTGATCATTTTATGGCTTGTTAAAGTCACTAATAAGAGAGGGAGAGAAAAATAAGAGAAGGATAGTGTAGGTGCATTTGGTAATTATTGAGTGATCAATCTCATTAAATCTGAAGGTTAATAATTAAATTGAATCAGTCTCATTTGAATCGTTTAAATTGAATCATTTTCATTGAATCAGTCTCATATTATCATTAAATCACTCATGGAATCAGACTCATTAATTAATACCATTAATTTTGGTGCTTAATAATAAATTACCAAACAGCTAAATTATGGTATATTCCAAATTATTATGATCACTTATCATATTACATCAATCATATGCACCTTTGAATTCTTGGAGATTGGATACTTCAAAGATATTGGAACACAACAAATAAACACACAGTTTCAATAATAATGGAATTTATTATAACAAAGATAAAAATGGATAATAACAGGTAGAATCATTATATACAGGTATGATATGGTGTGTGTGTGTGTGTGTGTGTGTCCACGTGGTGGAGGCCTTGCTTGGTTGCTAGCTAAGACAGAGGAATGTTCTCTAAGTAGAACAAAGCATTAGCTCTGTTGCTAACTAAGGTGTGTGTGTGTGAGGCCTGTGACCATGTGTTTGTGTGTGTCAGGCCTGGTGAGGCCTGGTGACCACGTGTTTGTGTAGGCCTAGATTAACTTTGTGTTGCTAAATAGACAAAAGAAAGCTAGCTAAGGTGTGTTTGTGAGTGGCCACGTGGCCTGAACAAAGAGTTAGCATGGATTGCTAGCTAAGGTGTGTTGGCCACGTGTGGGGAGACAAAGATCAGCTTTGCTAATTCACTAGCTTATAACAGTACTGAATCCACTGAAATCTTGATGCGATCAAGATACGCGTAAGGAAATTAAGTATGTTAGTAAGGAATAAAGAGAAGCATGCACAGCCTATCTATTAAACAATTGAGAGATTAAAACAAAACAGAACATTCAATTCAACACGCTGCGTGTCTACAGTGTAACAAACTGTTCCTGAGTTTAAATTCACACTACTTCAATAAAAGCTAATTCCTAAGACTAGGTTTGATTATGCCCAAAAATGCCAAGTCTTACTTCCGTATCCTGCTTCTACGCGAGATTATGAGAAGATGTCCCGAGACTTTTGGAGTTTTCACCGTTGTGGAGATCTCCGTGAAGCACAGGGAATTTCTTGGAGAGGCTGAGTTTCACAGGAGCTTGTGGGAAGACTTCTGTAGAAAACAGAGAATTCTTGGAGAAGCTTCGTAGCTCGTGATGAAAAGAGAGTCTCTGATCAAAATAATATGCACAGCACTTCAATCAGGAGGAATTTTGGTCGCTCCTAATTATGAATTAACTGCTTTGAGCTGCAGTCGTATGTACTTATAAGGAACAAATGAATAACCGGTTGTAACTCGACTGAGTTAAAAAAAAATCGCGCGATTCTGGATTTTTACCGTGTCCAGTGGTAAACAAAGAAATCGCGCTAAATCGTGGATCTTGCAAGAAAGAAAGAAAAAGACTTCTTATTTTGGGTGCTTGGCGGAGCAAGCAATCCTCCTTGTGTCCAGGCCGCTGGTCCGGACGGAAAGAGGAAGACGGAAGCGTTGTTCTGTTACTTATGCATTCATGGAGGACGTGGCGTAGGTGATCCCGCCCAGCCGTGACGTAGGTCACCGCGGAAGTGATGGGAGTTGTAGTTCTTAAAGAGACTGTGGCGCTGTGTACCTACAACAGGAAAAGAGAAAAATTAAAAGAAGAATAAAAAGCAGTGAATGAGAAGGTGTTATTCAAATGAGAATTAAGTGTTGAATATTTTTTCCTTTGCAAAAACAAAACAGTTTGATGGAAAAAATGAGGAAAAGTCTTACAAAAATGTCCTTTGTGTTTTTAAAATTTTTCCATATAAGAAGAAAAAGAAGAAACCTTTATTTGTCACAAGCACACTTCAAGCACAGTGAAATTCATCCTCTGCATTTAACCCATCTGAAGCAGTGAACACACGCGCACACTCACTCAGCAGTGGGCAGCCACACCAGAGTGCCTGGGGAGCAGTCAGGGGTTCGGTGCCTCGCTCAAGGGCACCTCAGCCCAAGGCCGCCCCACGTCAACCTAACTGCATGTCTTTGGACTGTGGGGGAAAACGGAGCACCCGGAGGAAACCCATGCAGACACGGGGAGAACATGCAAACTCCACACAGAAAGGCCCTCGCCGGCCACGGGGCTCGAACCCGGAACCTTCTTGCTGTGAGGCGACCGTGCTAACCACTACACCACCGTGCCGCCCAGCTGTAGAGATGTTCCTGTTATGTGGATGTCATGTGACTGGGACTAAAGTCACCATTTTTTTCCCCATTTTTTTTTTTTTTTCATATTTCCAAACATCAGTCACTTTTTAACACTTTTATTACCCTTTGGTGCTCTCAGGTCAGGAATAATTTACAAAAGTACTAAAGTCTTCTCGTTTTGACTCCTCTTTCTGTAGAGAAACTCCCAAACCTGAGCAACAGGCCGTGCCACAGACCAATCACATCCCAGCCAGCAGTAACAGCACCACCCACGCTGAGGTCCTGCACCAATCAGGATGGACGGAGGTGATTGAACGAGAGCCCAGACACGAGCAGGAGGTTGAAGCACGCCTGGAGGTCCCGGTCAAAGTGGTCTACACAGGAGATGGAGATGCAAACGGTGTTTCTCTGGAATCTGGAGCTCCATCTCGAACCACGCCGTCCGTAGCTGCTCAGAGGAACGGCGTGCACAGCGAGCAGAATGGGGGCGTGGTGTATCAGAGGGGTCTCGCACCCTGGACCGACACGGAGAAACACGTGCAGAGGAAGACGGCACTGGCGCAGGTGGAGCACTGGGTCAAAGTTCAGAAAGGAGAACCTAAAAGGTCAGTTCATACACTGAGATGCTGGAAGAGCGCCCTCTGCTGGTGGCAAACAACAAGAAGCATGAATGTTGTTTTCACAGGAGCTCTGCACTCTCTCTGATAGTCTAATATTATGAATTATAAATACAAATATTGAATAAATCTCTTGTTTCAACTGTTTTGAGTGTTTTACTTCCAGAAGAGCAGGTAAGTTTTAAATAACAAAGTTATCTTATTAATAACGGTATTATAACACTTCATAGTTTATTATAAGAGAAATCATTAAATCATTTTTCATGAAGGCTAGGTGTATCATGCTGTGAATGTGTTTAAATCATGTTATAATGACTTCGTAAGCCATTATACACATTATAATTATTTACGAAGCTGCATAAATCTATTAAAAGTATGCACTAGAAGTAAGGATCGTCACGGCGCTCCATACTTAACAGGATATAATAATGCCGTATTCTGATTTTTGATGGCTTTTGACCATGTGATGTCCATGTCCCACCACAGGGAACCCGATCGTAAGCGCAAGGCAACGTATTTCATAAACACTTGACCATCGGACAACAAAATTTGTAGCTTTTATTTCTGTAAGATAAATGGGTTTTTATCCAGCTCTTATTTTTAATTTGCTTTTTAAAAAAATAACATGGTATTATTATATTTACTAACACGTTTTATGGAAAATATTCATGACTGTTTCATATAAAACGAGTTAAAACAGGTTTTATTAGTCCACTTGCTTGTTGGACAGTTAACAGTTTGTGTCATGTAAGGGTGATAGATGGATGTAAGTGCAGGAAGAGTTTTCTTGAAAACATGCGAGCAAACAGATTCAAAACGAAGACTAAGGCAGACGGGCAGTGGTGGAGTGAGACACGGTCAGGATATCGGAGGAATACAATACTCACAGTCCAAAAACACAAACAGGATCAAAACCAGAAAAGTGACACAAAATACGAGGCTTTCACAAAGTCTGTGTGTTACTCAGAGTCCTTATGTAAATGCGCTGTGATTGAGCTCTAATCAGGAACAGGTGCATGGGGATTAGTTCTAATGCTGCTGTGTGTGAATGTGACAGATGAAACCAGACACCTGTTTGGCGTATGGAGCGTGATATTGGATGGTAACTCTACAGTAGTGGTGTAAAGTGAAAGCGCTGGTTCACTGCTGTCCCTCAGGCACCCAGCAGAGTCACACCATAATAAACGTGGTGGTGGTGTTTCTGCGCATGGCATGTGGCGTCAAAGAAAGGAATAAATATGTATCGTAATTGCGATGCGTCTCTCATTATTGGTCTCACTGTCACAGTGATGTATTGAGGTGAAAAACACGACACAATTTGATGGTTCATTCATGGTGCTGTAATACTATTATTCTATTCAGGGGGATTTTGTGCTCTTGGAAATATTTCACTCAAACTCATCAGGAGTTCTGCTTTTAGGCAGCGACTAAATATATATAAAGAAATGCATCATATCACGACTGTATCTTCTCATAATGCACTAAACAAAGTGGTTGTTGATGTACTGTGTATGATGTGACACTGCTTATAATGCATCATGGTATAGATGTATCATGCTGAATAAAGATTTTCATGCAGGATTAAAATGGTGTGTATAATGCCTTATGAATGCATTATAACAGGATGGAAACGTCTTCATAGAAATTATTCCCAAAATGCGACTCTAACGGACTCTACAGAGATAAATCTCTGACACTTTACTGCTGTTTGTTTATACTGAATGTAAATTAAAATAGTGATAGATAGATAGATAGATAGATAGATAGATAGATAGATAGATAGATAGATAGATAGATAGATAGATAGATTATTCTGGATGTGTAGATTGTTTCCTTAAACTTTACGTGTTAGTAAATAAAACTCTTCACCTATTCACACTGAAAATAAATAAAAAAGGTGCATTATTTTACTTTTTTAAATAAATGAAGTTAATAGCTGTTTGAGTTGATGCACTTTTTAGAAAAAGTTCATGTAAAACATGCGATGTGGAAACACAATCCAGTTTCACAGTTCGGAAAAAACTTCTTTGGAGTGATTGTTTTAGATTATTGTTTCATTTTGTTTTTAACTTCTTGGACTTGCTTTTTTTCCCCCTTTTTTTTCTCAAGAGATTGTGTGTGGAGGCACAAACTTTTGCACAGAAGTACGTGTTGTATTGTAATGCATCTTCTCTCTAATGTAAAGTTCCTGTGATTTTCATGGAGTTGTTGCATTTGTCTTGATGCATCACAAAAAGACAAATGATTTGAATAAAATCCAGTTTAAAGCACGAGCCTTTAATCATTTGCTCACGAAAAACTTTTCACTTCCTAACGCATCTCTCTCACTCTTCACTTTTTCCAGCCATCCTGTTTCGGAGTACACTCTCCCCAGACGTACTCCTCCCCTCCAACCCAAGCTGGTTATGAATGAGTCCTACCAGTCTCTCCCGAAGAGCACCCGTCGTCCGTCCGCCAGCTCGCCCCCGGTGCCCCGCGACCTGCCCAGTGACTACAAGTACGCCCACGACCGTCTTAGCCACTTCCGCATGTCCACAGACGAACGGATCGCCGCTAAAGAGGGCATGGTGTGGCAGCTTTACGAGTGGCAGCAGAGGCAGCGTTTCCGTCACGGGGGTCCCATGGTGCCACCCGTCTTCACTGTACCTGACTATGTGGACTCGTCCTCCTTTAGGGTGATGCTGGAGGTCCCGCGCTCGGTCTCCGTTCCGCCTTCACCATGCGAAGTACCGCCCTCCAAACTGGCATTGCCCCGTAGACCTCACACCCCCGCAGACAGGGTGACGGTGCGACCCATCGATGAAGTCTCAAGTGTGGACATGGTCCGCTCCACCTCTCCGAGGGCAGTGTCCAAGGTAAGAGGGAGGAGTTTCTTATTTCAGAATCAGTCCTTATGGCCGCCATCTTGTTTTATACTACACTGAACTCATTTCACATCACAACGTGTGTGTGTGTGTGTGTGTGTGTGTGTGTGTGTGGCTCCAAATATGAATCAGTATCTATATTGAATGAAACCAGAACCGGGCGTGGTCAAGGAATGGTTTCATATAAATAAATAGATGGATAGATAAAATAAAATAAAATAACATGTAGAAACTCACAGAAAATTAATTCAACTCCTAAAATTGTACAGGTCCTCAAACTCTGTTACATCACTCAACTTTATAATCACTCTCTCACACACACACACACACACACACACCCTTTCCACCAACAGGGAATGGGTTTGGTTCTTATTCGTGCATCAAATTATGAACCGTTCAGAGCATTTTGACAAAAAATAAATTGGTTTGGAACCTGAAAAGTTGTTTCCCAACTGGAACCAGAATATATCTGTTTTTTCCATCATGAACCATGACGACATCAGTGGGATGAAGTGAGAGGAAGCAGAGCGCAGTGATAGAGAACCTCAACGGAAAAGGAAACATCTTCAGAAAAAAATGGAATGAAAACGAATATCTGCAATAATGTAACAAAAGCTCGGGGGTCATCAATCCGCACCGTCGTCTTGCGACTCCTGTTTACTCCCGTTGTGAATTGTGCCACGCCCTCCGTTCATGACACATCCTTGATTACAATGGTTCTGGTGAAAACGTTGGCTGGTTTGTTTGCAGGCACCAAAGTTCAAAGAATCCTGAATGGAACTGGTTCAAGAACCCATTTCCTGTTGGTGGAATTTTCTGGAAAGGTTTCTGGAAGATCTAATGTGACTGAGTAATCCAGGGAACTACTGTACTTTTCAAAACAATTGAGTCGTTCCCAAATCAAGGAACTCTTGATTCCAGTTCAACAACAACCTCCGAATAATATTTGATCAGAGTTGGGTTTATTATGTTCAAGAAACATTGGATCTGAAATTGGATGCACTTTCTGAATCGAATGTGAAGCTGAAACTCGGTGCTGCTGTGAGTCAAATTGGACTCCTTTTTCATGACGATGCAGTGGGAAATTCCACAGAAACACTAAACAAAACTATTTTTAAAATACTCCTTCATAGAAAACTGCACAGTATACATCACATAACATTACGTTACATGGCATTTAGCAGACGCTCTTATCCAGAGCAATGTACAACGACTGCAAAAGTCAGGGACACGACGTGCTGAACTTCTAGACAAGAAAGTTCTAGTATCAACTGAACAAGTGACAATAATACCAAGTGTACGATGCTGTTGAAGTACCAGTACTCAAACAGCCAAGGAAACAAACCAACCATACAAAGTATAACTAGAGAACCCAAACAGCTAACTCCAGGCGAGACGGTACAGAGCCTGGGTTGGTCGAGACCGCTACGCAGTTGTGCAGTGGGCAGGGAAGAAGTGCAGCCTGAAGAGGAGAGTCTTCATTCTGCACTTGAAGGTGGTCAGGGAGTCGGCAGTTCTGACCTCAATGGGAAGGTCATTCCACCAACAGGGAACCAGGACAGACAGCAGTCTTGAGTGGGCTGGGCAGGAACGGAAAGGAGGAGGGGCCAGGTGACCAGTAAGCAAGCAAGCACAACTTTTATTCATCACACACTTGTGAAATTCCTCTCTGCATTTAACCCATACACATGAGCAATGAGCACACACACACATACCCAGAGCAGTGGGCAGCCATGCTAACAGCGCCCGGGGAGCAGTTGGGAGTTCGGTGCCTCGCTCAAGGGCACCTCAGCCCAAGGCCGTCCCATATTAACCTAACCACATGTCTTTGGACTGTGGAGGAAACCAGAGCACCCAGAGGAAACCCACACAGACACGGGGAGAACATGCAAACTCCACACAGAAAGGCCCCTGCTGGCCGCTGGTCTTGAACCCAGAACCTTCTTGCTGTGAGGCGACCGTGCTAAACACTTACACCACTGTAGTGGCAGAGCGTAGGGATCTGGCTGGTGTATAGGGGTTGATCAGACTCTGGAGGTATGCTGGCCCAAACCCCTTGAGAGCCTGGTAAGGTAGCACCAATATCTTAAATTTGATGTGAGCTGTGACAGGTAGCCAGTGCAGGTCAGCAAGCAGAGGGGTGACATTGGAAGAACAAAGAAGGTTGTAGACCAGGTGAGCTGTAGGGGTCTGATGGCAGAAGCTGGAAGGCCAGCAAGGAGAGAGTTACAGTAGTCCAAGCAGGAGAGGATCAGTGCTTGGACCAGGAGCAAAGTAGAGTAGGTGGTGAGAAGAGAGCAGATCCTTCGGATGTTGTAGAGGAGGAATCTATACGTCCGGATCCCTGCAGCGATGTTCGCCGAGGAGGAGAGTTTATCGAACGTGACCCCTAGGTTCTTTGCACTGTGTGAAAGAGACCTAGAGATGTCCACCATGGAAAGGACAATATCCAGGGGTGGAGAGGATGGAGCAGGAATGTAGATCACCTCCATTTTGCCTGGGTTGAGCTTCAGGTGATGGTTATCCATCCAGCTCTGGATGTCACGCAGGCAAGCAGAGATGCGAGCGGAGATCTGTGTGTTGGAAGGAGGAAACAGTCGGGTATCATCAGCATAGCAGTGGCCAGATGGACCATGAGCAGGGATAATTGGGCCAAGAGATTGGGTGTAGAGGGAGAAGAGAAGCGGACCAAGGATTGAACCTTGAGGGACAGCAGTAGTAAGTGGATGTGGTGCTGATACAGGACCAGACCAGGTAACCTGGAAGGAGTGACATCACACACAGATCACTGGTTCAGATACGTGCATAACGCAAAAAGGTCACGTTCATAGTACCGTTATTTTATTCTTTACAATATACTCCCATAACTATACATCTGTACTTTTTTTGCTCATTCAAATTTCCCGCAAAAGTTTTTTTTTTTTTTTGTTTAACGTCACATCCATGATGAAGATAAATCACCATGCATTTGACGGATGTAAATCACGACATGGAACATTGTTTTTTCTGTGTTTTCCTCAAGAGGTTAAATGATGGCACGGACAAACTGACTCGGATCCTCGGCTTTGTGCGTCCGTAAAACTGGAACTCCCCCTGTCTGATTTTCTGGGAATATTTTCCTCCAATAACTATGGAAAAGGATCGGTTAAGAATGACATTTAAAAAAAGCCACACACACCCAATGGAACAGGCAAATCAATATCTTTTAAATGAATTAATTGATTATTTTTAGAGACGTCCACCGGAGAGAGCCGCTGCTGCAGATCAATAAATAAAAGTAGATTTTTTTTTTTTTTTCCCCAACTTCACGCCAGTTTGTACAGCTTTTATAATTGGAGCTCAGTGAGGCCGTGTTTATGTCGGGGCTACAGGAGCAAAACAAAAAAGTGCACTTCATATTTGTATCATGTTAATGTCTCAAATCCACAGCATGGGAAAATTAAAAACCTCCACTCGCACAAGCTGGAAAAAAATAGCAGAGTAGCGCTTTTCGTTTTTATATCGGTATCGGTTTCAAAAACGAACGTGTTCATATTATTCAGTTAGTGTGTAAACAGGTTGGAGATCGATACACACACACAGACATTTGTCTCACTAACCTTGTGAGGACCTTCCATTGACATCATTATTATTGCTGTGCTGCACCTCAACCCTCACCTGAACCTTAACCTCAGGAATGAAGAAGAAACTTTTTGGCTCCTTTTTTATTTAAATTTTTTTAAATTAAAAAAATCACAACAATAATTTCTTTGTGGGGACCATCCAAATGTCCCCACAAGGTCAAAATTGTCAGATTTTACCATCTTTGTAGGGACATTTGGTCCTCAGTAGTATATAAACACACACACACACACACACACACACACACACACACACACACACACACACACAGTAACACTGAACATCAGCCTGTGTTGACCAGTGTGTCAGGTTTGAGTCGTAATGAACCATTTTACATTTTTAAAATGTAATTTATGCAATCTGTACTTTTCTAAGTTTCTCTAATTAAAAAAAAAATCACATTTTATTGATTTGTCATTTTGTCTTTGATATTGATACTAATACTCAAAACCAAAACTATACTAAGAAGGGGAAACACCCCCCCCCCCCACTAAACCCTAACATTATAACATTCTATATTAGAGTTCATTAGAGTTAGAGAATGAGTTTGTGCAGTAAACATGATATTTGCGTTCCACTGAAAGTATGTCGAACTTTTTTTTACTGTTTAAAAGTATATTTGGAAAAATTTAAAAGTAAAAATATTAGCTGAAAAGCTTTTGACATCACATTACACTGTGTTTTTAAAAATTAAAAGTAGTAAGCAAATCAATTGATCAGTCAGTCCCTACATACATACACTCCCCGGCCACTTTAATAGGAACTTGTTGTTGATTCTCAGCTCCCTGTTCTTGGCTGCAGGAGCGGAACCCAGTGTGGTGTTCTCTCTCTGTTGCATGCTGAGATGCTTTTCTGCTCACCACGGTTGTAAAGAGTGATTATATGAGTTACTATATCCTTCCTGGCAAAAAAGAAATCTCAAACCAATCTGGCCAGTTTCCTCTGAGTTCTCTTAACAAAAAGGCGTCCCCCCCCCCACGGAACTGTTGCTCACTCACTCAGTGTTTTTTGTTTTCCGCACCATTCTGTGTAAACTCTAGAGACTGTTGTGTGTGAAAACCCCAGGAGGAGATCAGCAGTTTCTGAAATACTCAAACCAGTCCATCTGGCTCAAACCAACAGCCATACCACAGTGAAAGAAAGTCACACTTCACTGTGAGATCGCAATGTTTCCCATTCTGATGTTTGATTTGTATCTGCGTGATTTGATGCATCGTGCTGCTGTCGAGGGATCGGCTGATTACAGAACTGCAGAAAACTGCTACAGGTGGATGTATGGGTGTTCCTAATAAAGTGGACAGGGAGAGTATACTGTTTTTAGGTGTGTGTGTGTGTGTTAGTTAATCAATGAAACTCCTGTGTATATCTGATATTTATTTTTTAAAATCATACAAAGTGCTAATTTCATATCACTAATTCAATAATAGTGTTGAATTTATGACATCTTGAATATTTTTAATTTTGGCAAGGAATTAAGCACTAATTAATAAACAGAATTAATTAAAGTATTAATCAAACATTCAGGTTTTCTTAATTCTGTTATTAAATATTAATTACATTAAAGATTTATTATGTTTTTAACCTTATGCCTATTTATTATTATCCCTAATTAATAGCGATTATTGGATTCAAACATGGGAGTCAAATATTCAGGTTAAGGAGATAGATTTAAATAAATAAATAAGAGACGCACATTGTTTCTGCGACTGCAAATTCTTTCCTCCATTTCACACTTTTTGTGCAACTTCTTTTTTCCCCTTCATTCAGTTCCATGGAGGTTTGTTTAAAAAGTTTGCTTTTAAAAAGATAAAATTATGCCAAGGGCTTTTTTTTCTTTCAGCTCACTGTAAACCAGTCTGTCTGAGCTCACGCTGTATTCTTCCTATATATATATAAACCTATGCAGCAAAATCTCGAGCTTTGGGAGCAGCAGCGGAAATCTGCACAGCTTTAACCGCTGTTAGCAAACAAATCTTTTTTTTAAAAGGAGATAATTTATGTGTAATTAATGAAATCACTTGTTTGTGGGTCGACTCAAATAGTGATGGGCTCAGTACAGAGATTCTGTGTGATAAGCAGAAATGCCAACTGAACAAAACTCCATGAAATTAAAAATAAAGCGCACAAACGGACAAAGGGGGAAAAAAGTAAAAAAAAAAATCACCAAAATTGTGACATGCTAAACTAATAAGAAAATTAAGTGAATAAAATTAAAAAAAAAATAATGTGCATTAAAAAAATTTATATACATTAAAAAAACTGAAAAATGCTGCGTCACCAGCTGTTCAGAGCTGTGGCCGCAAGGTCTCCGGTGCCTGTCGTGGCGGCAATCCCCGAACCCGGTGGTGGACACCGGAAGTAAGGGATGCCGTCAAGCTGAAGAAGGAGTCCTATCGGGCCATGTTAACCTCCAGGACTCCCGAGGCAGCTGACGGGTATCGGCAGGCCAGGCGTGCTGCAGCTCGGGCAGTTGCGGAGGCAAAAACTCGGAACTGGGAGGAGTTCGGGGAGGCCATGGAGAAGGACTATCGGTCGGCCTCGAAGAAATTCTGGCAAACCGTCCGGCGCCTCAGGAGGGGGAAGCAGTACTCTGCCAACACTGTTTACAGTGCGGGTGGGGAGCTGTTGACCTCGACTGGGGACATTGTCGGGCGGTGGAAGGAATACTTTGAGGATCTCCTCAATCCCACCGTCATGTCTTCCACTGAGGAGACTGAGGCTGATGACTCAGAGGTGGACTCGTCCATTACCCAAGCCGAAGTCACTGAGGTGGTTTGCAAGCTCCTCGGTGGCAAGGCACCGGGGGTGGATGAGATCCGCCCTGAGTATCTCAAGTCTCTGGATGTTGTGGGGCTGTCTTGGTTGACACGCCTCTGCAACATCGCGTGGCGGTCAGGGACAGTGCCTCTGGAGTGGCAGACTGGGGTGGTGGTCCCTCTTTTTAAGAAAGGGGACCGGAGAGTGTGCCCCAATTATAGGGGAATCACACTTCTCAGCCTCCCAGGGAAGGTTTACTCCAGGGTACTGGAGAGGAGAATTCGACCAATAGTCGAACCTCGGATCCAGGAGGAACAATGCGGTTTTCGTCCTGGTCGCGGAACACTGGACCAGCTCTATACCCTTCATAGGGTGCTCGAGGGTTCATGGGAGTTTGCCCAACCAGTCCACATGTGCTTTGTGGATCTGGAGAAGGCATTCGACCGTGTCCCCCGTAGTATTCTGTGGGGGGTGCTTCGGGAGTATGGGGTTCGGGGCTCTTTGCTAAGGGCTGTCCGGTCCCTGTACGAACGGAGCAGGAGTCTGGTTCGCATTGCCGGCAGTAAGTCAGACCTGTTCCCAGTGCATGTTGGACTCCGGCAGGGCTGCCCTTTGTCACCGGTTCTGTTCATAATTTTTATGGACAGAATTTCTAGGCGCAGCCAGGGGCCAGAAGGAATCCTGTTTGGGAACCACAGGATTTCATCTCTGCTTTTTGCGGATGATGTTGTCCTGTTGGCTTCTTCAAACCAGGACCTTCAGCATGCACTGGGGCGGTTTGCAGTCGAGTGTGAAGCGGCTGGGATGAGAATCAGCACCTCCAAGTCCGAGGCCATGGTTCTCGACCGGAAAAGGGTGGCTTGCCCTCTCCAGGTTGGTGGAGAAGTTCTGCCTCAAGTGGAGGAGTTTAAGTATCTCGGGATCTTGTTCACGAGTGAGGGAAGGATGGAGCGTGAGATCGACAGGCGGATCGGTGCAGCCTCCGCAGTGATGCGGTCGCTTTACCGGTCCGTTGTGGTGAAGAAGGAGCTGAGCCAAAAGGCGAAGCTCTCAATTTACCGGTCGATCTACGTTCCGACTCTCACCTATGGTCATGAGCTTTGGGTAATGACCGAAAGGACAAGATCGCGGATACAAGCGGCCGAAATGAGTTTCCTTCGCAGGGTGGCTGGGCGCTCCCTTAGAGATAGGGTGAGAAGCACAGTCACTCGGGAGGAGCTCGGAGTAGAGCCGCTGCTGCTCCACATCGAGAGGAATCAGCTGAGGTGGCTCGGGCATCTTTTTCGGATGCCTCCTGGACGCCTCCCTGGGGAGGTGTTCCAGGCATGTCCCCCCGGGAGGAGGCCCCGGGGAAGACCCAGGACACGCTGGAGGGACTATGTCTCTCGGCTGGCCTGGGAACGCCTCGGTGTTCTTCCCGAGGAGCTGGCCGAGGTGTCTGGGGAAAGGGAAGTTTGGGCTTCCCTGCTTAGACTGCTGCCTCCGCGACCCGGTCCTGGATAAAGCGGAAGAAGACGAGACGAGACGAGACGAGACGAGAGAAAAAAACTGAAAAATGGAAATGACAAACAGAATAAATGTTTCATGATAAACTACAAGAACAAGGCTTCCACAGATATACAGATAATAAAAAGAACAGAAAAAAACACTTCATGCTAAAGAATTTATTAAAAAATAAAAAGTGCACAACTTTCACCCAAATATATCCAGACAGAAAAACATTTACAGAAATATAAAACAAAGACAAAAATGAGGCAGAATAAATTGTACATAAACTGCACATTTTTTTTCTGAAGATGTACAGAATGAGGGGAAAAAATAAAAAGCCCCAAAATGTGGCATTTTTTTTTTAAAAAGAGCATGCCCCCTTTTTTATTTATTATTATTATTATTATTATTATTATTATTATTATTATTATTTGGTCCAAGATACACAAACAGAAAAAAATAAACCAAAATCAAAATAAAATCTCAAAAATGTGCCATGTTAAATTATTCTCATCTCATCTCATTATCTGTAGCCGCTTTATCCTGTTCTACAGGGTCGCAGGCGAGCTGGAGCCTATCCCAGCTGACTACGGGCGAAAGGCGGGGTTCACCCTGGACAAGTCGCCAGGTCATCACAGGAATGTTAAATTATTAAAAAAGTTAAATTATTAAGAAGTATACTCTCACGTTTTTTTAGATATACTAATAAGGAAAATATGGTAAAAACATTGCGAACAACTTTTTCCAAATATATACAAACAGAAAAAAGAAATTCAAAAAAGTAATAAACTACAAAAATATAGTTTGTAAAATTGTCAAATTTAAGACCAGAAATCTCCTGTAGCTGTATAATAATAAACTTGTATTGTTTATTCGTAATGTATGTTTCTTCTTTTATTTTATTTATTTTTAATTTTTTTACCTTCATAGCCGGTATCAATAGACAGAAGATCGATGCCGACGATGGGCTACATCACACACACCGTCAGTGCTCCGAGCTTACACGGAAAAACGGTGCGTCAACAGTAACATGTCTTCTGTCTTTTTTGTTTGTTTGTTTTTTAAATTTTATTTTGGGAGATATTATATACTAAGGGTTGTGAGTTAATTAAGAGGTGTAGAATAGAGTTGAGGTGGTCTATGAGGTAGTTTGAGGTGGTGTATGAGGTGGTCAGTGACGTTGTACATGAGGTTGTCTCAGAAGTGGTCTATGTGGTGGTGAACAAGATTTTCTGTGAGGTGGTATCTGAGGATGTCTGTGAGGTTGTCTGTGAGGTGGTGTCTGAGGATGTCTGTGAGGTTGTCTGTGAGGTGGTGTCTAAGGATGTCTGTGGTTGTCTGTGAGGTGGTGTCAGTGGTCTACTAGGTGGTGCCTGTGAGGTAGTGTCTGAGGTGATGTATGAGATGGTCTGTACGGTGGTGTAGGAAGTTGTCAGAGGTTTCGATGAAGTTGTCCATGAGGTGGTCAGTGAGGTTGTCTGATGTCTGAGGTCAGTGAGGTTGTCGATGATGTCTGTGAGGTGGTCAGTGAGGTTGCATATGAGGTGGTGTCTGAGGTTGTCTATGAAGTGGTGTATGAGATGGTCTATGAGTTGTTGTATGAGGTTGTGTATGGAGTGGTCTGTGGGGTGGTGTACGGGGAGTACAGGATGGTCTGTGGAGTGGTGTATCAGGTGATCTGTGGGGTGGTGTACAGGATGGTCTGTGGGGTGGTGTACAGGATGGTCTGTGGGGTGGTATACGGGGAGTACAGGATGGTCTGTGGGGTGGTCTGTGGGGTGGTGTACAGGATGGTCTGTGGGGTGGTGTACAGGATGGTCTGTGGGGTGGTGTACAGGATGGTCTGTGGGGTGGTGTACAGGATGGTCTGTGGGGTGGTGTACAGGATGGTCTGTGGGGTGGTGTATCGGATGGTCTGTGGGGTGGTGTATCAGATGGTCTGTGGGGTGGTGTACAGGATGGTCTGTGGGGTGGGGTACGGGGTGTACAGGATGGTCTGTGGGGTAGTGTCTGAGGTTGTCTATGAAGTGGTGTATGAGATGGTCTATGAGTTGTTGTATGAGGTTGTGTATGGAGTGGTCTGTGGGGTGGTGTACAGGATGGTCTGTGGGATGGTGTACAGGATGGTCTGTGGGATGGTGTACGGGGTGTACAGGATGGTCTGTGGGGTGGTGTACAGGATGGTCTGTGGGGTGGTGTACAGGATGGTCTGTGGGGTGGTGTACAGGATGGTCTGTGGGGTGGTGTACAGGATGGTCTGTGGGGTGGTGTACAGGATGGTCTGTGGGGTGGTGTACAGGGTGTACAGGATGGTCTGTGGGGTGGTGTACAGGATGGTCTGTGAGGTGGTGTACAGGATGGTCTGTGGGGTGGTGTACAGGATGGTCTGTGAGGTGGTGTACAGGATGGTCTGTGGGGTGGTGTACGGGGTGTACAGGATGGTCTGTGAAGTGGTGTACCGGATGATCTGTGAGGTGGTGTATTGGGTGGTCTGTGGTGTGGTGTATCAGGTGGTCTGTGAGGTGCTGCATGAGGTGGCATATAAAGTCAGGATCTTCTGCTCCTGATTTTGGTCCCTGTGACCTCAGGGTCACGTCCTGAACCAGCGCTCTCTCCTTATACTGCTCTGCAGCCAGAGGAGCTGACCCTGCTCCTTGTCCAGCTCAGGAGACACCAGGCCAAGATGGCCGACACCTTTGCTCACCTCCACAACGACGACCTCTCAGGTCCCAGCCTGCAGGTTAGAGGGTCAGAGGTCATGGGGGTCAGAAGGTCCTTAAACCAGATCACACCCTGTTGCATCATGGCTTTTTTTTTTTAATCCCCTCCCCCCCACTCTCTCTCTCCCCCCCTCGTGTGCTCGTCTGTGCTTTGTGGGTTGTGATGTCATTGCTGTGATTTAATGGCAATAGCAGTATCTGGCATGGATGGAGAATGAACCATGGCTTGGACTGTTGTGAAAAAAAATTCTATGCCTTTTGCGTTATTAAAAATGTATTTATTTATTTGTTTATTCATTTTTTTACAAGACTTTCAGAATGATGTCTTGCACTGTGGTTGCTTTCAAGCATGTTGATTGTGTCGCGTGCCTGCATTCACAAAGTTAAATGTTATACGGTTTTGAAATAGCTGTATTTGTGATTTAAATAAATTTAACTTTATTAAAAAAACATAATTAATTAACTAAACATGCTTTAGAGGCTAAAATAGGAAATCTTTGGGGAAAAATATCACCTGTATCACCTGACTGCCTGTTTCAGTTTTTAATTTTTACTTTCTCTACATTAATATTAAACACATGCACTGTTTTCTACATGAGCCATCAGCATCTGTGCAAAAGTTTGCAACCCTCTCCAATCTAAATATTTGGATCTTCTCATGTTTTGGATATAAAATAAGTAGAAATGATTATAATAAGTGTAGCATTTCCTTCTTTAGAGGATCATGGCAAAACATTTGCTTTATGTTGTCTTGGGATATTAATTTATTAATACAGCCTGAAATCAAAAGTTGGTTTGTCATGGTCATATTTTTCATTTCTAAATTCTCCACACATTCTCTATTGGGGACAGAGGGGACACGCCCTCTTCTTCCACAGCCACGCCTTTGTAATGTGAGCAGAATGTGGTTTTGCATTGTCTTGTTGAAATCTCCCTGGAAAAGGTGACGTCTTGAAGGCAGCAGATGTTTCTCCAAAATCTCGGTGTACTTTTCTGCATTAACGCTCCATCACAGAAGTATAAGTTACCTTTGCCAAGGACACTGACCCAACCCCATACCATGACACACCCTGGCTTTTGGACTTGCTCCTGGTAACAGTCTGGATGGTCCTTTTCGTCTTCAGAGCACCCGGTGTCCATTTCTTCCAAAAAAGACCTGGAATGCTGATTCTTCTGACCACGTACCCATTCCCACTGTGTGATGGTCCATCCCAGACGCCTCCGAGCCCAGAGAAGTCGACGGCGCTT
Organism: Neoarius graeffei; assembly: GCF_027579695.1. Lineage (NCBI taxonomy): Eukaryota > Metazoa > Chordata > Actinopteri > Siluriformes > Ariidae > Neoarius > Neoarius graeffei. The sequence goes on along the minus strand of NC_083583.1, from coordinate 4,499,255 downwards.
CTGGACACAGTTAACATAAGACTTCCTTTTTGCACAGTAAAGTTTTAACTGGTGTTTGTGGATGTAACTCCGTATTGTAGACTGACAAAGGTTTGTCAAAGTAATCCTGAGCCCATGTGGTTCTATCAACTGTAGATGAAATGACGGTTCTTGATGCAGTGAGGGATCGGAGATCACGGGGGTTCAGATTAGGCTTGAGCCCTTTACAAACCGAAATTCCTCCAGATTCCTTCAATCATTTAATGATATTAAGCACCATAGAGTGAAATATCCAAATCCCTTCATATCTTTCTTTGAGGAACATTGGTTTTGAACATTTTACTATTTTTCTCACACATTTGTTGACAAACTGGAGATCCTCGGCCCGTCTTTACTCGTCAAAGACTCGGCCTTTCCTGGAGACTGATTTTGTCCCAAATAATGATTACAGTCACCTGTTGCAAATCACATCATTATTTAATTGTTTTACCTCATTACTTGCCCTACATTTCCCCGTCTCAACTTTTTTTGGAATGTGTTGCAGGACTGAAACGCAGGAATGGATGGATATTAAGAAATGAAATGAAGTTGACCAAGAAAACATGAAAAATCTTGTTCATTCTGTCTGCAATGAAATACAAGTCAAAGTACATTTACAAATCACAGGGTTTTAATTTTTTTTGTTTTTAATTTGCATTTTCCAGACCGTCCCAACTTTTTTTTCCTCTCTGATTTGGGGTTGTATTTTAAAAGTTTGTGTTTTTGCTAAAATAGACCTACACTTTTTTTTTTCTTTTGAGGGGTGCAAACTTTTGCACATGGCTATATTATAATGTACACACTGCAAAAAATGATGTCTTAGCAAGTGAAAATATCTTGAAAATAGTTGAAACGATCTAGCATTTCCTATAAGAAGAATAAAAGACACCAATTCTGAGATTATTAAACCTAGTTCTAGACTGCAACCAACTTATTAAAGATGTCTTATCAAGTAAAAATATTGGTCCATGCAGTAAGATAATTTCACTAGTATTGAGTCATTTTCTCCTCAAATTCAGTTTTCGTTTTTTGGCAGTGCAGTGTTCTACAGATGATAACTTTGCTTTGTAGGAATGATGTATGAATGGAAATTTTTGTAATTGGAAAGTCAGGATTCAGTTTAAAGTAAAAACTAAAATCATAAGAAATAGAGCAGCAGCTACAATTATTGACACCTTAACGATCTTTTGGCCGTTGCAAAACTAGAAAAGACATTCAGTACGTAAATTGTGCATGAATGATTACTCAAACTTCCACTGGAAAAAAAAAAGTTGATTCCCGATTACTTAGTGTGTCAGATCATGTGACACCTTTTCACAATTATCGACATCTAGATGATTATTTATTTAAAAAAAAAGATCGGTATGTGGTATTAAGTTAACAAACCATAGTTTTTATTTAAAATTTGTTTTACATCTACTTATATTTAGTAAAAAATATCTTTTATATAAATACACTACCGTTCAAAAGTTTGGGGTCACTTTGAAATGTCCTTATTTTTGAAAGAAAAGCACTGTTCTTTTCAATGAAGATCACTTTAAACTAATCAGAAATCCACTCTATACATTGCTAATGTGGTAAATGACTATTCTAGCTGCAAATGTCTGGTTTTTGGTGCAATATCTCCATAGGTGTATAGAGGCCCATTTCCAGCAACTCTCACTCCAGTGTTCTAATGGTACAATGTGTTTGCTCATTGCCTCAGAAGGCTAATGGATGATTAGAAAACCCTTGTACAATCATGTTAGCACAGCTGAAAACAGTTTAGCTCTTTAGAGAAGCTATAAAACTGACCTTCCTTTGAGCAGATTGAGTTTCTGGAGCATCACATTTGTGGGGTCGATTAAATGCTCAAAATGGCCAGAAAAATGTCTCGACTATATTTTCTATTCATTTTACAACTTATGGTGGTAAATAAAAGTGTGACTTTTCATGGAAAAAACACAAAATTGTCTGGGTGACCCCAAACTTTTGAACGGTAGTGTACATCAGTGTTTACGTAAATGAGGAAGTAATTCTAATGTTTGTAAACAGATGAACTGATAATGTTTAACCTGCGTCAGAAAATCTTTTTGTTCCACTTTCTGCCCACTTTCGAAGGATTTTCGTAGATCATATTTTGTTAATCATTCGTTGTTTGTATTTAATTTCTAGTTTTGTCGTTTCCCAATAAATGTCAACAGGGAATCGACATTGTAACCACATGAAATTCCAGGTCAAAGGTCGCAGGTCATTTCTCAAACCAAAATATAAAATGTCTACTGATATTGTAATATATGGTAGATATTTACAACAAACTGCAAAAAAAAAACCAAAAACAAATGTCAAGCATGTAATGTTTTATATGCTAGGAATTTAATTCTGGTCTAATTCTATTTATTGCAACAGGATTCCAAATACTCTATAAACATTTCATTCTGTTATGAATCGGGAAAAAAAAATTATAAATTAACAGCACCTTTTATTATTATTTTTTTTTAAAAAAAAGTACTTCATCTAATTCAAAAATGTTACACAAAGATTGATCCATAACAGTTGTAAATGTCACTTAATTCCACAGGGTGTCGATAACTGTGGACACCGGTGAAAGTGATCACTATTATCAACACCTCACGTGATTTCTCAAACGCGTGATTAGATGGAAAATGGCGACTGTCAAATGAAAGAGTAAGAAACAAAGTAGGTTTCGACAAGTTCATGAAACATTGGTGAATTTGATCAGTAAACTCATGTCCATGATCTTTCCACCATGCTTACCTGTGATGATAACGTCCGGGTTTCCCGAAAAATTGCTGATCGTGCTGAAAAAAATTCCATCAGGTAAATTCAGGTAACGAGTTGCGTCATCAGACAACAAGATCAAGGGGGGGCGGGTCTTCCAGTTGATTAATTAACCAATAATAACTGTTGTAACTGAAATTTGCGTTTGTAAAATTGTTTTTATTGGTAAATCTGAAGAGGTGTCGATAATTATGGACTGTCGATAACTGTAGCCGCCGCTCGATAATTTTTATCAAACAGCAGCATAATTAACCAGGTTTGAGTAAAATGCTCCTCCCATTCACTCCACCCCCCAAAAAAAGAAAAAACCCAATATTTTGTAATAATATTAAATGTAATAAGCTTGATTGAGATGCGCCAGTGTCTGTGTAGCATGTCCTGTATTCTTTACAACTTTCTGTCATGTGACCTGCTTCTTGTTTCCCTATATAAAGGCAGATGATACGTACATGCAGCTGAAGAAGGACCTGGAGTATCTTGACCTGAAGGTGAAATTCTTTATTTTCCACATTCGTTTTTACCTGTTTGTGTCTCTGGTTCTGTGGCGTCTCGTCTCGTCTCGTCCCGTTCCCCTGCAGGACGACGTCATGCTCGCCAGCTTTCAGTGCTCGATTAACGTTAAGGCTGTTATTGTTATTGTTAAAGTCTTAAAGCACGCACGATTATTGTGAATTTCCTGTCAGACAGCTGAGTTGGTACTGATCCCAGATCAGTATTCTGCACACTGAAAAGTGAATGTATAAGTGAAAGGACAAATATTGACCGTTAAGTGTGAATGTATGCCAGAGTAATGTTCTCTGTGCTGCACAGCTCGTCTCGGCGTTGTTGTCCAATGGAATTGAAGGTCAGAGATGTTGAAAAGCTCCTATTGAATGAATTTTCCTTTTCTTTTTCTCTCTACCCTTTTTTCGTCATGCTTCTAAAGCCTTTGCTCTTAATTGCCTTTGAATCCATTTTTTTTCATTCTCTTTCTTTCATCACGTCATGTTTGCAAACATATTTGGTCCCACTTCTTATTGACTGACTGTGAAAATGGTCCCTGTCTTCAAATCAAATGTCAAATAATTGTCATTTTTTTCACCTGCAAAATCTTAAACAGTCGCATATTTGCCACGTGCCGAGATGCAGCAACCGTCATTGTCATCACCGGCATTTAAAAAAAAAAAAAAAAGGCCCTTTAATATTTGAAGTCTCTCAAATACTTGGGTGCATACTTTGAAAATACTTTAACTTGTGATTATTGGTTCAACCTACACCTCTGACAAACGCATTCACAGCTTGGAGATTTTTTTTTTTCTTTTGATCCTGCATGACCTCATCTTTTATTGTCGTTTCAGTTGAGTGGGAAAAAAATGCATTCAATCAAAGCAGCACTCGTCGATTTGCTTCACAATGATCTGAGAAAACTCCTCTCAGTGCCGCGCATCTCGTTTGAATATATGGAAGTACATCGTTGTCAGGGTTTTTTTTTTTAATCAAAATAATTTAAAGTGAGACAGAAATCCAGCTGTTAAAGGAGCCAACAGTGGTACGGTGAAGTTTAAGAAGAACAAAAACAAATATCTACAAACGCCTGTCTTTAAAAAAAAAAAATTAAAATAAAAAAAAAACCCTTTTGTTCCATGAGAGATTTTTCTTCGCCGGAAAACAAATTCTGCAAGAAATAAATCAATGTTTAGCTTTGATTGTGACATAAAACACTCAGTGTCATGCTCATCTCATCATCTCTAGCCGCTTTATCCTGTTCTACAGGGTCGCGGGCGAGCTGGAGCCTATCCCAGCTGACTACGGGCGAAAGGCGGGGTACACCCTGGACAAGTCGCCAGGTCATCACAGGGCTGACACATAGACACAGACAACCATTCACACTCACATTCACACCTACGCTCAATTTAGAGTCACCAGTTAACCTAACCTGCATGTCTTTGGACTGTGGGGGAAACCGGAGCACCCGGAGGAAACCCACGCGGACACGGGGAGAACATGCAAACTCCGCACAGAAAGGCCCTCGCCAGCCACGGGGCTCGAACCCGGACCTTCTTGCTGTGAGGAGACAGCGCTAACCACTACACCACCGTGCAGCCCAGTGTCATGCTGTCATAGTTAAATAATCAACGACAGGGTGCTTGTGTTGAAGCAGATTTACTTGAAAAGATGTTGAATTTTTATCATTGTCCTGTAATAGTGTGTTATTTACTGAGCTCTACGTAAAAATCTGGAGAGCTCAGAGCCCATTCCCCGCTGTAGAGACAAGTGAAGCCATCTGGCCGCCATCTTACCGCTCACATCGTGTGTATTTGGCTTGTGTGTTAAACCGTTGTATCCGATCAAATTTGCCCCAGTAAAAGTATTTCCTGACTTTTTATCCCCTGCCGGCTGAGAGGCCCGAAGGGGGATTATGTCGTGGCGATGTCTGTCCATCCATCTGTCCGTCCTGGGAAGGGTGCTCACCTCTGAAATCAACTCCTCTCACAATTTTTGGAGGAATTTCACGAAGCTTGGTAAAAGGCCTTGTTATATGATGGTAATACGCATATTGCGATTTAATTTTGTTTGTGAAAAATTTCCCCAGAGTTTTGACCCTTGATTAAATAACTTGTACTTTGACAATTTCATGAGGGTGTACAGTGGGGCAAAAAAGTATTTAGTCAGTCACCAATTGTGCAAGTTCTCCCACTTAAAAAGATGAGAGAGGCCTGTAATTTTCATCATAGGTACACTTCAACTATGAGAGACAGAATGGGGGGAAAGAATCCAGGAAATCACATTGTAGGATTTTTAATGAATTAATTGGTAAATTCCTCGGTAAAATAAGCATTTGGTCACCTACGAACAAGCAAGATTTCTGGCTCTCACAGACCTGTAACAACTTCTTTAAGAGGCTCCTCTGTCCTCCACTCGTTACCTGTATTAATGGCACCTGTTTGAACTCGTTATCAGTATAAAAGACACCTGTCCACAACCTCAAACAGTCACACTCCAAACTCCACTATGGCCAAGACCAAAGAGCTGTCAAAGGACACCAGAAACAAAATTGTAGACCTGCACCAGGCTGGGAAGACTGAATCTGCAATAGGTAAGCAGCTTGGTGTGAAGAAATCAACTGTGGGAGCAATTATTAGAAAATGGAAGACATACAAGACCACTGATAATCTCCGTCGATCTGGGGCTCCACGCAAGATCTCACCCCATGGGGTCAAAATGATCACAAGAACGGTGAGCAAAAATCCCAGAACCACACGGGGGGACCTAGTGAATGACCTGCAGAGAGCTGGGACCAAAGTAACAAAGGCTACCATCAGTAACACACTACGCTGCCAGGGACTCAAATCCTGCAGTGCCAGACGTGTCCCCCTGCTTAAGCCAGTACATGTCCAGGCCCGTCTGAAGTTTGCTAGAGAGCATTTGGATGATCCAGAAGAGGATTGGGAGAATGTCATATGGTCAGATGAAACCAAAATAGAACTTTTTGGTAAAAAACTCAACTTGTTGTGTTTGGAGGAGGAAGAATGCTGAGTTGCATCCAAAGAACACCATACCTACTGTGAAGCATGGGGGTGGAAACATCATGCTTTGGGGCTGTTTTTCTGCAAAGGGACCAGGACGACTGATCCGTGTAAAGGAAAGAATGAATGGGGCCATGTATCGTGAGATTTTGAGTGAAAACCTCCTTCCATCAGCAAGGGCATTGAAGATGAAACGTGGCTGGGTCTTTCAGCATGACAATGATCCCAAACACACCGCCCGGGCAACGAAGGAGTGGCTTCGTAAGAAGCATTTCAAGGTCCTGGAGTGGCCTCGCCAGTCTCCAGATCTCAACCCCATAGAAAATCTTTGGAGGGAGTTGAAAGTCCGTGTTGCCCAGCGACAGCCCCAAAACATCACTGCTCTAGAGGAGATCTGCATGGAGGAATCGGCCAAAATACCAGCAACAGTGTGTGAAAACCTTGTGAAGACTTACAGAAAACGTTTGACCTCTGTCATTGCCAACAAAGGGTATATAACAAAGTATTGAGATGAACTTTTGTTATTGACCAAATACTTATTTTCCACCATAATTTGCAAATAAATTCTTTAAAAATCAGACAATGTGATTTTCTGGATTTTTTTTTCTCATTTTGTCTCTCATAGTTGAAGTGTACCTATGATGAAAATTACAGGCCTCTCTCATCTTTTTAAGTGGGAGAACTTGCACAATTGGTGACTGACTAAATACTTTTTTGCCCCACTGTACGTTCTTCTGAAATCAACTCCTCTCACAATTTGTGGAGGAATTTCACCAAACTTGACAGGATTCTTTTTTTTATAGGTTGGTAATATGCCTATTGCAATTCCGTTCAATTCAGTCGCATTTTACCAGAATTATGGCCGAGTTGCCAGCAGGGGATCTTGCGCTTTCGGAGCACTCTTGTTTTCTTTTGTACATGAAATCGGATGCCGTCCGGAAAGTTTGCCGTTGACCAGGAAATTTGACCAACCCTGATTTAAGAGTAGTCATCAATATACTTAATTTAATTTAAAATCATGTCATTAAAACGGACAATCATGTCCATTTTGTCAATTTGTCCAAATGGGTGTGACGTGTAGATCATCTACATTATCAACTGTGCTTCGCCTGAGGTCAATGAAAATAACTCCTGACCAAACTCGAATATTAACATCTCTCTTTTTATTTACATCCCTCACTGCCATTTCTGCCTCAGGCGATGGTCCTTCTTTCATTCAGGCTCCTGAGGCTAATTTACTCCATTTATTTTTCTTTCTGAATTTGAGCCGTTGAGTTTGAGCTCTCACATTCAGTATCAAACATGTCTAGACTTTGACTTTGATCCAGTCTGGGACATTTCCATCGAAAATCTGACAGTCACAGAGTTCATCCCAGATATCAATGTCAGATTGTCAACGAAAACAAAGACGATGAGACACATTTTCTGTTTGTTTTTTTTCCTTTGGCTCTTGCAGACCATCATAAAATGCTATAGAGGATGTGCAGTCACGTGACCCGTCCGTGTTTACTCCGCCATATTGGACGACTTCAGGATTGTTTACCTTGTGCGAGCGTAATGGATCCAGGGAGTAATCCCCAAGAAAATTCGGAAAATACCCCATCTACATCGCGCGATAACTTGTCTAAGTTTGTTCAGCATCTTGAAGGTGACGTGAGGCAGCGTTACGTGGAAAAGTGTTCCAGGTTGGGGATTGCAGATCCGTACAACTCCTTGTTCAGGGAAATTCGGAGCTGCGGTGCCGGCGATTTGCCCGATCTGGCCTACCACGACATTTACAATTTTCTTGTTAACCGTGAATCGTGTTACACTGGCAAAGCCCTCAAAGCTTACAAGAGCCTGGAAGCTTATAAATATTTTGTTGCGGGATGGGTATCCCAACTATACCTCTGGAAGGTTCCGAAGAAGAACGTCTACTTGATAACCTCACGGGTAAGTGGCATTAAGACGTTTATCATAAAGAGACTATGCAGGACGTTTTATCGTAAGAATGTTCGAAATCTAAACTCAGTTCCAGATAATGACAGGGTTGTAAATATGTACGTTAGAGATCAAGCGGACTGACGGCCACAAACACTGTACTGTCTAGTTTCTAAGTATGCAGTTATCATTCAATCTGAAAATCAACTTAACAGATGTACTAGGAGTATCGAATTAGAAGATTACACCTACCTGATATGAAGTGTTCACTACAAATTCGGCTGGTAGAACTGGGGTACCAGTTTTCTCTTCGCACAGCGGACACCCATTTTGCGCGTCTCTCCTCGTCTGCGGGGAATCTATAAAATGACACGCCCTCCTTTTGGCCCTGTCTATTGGTACAACCAAATGCTGAACAAGATATAACCATTCTCGAAAGATCTACTCCCACACACTTGATAATTAGAACGGGTTCGTCTAAGTTCTATGCGCGGCCTTGCCGTCCAAGATGGCAGATAAACAAATATCTCGTGACCTCGTGACATCACGTGCACGCTCTCTATAGGAGGTCCAGGCGAACAGCGCTGTGTAAAAATGATTACACGCTATCAATACTCACAGGTGAAATGTTCGTCCCGTCCACAGCCTTTGACTTGACGGTTTGTACACGTCACTGCTGCACGTGCAGGCATTCTTCTTGTAATTTTCCTTACCATCTACATAACTTGTCCAGTTTTGTGTAGCTTCCAGTAGCCTAAATAACCCTTCCGCTCTGAGATGTGAGTGGTAAGATGGCGGCCAAATGGCTTCACTCTGATGAGCCTATGAGCGCTCCGGATTTCTACGTAGAGCTCAGTGGTGTTATTCCTTTTATAGCACAGCAATTTGTCAGACGTTTACAATTTATATTCATTAAATAATGATGCATAACACTTAAGCATTTATAGTTACATTTGCTGCTGTTGTGGAACTTGCTGAGGAGATATAAGGAGGAATAAAACACACAGGGAGGTGCTGTTAAAAAGGAAAATAGTCCTTTTTTTTGGTACCAGTGACTCTGCATTATTATTTATTCTTAAAGCACAGTGCGTTGTTCCTGACATGTTTTCCTCACGTGGGGTTTAACAGGTCACCGGACGGGACATGCTGAAGGACAGTAGACCTCCACGGCCGGTCAAAATCGCCGAAAGCGACGCTGACGTAAGTGACAATTTCACATCTCTTTATTTTCACTCCTTTAACCATTTCTTTTGATTCTTTCCATTCTTTTTTTTTTTTAAATACAACAACAGCAGTGAGAGCATGGTCGAGTTCGTCTTCAGTATTGTGCTGAGATAAACACAGGGATTCGAAACTCACTGATGAAATGGAAAGTATTGACACGCTGCTGTTATTTTCTCTCAATGTATTAAGAAAAAACCACCACATACACGCAGCGGGAATTTTTTAAAAATATATTTTAAGCTCATACATTTTTCCGTTTGATTTTTGTATTTTCTCTCTGTGTTTGTTCTCTTTCACCGCTTTCGGTCTGATTGGAGGTAAATAATCTGAAATGCTCAGCTTTTCATCATTAAACATTGTTCCAGTTTAACAATTTATAAGAATTTTGCTGGTGGGTTTTTTGGCAGTCGTGAATTTTTAATGCTGTTAAAGCAACAATATCACGCAGTAAACTAACAACAGCTTAATAATTCATTGGACGGCATAATAAACAGAGCGCAGGGTGAAAAGTCTATAAACTCGGCTTTTCTGCCTTGCTTTGTGTGTGTGTGTGTGTGTTTAACCCAATTTTTGCAGTCTGTTTGTTTGTTCTGCAGTATAATATCACCAGAATTGTCATGAGGAGATTTGTGTTTTCTGGGTTTTATGGTAATGACAAAAGGAGGAGAAAAAAAAAGGACCCAAGCACTTGCTTTCTCTCTCTCTCTCTCTCTCTCTCTCGCGTGTGTGTCAAGGTTTCAGAGCTGCTTGTGTTTTATTTCCGTTTATTCAATTCTTTTTAAGGTGAAGCTGAGCAGATTGTGTGAACAAGACAAAATCCTTCAGGAGCTGGAGATGAAGATCCGCACGCTCAAAGAGGACAAGGTCTCACTCTTTACATTTCTACCCAAGCACTGATTTAATTCAGTAATGCAGCATTAACATTTTAGATTTTATATGCAATAATATAATCCTGAAATAAGTTTAGCACCAAAACAAGTAAAAGACTGAAGAACTCATGATACACATGATGACGTCTTGATTGTCTTAGGTCACGTTTAGATTATCGGTTAGGAAATGTTAAATGCAAAAAAAAAAAAAAAATCATTATTAACAATAGCATACTTTTTTAAAATGAATTTAATTAATACATATCATTAATCTTTTTTAATTAATTACTTTATTTTAAAAAATTGTAATGATCAGCTTCAGGTTTTATATATATATATATATATATATATATATATATATATATATATATATATATAAAATGTATGTGTTATGATTTTATATTAACAACAAAAAGTCTGATACTAATTTACGTTACAAATGTTAATCATTTCTACACAGTTTTCATGAAATTCATAAAAGTGAATCCAGTTGATCAATCTGATAAACTGTCCTGGAAAATCAACACGGGGAAAACACGAGTGCTGTACGACTGGAAATCTTAATCTTATTTTTAATCACATTTCTGTGTTGAAAGATTTTACCATCGCTGTTTTAATAATTTTACCATAAATCGAACAGCGATATTTAAACACTGTACACACCCATAAAGCATCTGGAAGCTTTTGCACTTTCTAAAGGATAAATTAAACTCTGATAATCACTGAGAAGGAGATGATGAGTTTTGTGGATATTAGATGCAATGTCTAGACAGATCTCTCTCTCTCTCTCTCTCTCTCTCTCTCTCTCTGACTGTAGGATAAGTTGGAGTCAGTTCTGGATGTGTCCCGTCAGCAGATGGAACAGTACCGGGATCAGCCGGCCCATGCTGAGAAAATCGCCTACCAGCAGAGACTGCTGCAGGAGGATGTCGTGCACATCAGGGCTGATATTTCCCAAGTGTCCACGGTGAGATCACGCGCACACACACACACACACACACACACACACACACACACACACACACACACACACACATATATACAGTGAGAGTAAAAAGTATTTGATCCCTTGCTGATTTTGTTGGTTTGCCCACTAATAAAGACATGATCATTCCATACTTTTAATGGTAAATGTATTCTAACATGGAGAGACAGAATATCAAAACGAAAATCCAGAAAAAAACTTTAAAGAATATATTTTAATTGATTTGTATTTCATTGAGGGAAATAAGTATTTGATCCCCTAGTATGCATTAGAAGTTCTGGCTTTCACAGACCAGTTAGACACTCCCAATCAACTTGTTACCTGAATTGAAGACACCTGTTCTAACTAATCACCTGTATGAAGGACACCTGTTCACAGAATCAGACAATCAGACAGATTCCAAACTCTCCAACATGGGTAAGACCAAAGAACTCTCTCAGGACCTCAGAGACAGGATTGTTGACCTGCACAAATCTGGAATGGGCTACAAAAACATTAGCAAGATGCTGGGTATTAAAGTAACAACCATTGGTGCAATTGTGAGAAAATTTAAGAAGTATAACATGACCATCAGTAGACCTCGGTCTGGTGCTCCACAGAAGATTTCACCTCGTGGGGTGGCAATGATCATGAGAACTGTGAGAAATCGGCCTGCAACCACACAGCGGGAGTTAGTGAATGACCTCAAGGCAGCTGGGACCACAGTCACCAGGAAAACAATTGGCAACACTTTGCGCCGTAATGGATTAAAATCCTGCAGTGCCCGAAAGGTACCCCTGCTTAAGAAGGCACATGTGGAGGCCCGCCTAAAGTATGCCAATGATCACCTCAAAGATGTACAAAGTGATTGGGAGAAGGTTCTGTGGTCAGACGAGACCAAAATTGAACTATTTGGCCTAAACTGTACTCGTCATGTGTGGAGGAAGAAAAATGCTGCCTATGACCCCAGGAACACTGTGCCCACCATCAAGCACAGAGGTGGAAGCATTATGTTTTGGGGGTGTTTCTCTGCCAAGGGCACAGGGCTACTTCACCGCATCAGTGGGAAGATGGATGGAGCCATGTACCGTGCAGTCCTGAGGGACAACCTCCTCCCCTCTGCCAGGAAGTTGAAAATGGGCCGTGGTTGGGTCTTCCAACATGACAACGACCCGAAGCATACAGCAAAGGCAACAAAGGAGTGGCTCAAGAAGAACCACATTAAGGTCATGGAGTGGCCCAGCCAGTCTCCAGACCTCAATCCAATCGAAAATCTATGGAGGGAGCTGAAGGTCCGAGTTGCCAAGCGACAGCCCACCAACCTTAATGATTTAGAGAGGATCTGCAAAGAAGAGTGGGCCAAAATTCCCCCTGACGTGTATGCTAACCTTGTGGTTAACTACAACAAACGTCTGTCCGCTGTGCTTGCAAACAAAGGCTTTGCCACCAAGTATTAAATGCTTTTGGCTAGAGGGATCAAATACTTATTTCCCTCAATGAAATACAAATCAATTAAAATATATTCTTTAAAGTTATTTTCTGGATTTTCGTTTTGATATTCTGTCTCTCCATGTTAGAATACATTTACCATTAAAAGTATAGAATGATCATGTCTTTATTAGTGGGCAAACCAACAAAATCAGCAAGGGATCAAATACTTTTTACAACCCCGATTCCAAAAAAGTTGGGACAAAGTACAAATTGTAAATAAAAACGGAATGCAATGATGTGGAACTTTCAAAATTCCATATTTTATTCAGAATAGAACATCGATGACATATCAAATGTTTAAACTGAGAAAATGTATCATTTAAAGAGAAAAATTAGGTGATTTTTAAATTTCATGACAACAACACATCTCAAAAAAGTTGGGACAAGGCCATGTTTCCCACTGTGAGACATCCCCTTTTCTCTTTACAACAGTCTGTAAACGTCTGGGGACTGAGGAGACAAGTTGCTCAAGTTTAGGGATAGGAATGTTAACCCATTCTTGTCTAATGTAGGATTCTAGTTGCTCAACTGTCAGGTCTTTTTTGTCGTATCTTCCGTTTTATGATGCGCCAAATGTTTTCTATGGGTGAAAGATCTGGACTGCAGGCTGGCCAGTTCAGTACCCGGACCCTTCTTCTACGCAGCCATGATGCTGTAATTGATGCAGTATGTGGTTTGGCATTGTCATGTTGGAAAATGCAAGGTCTTCCCTGAAAGAGACGTCGTCTGGATGGGAGCATATGTTGCTCTAGAACCTGGATATACCTTTCAGCATTGATGGTGTCTTTCCAGATGTGTAAGCTGCCCATGCCACACGCACTAATGCAACCCCATACCATCAGAGATGCAGGCTTCTGAACTGAGCGCTGATAACAACTCGGGTCGTCCTTCTCCTCTTTAGTCCGAATGACACGGCGTCCCTGATTTCCATAAAGAACTTCAAATTTTGATTCATCTGACCACAGAACAGTTTTCCACTTTGCCACAGTCCATTTTAAATGAGCCTTGGCCCAGAGAAGACGTCTACGCTTCTGGATCATGTTTAGATACGGCTTCTTTTTTGAACCACAGAATTTTAGCTGGCAGCGGCGGATGGCACGGTGAATTGTGTTCACAGATAATGTTCTCTGGAAATATTCCTGAGCCCATTTTGTGATTTCCAATACAGAAGCATGCCTGGATGTGATGCAGTGCCGTCTAAGGGCCCGAAGATCACGGGCACCCAGTATGGTTTTCCGGCCTTGACCCTTACACGCAGAGATTCTTCCAGATTCTCTGAATCTTTTGATGATATTATGCACTGTAGATGATGATATGTTCAAACTCTTTGCAATTTTACACCGTTGAACTCCTTTCTGATATTGCTCCACTATTTGTCGGCGCAGAATTAGGGGGATTGGTGATCCTCTTCCCATCTTTACTTCTGAGAGCCGCTGCCACTCCAAGATGCTCTTTTTATACCCAGTCATGTTAATGACCTATTGCCAATTGACCTAATGAGTTGCAATTTGGTCCTCCAGCTGTTCCTTTTTTGTACCTTTAACTTTTCCAGCCTCTTATTGCCCCTGTCCCAACTTTTTTGAGATGTGTTGCTGTCATGAAATTTCAAATGAGCCAATATTTGGCATGAAATTTCAAAATGTCTCACTTTCGACATTTGATATGTTGTCTATGTTCTATTGTGAATACAATATCAGTTTTTGAGATTTGTAAATTATTGCATTCCGTTTTTATTTACAATTTGTACTTTGTCCCAACTTTTTTGGAATCGGGGTTGTACTCTCACTGTATGTGTGTGTGTGTGTGTGTATATATATATATGTTAGAAATCTCCACCAAGGTCAGACTGGTATATTAAGGTGATTTTTGTAGATGTGTGCATCATGAGTCCAGTGTAGCAGAAGTTCATTCTGAGAGATGCAGCGATTTGAAACAAGAGTCCATCCAAACCAGGGCTTTGAACCAGAATTTTTTTCCTATTGGTTCGTTCCGAACAGAAACAGAATTTTAACATTTCCGGTTTTGGGTTCCACCATTAAATAAACGTTCCCGAACCGGTTAGAACAAAAAAAATTTCGTTCCCGGAACGGTTAATTACGTTCCCTGTCAGCTGTTTAACAAATGGCTATAAAATTATGTCTCTGTCTCATCCAGCTTAAGCCAAATGTAGGCTAATTCTATTACAACCTTCATTAAATAAGACAAGAAATAATTCAAAACAATTATTATTTCAAATGTTGGCGATTTGGATTCTCAGTATGTCTTCCCATCTACACAAACAGAAAAAGTGCCAAAAATGAAAGAGAATTCGTTTAGTGTGTTACCAAAGGCTAGTCAGGCCCTATGCACTGATAGGCTAACAGAGGTTAACGTCATTTAATGTTCGCGAGCCTCTCATTAACGTGGACAAATATATTGATATCGTGTTTGAAATTGACGTTTTCGAATAACGATAGACTGCAATATTTACCTCTTATTTAAGATGTGGAGACGTGATAGTAGTCCACCCTCCCGCTCTCTCCATTCAGTCAGCGAACGTCACACAGGAAGTGAACCCCAGCGGGTCATAGAAACTTGCGCAGGAGAAGAATGACTTTTTTATTTGTAGGCTACGGAAACTTTGAGGAACGAAATAAAAACCGGTATTAACCGGTTACCATTATTTTTAATAAGCGTTTCTGTTCCGGAACATAAAAAATAATAAAGTTTCTGGTTTCGTTTCTGTTCCATGTGAAATAGAAAAAGTTCCCGGTTTTCATTTTCGTTCCTTGAACCGGTTCAAAGCCCTGCTCAAAACTGACCCTCGTATCACTTTTCTGTTTTCACCATAAATACATTCCTTAATCTGTAATGTATCCGTCACAAAAATATTACCAAGATGGCTGCCGAGTGGTGAGGGTGGTATGTCCCTGATGCGGGTGGAATACTGAAGTGCGGCAGGCGGGAAACGAGGTGAACGCAGATTTTATTTTGCGGTTTTCTTGACTTCTTTTGCTTTTCAGCTTTTCTTTGTTTCACAGTCTCACTCTCAGACACATACACGCAGCCGTGCTCTGGTCAGGAGAGAGCCTCTCTCTTCACTCTCTCACTCCTTTTCTACCTTCCATCATTACTGTAAAACACACACACACAACATTAATCGACAACAGGTGTACTGACTTGGCCACTCACCCTCCCTGGTCCCATCTGCCATGGTGGCACGGTGGTGTAGTGGTTAGCGCTGTCGCCTCACAGCAAGAAGGTTCTGGGTTCGGGCCCACTGGCCAACAGGGGCCTTTCTGTGTGGAGTTTGCATGTTCTCCCCGTGTCAGTGTGGGTTTCCTCCGGGTGCTCCGGTTTCCCCCACAGTCCAAAGACATGCAGTGAGGTTAACATGGGACGGCCTCGGGCTGAAGTGCCCAAGAGTGGCAGCGTGCATGTACACAGCAGCTTTGCTCTCCTATGATGAACTATATTTTGTTGTACATTTGTGCAGTGACAGCCATTCTCCTGCTTCTTCATTCACAAACTGACGCTTGGCCACGCCTCTGCTGCCACAGTGAGACTTGTCCTTTCCTTAAGCCTGTTCACTTAATGACTTCAGCATGCACATAACCCGACTCTGAACACGAGGAACTTCTCATCTCATCTCATTATCTGTAGCCGCTTTATCCTGTTCTACAGGGTCGCAGGCAAGCTGGATCCTATCCCAGCTGACTACGGGCGAAAGGCGGGGTACACCCTGGACAAGTCGCCAGGTCATCACAGGACTGACACATAGACACAGACAACCATTCACACTCACATTCACACCTACGCTCAATTTAGAGTCACCAGTTAACCTAACCTGCATGTCTTTGGACTGTGGGGGAAACCGGAGCACCCGGAGGAAACCCACGCGGACACGGGGAGAACATGCAAACTCCACACAGAAAGGCCCTCGCCGGCCACGGGGCTCGAACCCAGGACCTTCTTTCTGTGAGGCGACAGCGCTAACCACTACACCACCGTGCCGCCCGCATTCGTTAATTGTACATCAAAAAAATTAGTGGCGTTCTGAACGCGCATCTTCGACAGCCCGACTTATGATTTACGATTTTGCAGATTCTGAGGAAAATGTAAAATGGCATCCAGGTGCGAGCAGGTACGCGGGCTGTTCTGAACACAGGTGTGTTGTGTTGATCAGGAGATGGAGAAGGCGTGGACGGAATACAGCAGGTTGGAGGCGGATGTGGAGAGATTGCGATCGGCGTTGCAGGAGCAGATGAACCGCAGCAGCCTCTCGCAGGTCCATACATCACACCACGGCTTTTTCAACACACTCCCCATCCCAAATTTTTCCAACTTTACAAATGCTTTTCTTTAAAATATAATCATTTTAAATTGAGTCCTTGAACTAGAACAGTCGCTCTGACTATGTTAAAAGCTCAGATGCCTTTTGAAATACCTTTTTTTCCTTTTATATATGTTGAAAATATTTGGTCCCACTTGACATTGAGTCTGAGAAAGAGATATTCATCATAACCAGAAATGCTGTGAACAGTGAAGTGTTGCTGTCTTCTTCTCTGTAGTATGTTTTTGGTATGACGACCAAAAAAAAAAAATCTCTTCTTTATTGATTTTATTCATTTATCACTTTTACGATAAAGCACGTGGTCACTGATTCGGTCCTTGGTTCCACTTCTGATGAGGTTGGATCTAAGAGAAATGTACGCTAGGTGTTTGAGGGATTAACAGGACTGTTTCTTGTTTCTTAATTAAACATGGCACAAAAACCATCTTTAACTGATCCAAGAATAACAGCTTCAGTTAAAGTCTTTATTTTTATGTCCTTGATGACGTGGTACTAGATTTTATTCTCAGGGAGGTGAAGAAGAACCTGAACTCGGAGAACACCTTTTCATCATGAGCCTTTAGATGCTATATGAGGAACAACTAACTGATTGGCTGGTCGCCTCTGCCAAGAGGTTACGCGTTTTTTTTTTTTTATATATATAAATATTATCTTTCTACAAGATAATTTTCCCAAGCATCCCTGAATGATTTGTGTATTAATTGTGGCAGGTTCTAAACAAAAATTTACACTTAACCATCCTTCTATTCAAAGCATGTTGTTACCAGACTACATTGTGTGATGGAAGAATTGTTTAGTGTGAATATTATTAATAAATAACTGCATTTTTATTATTAAACACTGGATTTTATATCACTGTTTTATAAAAGAAGCAAGCCTCTTGAGGTCATGCCTTAGTGATTTTATATCTGTGATAAATCGTAATGCACTTTATTTATTTTTATTTTGCGATGACCAGCTCAGTCTGACAAACCTGAGAATAAAAGAGACTCCAAATGTGTCCCAGATCCTCGATACCTACAGTAACTCCAATCCAGTTAAACATCCCAGGAAGCCCACAGTGCTGTCCAAATTTTAAGTGTAGAGGTGCCAGTAGTTTTGAAACCAGAAGAGAAGATGTTTTTGTGTTGCCCCTCTCAGCAGGAGAAAGGCCAACTGAGGAAGGAGCTGTGGCGCATCGAGGATGTGATGGCGGGTCTGAGCGCGAGCAAAGCGAACTACAAAATGATCGTTGACTCCGTGCAGAACCCAGGTGAGCGCAGGGCAGCCCCCCTGGTCATCGCCCCCACACACCGGAGCCACGCCCAAGGTACTCACAACCGTCTCTCAGGCATTCTGTAGTGTTCAGCTGAGTGTGCTTGCATTCACTGTGTGTGTGTGTGTGTGTGTGTGTGTGTGTGTGTGTGTGTGTGTGTGTGTGTGTGTGAGAGACAGAGAGGAAACTCGTGCCTTCAGCGTTGTCTCCATCTGTGCCTTCTATCCTGGTGGGAGAACCGAAACCAGCCCAGTCGAGTCCTCACCTCAGTCCAGTGCAGCCCGGCGTTCAGACCTTTCAGTTCTCACAAAGTCTCCACAAGCCAGTGTGGGTAAGAAACTTCTATGTTCTGACACTCGACTGTATGAATGGTGTAACAGTGGTATATTTTCAGGTTTGTTGGCCTTAATTTCGTGCTCATGAATGAAGGAATATGGGTGAAGTGACACAACCCAGAATTCCACATGATGCGATACAATACAGTATTGATCCATTACGATATAATACAGTATCATATGATACAATACAATATGATCCGATCCAATATAATACAATACAGTATGATCTGATACAATACAATACAGTATCATATGATACAATACTTTATGAGCCAGGCCAGTACAGTGCAGAATGATCTGATTTGATACAATGCAGTATGATCGATACAATACAGTATCATACGATCCAATCCGATATGATATACAGTATGATATGAAACAATACAGAATGATCTGATCCGATATGATATCATACAATACAATATGATACAATACAGTATGATCTGATACGATATCGTACAATACAGTATGATCTGATAAGATACAATACAGTACGATCCGATACGATATCGTACAATACAGTATGATCCGGTACGGTACAATACAGTACGATCCGATACGATATTGTACAATACAGTATGAGCCGGTACGGTACAATACAGTATGATCCGATACGATGTACAATACAGTATGATCCGATACGATATTGTACAATACAGTATGATCCGATACGATATTGTACAATACAGTATGATCCGGTACGGTACAATGCAGTATGATCTGGTACGATATTGTACAATACAGTATGATCCTATACGATATTGTACAATACAGTATGATCTGGTACGGTACAATACAGTATGATACAATATTGTACAATACAGTATGATCCAGTATGATATTGTACAATACAGTATCCGATACGGTACAATACAGTATGATACGATTCGAGCTGATACAATACAGTTTGATCTGATATGATATTGTACAATACAGTATGATCCGGTACGGTACAGTATGATCTGATATGATACAATATGATCCAATCTGATATGATTTAGATTATTATATAATATAATGCCAGTGAATCTGCTACGATATGATATTTTGATTTTATTTCGTAGCCTCTGATCGATATGTGATTGTTCAGAGTCTGAGGTAATCCTACCATTAATTCACGAATAATAACTGTATTATGGGTAAATCACTAA
Source organism: Neoarius graeffei (assembly GCF_027579695.1). Lineage (NCBI taxonomy): Eukaryota > Metazoa > Chordata > Actinopteri > Siluriformes > Ariidae > Neoarius > Neoarius graeffei. Next base: position 4,479,405 of record NC_083583.1, on the reverse strand, counting down.
ATTATTTACACACCAGTTTAAAAATCTTTTTTACGCACCAGTTATCTTTCCTTTTTTATCATTGTTTCCAGGATTCATTTCAATACTTGCCCTTTAAATCAATGCATCAATCCCAGTCTTTCAATCGTTACACCTCTAATTACCCCAGACACATCACCACAGCTGGATTCTTCACACTCGGCGTTCCCTGAAGCTCTGACCGTCACTGTAACTGTTGCAGCTGTTCCTACTTCTGGCCTCCTGTTGGACCACATCATTAACTCGTTAGAGACAACAAAGATTTTTAATCATCTGATTTGTTTCCACTCTGCTGAAGTATCACTAACACATCATAAAACTCATATTCACTCACTAACCGGACAAATCTTTCACCAACGCCCTGTCCTCCATCTTGGTTTTTCAGTTTTATTCCCCGAGCTGTGACCTGATTGGTCAGTGCATGTAATGTGTGTTAACTAGGGGAAAAAAATCCAAAGGCAAAATTAATGGGAGGAGCCGATTTGATTATCATGACAGCATCATTAACCACACGTCCTGGTAAACCACTTGATAATGTATTCGTGTTAGCCCCGCCTCTTTTTTGTTTACTCCACTATTCATCAGGTTACCTTCCACACTGATGGGGGAAAAATGATTTTTATATATAGGTTGTGATCTAATAATTTACAATTTTTATTAATTTTTTTATTAAATTGATTGAAAAAGGAAAAGAAAAAGTTTGGACTCTTTCCAGGCTGAAGAAGATGCTCCACCCAGACCTCCCCTCCCCCACCTCTACAGTCCAGATGACCAACCTCCGGCCGTCCCACCCCTTCCCAAAGAGACCTCCGTCATCCGCCACACATCCGTCCGCGGCCTCAAGCGCCAATCTGACGAGCGTAAACGTGACCGTGAGATTGGACAGTACCCCAACGGAGAGAAGGTGGAACTGCGGACGTTCCTCAGTGAACCTGAACTTCTGGGAGTCATGGGACACATGAGTGGTTTGGGGCAAGATGGAGGCTACCAGACCTTACCAAGCAGAGGTAACGTTAATGTGCTGTGCCGTTGCCATGGTGATGAATCAGAACGCTGTATAACGTGTGCACAGTTGCTGGTTAAACCTGATTCTGGTCTCATCACCAGGTGTCACAGGTTCTTCATCTAGACTCCATCCGTACATGAACATTTCCTCATACGTCACCCTGCGGAGAGGAACCGACACGTCCAGCTTTAAGGTACAACTCCAAACTGGGACAACCACGAAGGAGCACAGACCATAATAATCACCCTAGGACATGTTTCCATGGAGCGGAGAAAGAAAACAGGATTTAGATTTGTTTTAAAATAATGAGCAAATACAACAAAGACGAAAAACTAGCAACAGGTGAAAATAAATTAAATAAATGGTGCAGCGAGACCGCATGAAATAATTCATTCTCTTTTTCTTTCCCCACATTTTCCACTTGTTTGTCTTTTCCCCACCTCCTCTTCCTCCTCCTTATTCTTTCATTTCCTTCCTCTTTCTTTCTTTCTTTCTTTCTTTCTTTCTTTCTTTCTTTCTTTCTTTCTTTCTTTCTTTCTTTCTTTCTTTCCCCTTGGTTTCCTCACTTCCTCCTCTTGACTTCCTTTCTCTCCCTGTTCACATTCTTCTTCTTCATTTTTCTTTCTTTCTTTCTTTCTTTCTTTCTTTCTTTCTTTCTTTCTTTCTTTCTTTCTTTCTTTTTCCACCCTTTCCCCTTGGTTTCCTCACCTCTTCCTCTTCCTTTGACTTCTTTTTTTCCATTTCCTTCCTTTTTTCCCTTCATCTCTGCTTTTTCTTTCTTTCTTTCTTTCTTTCTTTCTTTCTTTCTTTCTTTCTTTCTTTCTTTCTTTCTTTCTTTCTTTCTTTCTTTCTTTCTTTCCCCTTGGTTTCCTCACTTCTTCCTCTTGACTTCTTTTTCATTTCCTTCCTTTTTTCTTTCCCTTTCTCTCCCTTTTCACATTCTTCTTCATTTTCTCTTTCTTTCTTTCTTTCTTTCTTTCTTTCTTTCTTTCTTTCTTTCTTTCTTTCTTTCTTTCTTTCTTTTTCCACCCTTTTCCCTTGGTTTCCTCACCTCTTCCTTTGACTTCTTTTTTTCCCATTTCCTTCCTTTTTTCCCTTCATCTCTGCATTTTTACATTCTTTCTTTCTTTCTTTCTTTCTTTCTTTCTTTCTTTCTTTCTTTCTTTCTTTCTTGGTTTCACATTCTTCTTCATTTTTCATTTTCTTTCTTTCTTTCTTTCTTTCTTTTTCTTTCTTTCTCTTTCTTTCTTTATTTCTTTCTTTCTTTCTTTTTCCACCCTTTCCCCTTGGTTTCCTCACCTCTTCCTCTGACTTCTTTTTTTTCCATTTCCTTCCTTTTTTCCCTTCATCTCTGCTTTTTCTTTCTTTCCCCTTGGTTTCCTCACTTCTTCCTCTTGACTTCTTTTTCATTTCCTTCCTTTTTTCTTTCCCTTTCTCTCCCTTTTCACATTCTTCTTCATTTTTTCTTTCTTTCTTTCTTTTTCCACCCTTTTCCCTTGGTTTCCTCACCTCTTCCTTTGACTTCTTTTTTTCCATTTCCTTCCTTTTTTCCCTTCATCTCTGCATTTTTACATTCTTTCTTTCTTTCTTTCTTTCTTTCTTTCTTTCTTTCTTTCTTTTTTCTTTCTCCTTGTTTGTTTCTTCCTCTACCTCTTTTCTTCTTCTCCTTTCTTTTGTTTCCTTATTTTTTCTTACCCTTTATGTCTTCCTTTTTACATTTTTCTTCATCTTTCTTTCCTTACCCACCTTTTCCCCTTGTTTATCTCCCCCCCACCACCTGCTTCTTCTTCTTCTTCTTCTTCTTCTTCTTCTTCTTTTTCTTCTATTTTCTTTCTCTTTCTATTTTTTGTCTTTTCCTCCACCCACTTGTCGTCTCCTCCTCCTCCTCTTCACCCCTGAACTCTGTTGCCCAGGAGAGACCAAAGAGTGCCTTGGAGCGTCTGTACTCCTCCGAAGCGCCGCTGCAGCACCAGCAGCTGCAGCAGCAGCGAGGTCGCATGAGCGCTGATGAGCAGCTGGAGAGGATGAAACGCCACCAGAAGGCACTGGTGCGAGAACGCAAGCGCACACTGAGCCAGGGCGAGCGCCAGGCCTCTTCATCTCGCCCTCCTTCCTCTTCCTCACGGCCCGTTTCCGCAGACCTGGGATCAGTACGTTAGAGCTCAGCTCTTTATCACACAAACCACATGAACGCCACGTGATATTTAACAATAAACTGCTAACATGTTTAGCTTTAGCAAAACCAGCGAGCGACTGAAGTGGGAGGCTTTAGCAGGTGAGTGAGGGTTCGGGGGAAGTGTCAGAAACAGGAAGTGAGGTCAGCGAGTGGACAGAAAGGGCTTCACAGGACGGGTTTGTGAATGTTGTGAATGTAGAAACGAGGGATGTGACGAGGTTTTCCGTGCATGGAATTAAAGAAGGAAACAAGTGCCTTGATTTTCACGATGCCAATGAACAACAAAGCGCTCTCTTCTGCGAGAGGTGTAATTATTTAATGATTTTATTAAACACAAAGCACAGCTACTAATGATGACGTGTTTAAATCATAACATTGTTATAACGAGTTTAACAACGTGATTCTGCGCTTTCAGAGTGGTGTTGCTGTGTGAGGCTTAACCAATCGTGTGCGTGCGTGTGTGTGCGTGTGCGTGCGTGTGTGTGCGTGCGTGCTCACTCCTGGAGGGTTGGAGGATGAGTTGATGGTGTGATGTTTTGTCAGGGGGCCGAAATGTAAGCAGAAATACTCCGGAGATTTTTATCCTGAACTCCACCCACTGGGTCTGAGACGCCACAGAGGGGGAGGGGAGGGGAGGGGGAGGAAAAGAAAGAACAAGAAGAAAGATAGAAAATTAAGGAAAGAAATCATTGTAAAGAACAAGACAAAGAAAAGGAAGGAAGAAAGTATGCAAGAAAGATGTTTTGTTCTTTACGGTGTTCTTTCTTTCTTGTTTCTGATTGTGTTGATGCGGGTTCAGGTGAAAATCGTTGGAGTATTTCTTAAATTCATCAATAGTTTTTGACACTGATGCTAACAGCGCTAAGCGCTAATGCACTGCCATGGAAGCGATAACTTCGTTTCCTGTTCAGAGGCTTCAGCTCACAAATCAGCTTTCAGACATCAGTAATGCATCGGCTGCTACAGTGAGCTTCACTCCGGTAAAACCACAGCACGAGCTTCAGCTGCTTCTGCTACAGCCTCATTGTGCTTACGTCGTTCACCACGCTCAACTTTATTCCCGCGTCGTTCACCACGCTCAACTTTATTCCCGCGTCGTTCACCACGCTCAACTTTATTCCCGCGTCGTTCACCACGCTCAACTTTATTCCCGCGTCGTTCACCACGCTCAACTTTATTCCCGCGTCGTTCACCACGCTCAACTTTATTCCCGCGTCGTTCACCACGCTCAACTTTATTCCCGCGTCGTTCACCACGCTCAACTTTATTCCTGCGTCGTTCACCATGCTCAACTTTATTCCTGCGTCGTTCGCAAAACTCAACTTTATTCCCGCGTCGTTCACCATGCTCAACTTTATTCCCATGTCGTTCACCACGCTCAACTTTATTCCTGCGTCGTTCGCAAAACTCAACTTTATTCCCGCGTCGTTCACCACGCTCAACTTTATTCCTGCGTCGTTCGCAAAACTCAACTTTATTCCCGCGTCGTTCACCATGCTCAACTTTATTCCCATGTCGTTCACCACGCTCAACTTTATTCCTGCGTCGTTCGCAAAACTCAACTTTATTCCCGCGTCGTTCACCACGCTCAACTTTATTCCCATGTCGTTCACCACGCTCAACTTTATTCCTGCGTCGTTCGCAAAACTCAACTTTTATTCCCGCGTCGTTCACCACGCTCAACTTTATTCCCGCGTCGTTCACCACGCTCAACTTTATTCCCGCGTCGTTCACCACACTCAACTTTATTCCCGCGTCGTTCACCACGCTCAACTTTATTCCCGCGTCGTTCACCACGCTCAATTTTATTCCCGCGTCGTTCGCAAAACTCAACTTTATTCCTGCGTCATTCTCCACGCTCTGTTTTAGTCCCGCGTCGTTTGCCACGCTCGGTTTTAGTCCCGCGTCGTTCGCCACGCTCGGCTTTAGGTCCCGCGTTGTTCGCCACGCTCGGCTTTAGGTCCCGCGTCGTTCGCCACGCTCGGCTTTAGGTCCCGCGTCGTTCGCCACGCTCGGCTTTAGGTCCCGCGTCGTTCGCCACGCTCGGCTTTAGGTCCCGCGTCGTTCTCCACGCTCGGCTTTAGGTCCCGCGTCGTTCTCCACGCTCGGCTTTAGGTCCCGCGTCGTTCTCCACGCTCGGCTTTAGGTCCCGCGTCGTTCTCCACGCTCGGCTTTAGGTCCCGCGTCGTTCTCCACGCTCGGCTTTAGGTCCCGCGCCGTTCGCCACGCTCGGTTTTAGGTCCCGCGCCGTTCGCCACGCTCGGTTTTAGGTCCCGCGCCGTTCGCCACGCTCGGTTTTAGTCCCACGCCGTTCGCCACGCTCGGTTTTAGTCCCGCGTCGTTCGCCACGCTCGGTTTTAGTCCCGCGTCGTTCGCCACGCTCGGTTTTAGTCCCGCGTCGCTCGCCACGCTCGGTTTTAGGTCCCGCGTCGTTCTCCACGCTCGGCTTTAGGTCCCGCGCCGTTCGCCACGCTCGGCTTTAGGTCCCGCGCCGTTCGCCACGCTCGGCTTTAGGTCCCGCGCCGTTCGCCACGCTCGGCTTTAGGTCCCGCGTCGTTCGCCACGCTCGGCTTTAGGTCCCGCGTCGTTCAGCACGCTCGGCTTTAGGTCCCGCGTCGTTCGCCACGCTCGGCTTTAGGTCCCGCGTCGTTCGCCACGCTCGGCTTTAGGTCCCGCGTCGTTCGCCACGCTCGGCTTTAGGTCCCGCGTCGTTCGCCACGCTCGGTTTTAGGTCCCGCGCCGTTCGCCACGCTCGGTTTTAGTCCCGCGTCGTTCGCCACGCTCGGCTTTAGGTCCCGCGTCGTTCGCCACGCTCGGCTTTAGGTCCCGCGCCGTTCGCCACGCTCGGCTTTAGGTCCCGCGTCGCTCGCCACGCTCGGCTTTAGGTCCCGCGTCGTTCGCCACGCTCGGCTTTAGGTCCCGCGTCGTTCGCCACGCTCGGTTTTAGGTCCCGCGCCGTTCGCCACGCTCGGCTTTAAGTCCCGCGTCGTTCGGCACGCTCGGTTTTAGTCCCGCGTCGTTCGCCACGCTCGGTTTTAGTCCCGCGTCGTTCGGCACGCTCGGTTTTAGTCCCGCGTCGTTCGGCACGCTCGGTTTTAGTCCCGCGTCGTTCGCCACGCTCGGTTTTAGGTCCGCGTCGTTCGCCACGCTCGGCTTTAGGTCCCGCGTCGTTCGCCACGCTCGGCTTTAGGTCCCGCGTCGTTTGCCACGCTCGGCTTTAGGTCCCGCGTCGCTCGCCACGCTCGGCTTTAGGTCCCACGTCGTTTGCCACGCTCGGCTTTAGGTCCCGCGTCGGTCAAGACATTTAAACATGATTTAAGCTCTGCTATTTAATCAGAACACTGAATGAGTTTTGCATGTTAATAACATTTTTCATCGTACTAATCACCATCAGTGTGTTATTCACAAACTCACCACAGACCCTGATTTATTATTGAATGTATTGGTTTTAATTTCAAAGATCTTTATTATTATTATTATTATTATTATTATTATTATTATTATCACGTCTGCAGCCCTATGAACACAAGGACACATGAACATGTACAGTGGTGTGATGTACGTACATCTCTCACCTTCCTTCTTTTCTTTATTATTTTTTCAATGAACTTCTTTTTCTTCTTTTATTTAGTTTCTTTCTTAAGGAAGTCTATTGACTTCCTCCCACCTTTTATTTCTGTCATTTTTATTTCCTTCCTTTTTCCCTTGAAAGAAAGAAGTAAGAGTTGAAAGAAGGAATGAATAAATATCCCCTTCGGACATGATGTGTACAACTGTACACGTGAAGTTCCATAGCTTTTATTTTTTAATACTTGTGTCCAAAGGTGATAAACAAAAGGTTTTTTCCTTCCTTCCTTCCTTCCTTCCTTCCTTCCTTCCTTAATCCTCTCCAGTGTCCTCATGTCATGTTTTTGTTTCCTCACTCTGTGAAGGAAATAAAGCGTCATTTGTAAATCAGTTGCTTGATAATCTTTTATATCGATGTTTGCATGGAAAAAATGGAATGATAATAAAAATACGCTAATAAATGCACACGGTGTCGTGTGTGTGTGTGTGTGTGTGTGTGTGTGTGTGTACACAGTATGCTGTTTTTTTATTTGTATTTTTCCTCCTCCGTAAGCACAATGATGCCTCCGTGTCATCGTGTACATTCTCCTGTAGCAGTGATGCATGTTGTGGTTTCCTGGCTCTTATGAAACGGTTCCTGTTTTCTCTGAATGCTGTTTGTGTTTTGTTTTTTCTTCTCCTTCTTTAATGTATTTTTGTGGGTCGTAAACCAATCATCCCAAACTGCCCTTTTATGTCCCGTCCACACGTTCTCCTTAAACCCCAAACTCTGAGACAAGAGCGTGTTGTTTAAAGCCCTTTCCCTACATGGTCAACTCCGTGCATCTGTGTTTATGAGCTCCAAACTGTTTATTAAACTATTTGTTCTCGTAATGCATGAACACACACACACACAAGCACGCACGCACACACCTGGATTGCACAAGAATACCGCAGGTCAAGTGTGTGTGTGTGTGTGTGTGTGTGTTGACTTGAAATATCCAAGTTTCCTTTTGCTTCTCAGGTGGAACTTTCTTTATGTTCACCTTCTTCTTCTTTCTTTCTTTCTTTTTATGCCCACCTTCATCATCCATCTTTTTTCTGTTTACCTTCTTCTTCCTCTTCTTTGTTCATTTGTATTTCCTTCCTTCCTCCCGCTTGTGTTACACCACTCCCCAACCATGCTCAACTCTATTCACCAGCCTCTTTTCTTCTCTCTCCTGAAATGAATCGGGCAGAAAAAACAGCAGCTTGTCATTTTTTTTTGTTCCACAGAAACCGCAAAGAAGCATAAACTTCTCCGTCCTGAAGCTTCACCTCTGACTGTTACAAAGCGCTGACACCCTCCTTCCATCAATGTTAAATAAATGTTTTTAATTTGTTTATGAATGAGCCATTACTATGGCAACAATATCGTGTTAGACTCTAGTTTGCATCTGTGCGACTGTCAGAGCTGCATCAACACCTTCTGACCAATCAGAGTCCAGGATTCAACAGCACTGTGGTGTAAATGATTAACATGCTTAAAAAATGTGGATCACCCTGTGTGTGTGTGTGTGTGTGTGTGTGTGTGTGTGTGTGTGTGTGTGTCTGTGTCCTCAGTGGAGGCGTGAGCAGGAGTTTGATTTGCAGTTGCTGGATCGAGCCGTACAGGGTGAGGAGAAGGAGAGGTTGAAGGCGTTGGAGTGTACAGAGAGGCTGCGCTCACATTCAGACGAGTGGATCACGCTTCACGTGAGCCCTCGGCGAGAACTCGACCTCGAACCACTCGACTATGAGCTGGACCTCAGCAAGGAGGTACTCATAAGCCCCGCCTCCTCTTACCCTTAAAGTGCTGATGACACGTTTTTGACATCTTTGGTGATGTTTTATAACATAAAAAGTAATTCCCGATGATCCATATATTAATTCACGAAGGCGCCTATTTTACAAGTTATGATAAAAAACGCGGCTATTTGGGCAAATTTGACGGGGCTGCAGCACCCAGGAGACGAAGGAGGAGGAGGAGCTATATGACGTCAGCGAAAGAACCTTCCTCCTAACTTACCAGTTTGTTGTTGATGCGGCAGGTGTTCAGTTTATCATTATTAGTATTTTTATTAGACATTATTATGCATTTATATATATATATATATATATATATATATATATATATATATATATATATATATAGTTATTATGCCTTCGCGTTGTGTTGCCGGCTTTTGCTCCAAAACCCACAAGGATGGGGTAAGTTTATTCAAGTTTCCCAGAGATCCCGAGCTGCATGCAAAGTGGGTGAAGCAAGTCAGGCGCACTCGTGACAAGTGGGAGCCCTCACCAACATCCGTCCTGTGCTCTGAACACTTCGATTTGGATTGTTTTGACACCCTTCCCAGCTTAAAAGAATCTCTTGGGTGTGTAGTTCATCACAAACGTGTGCTGCTACCATCAGCAGTGCCTACAGTATTCCGGAGGGGGTCTACTAGTAGCTATGCCGGATCCAGCAGTCGCCTGGGACAAGCTGACTCCTCCAAACACAGTCTTCCTGTCAGAACGTGTTGAGAAACGACATAAGATAAAGGTATGTAGAGCTATAGAGTGCTCCGACATGATGCTAAAAATAGTAACCATGCGGTCTGCGCGGCCATCTTGGAAGTGACTCGCTCCAGAGCGCTCAGAGAGTACACATCATAGAGTACACATTCATGATAATCATAAATGTAATCATAAAGTCGGCGTGATATCAGTCATGTATTTGCTTGTGAAAGCTTGTTTCTCAAAGCAAACACTGAGGGAAAGCTAACTTAGCCAGACAAGTAGGCTACAGATTGTCATTTGCTTACGCTGATGTAGGTTATCAAATATTTTGCTTCATTCAAGGATAAAACTAAGAAGCCATAAACTAGAAGACGTGCCTGCCAATATTATCCTAAATGTATCACGGATCAGGCATAGTCGTAAGCTTATTATGTTAGCCGTTTGCATGCTCCATTAGGAACTGTGTATTCAGTGTAGCATACGGCTTACATGATATAAGCAGTGTTTACACATGCAAGACAACAATACACAATATTAAAATATTGATTCCGTAACATTTTGAACAAATACGGGTTGACCTACCAATCCTTGTTATCCAACCTTGTGGTGTTCAATGCTGGGCTGTCTGCCTGTCCGCTGTCCGTCTCGGGGTCGGAGTCGCTCTCAGATTGCACAGTAACAGGTTCAAACCTGTACGGTTGGATGCACCCGTGTTCGTCATCACTTGATTCTTCCAATCTATCCCACTCACAGCACAATTCTAGACTCCCAGAAGAGGAAGAGCTAGAGAGTTCACCGGCGTTTTCATGCGCCATTTCCATTGAGTAGAACAGCCAGTGAACCGCAGCGTGTTCTTCCGCTGACGTCACAACATGGCCGCGAGCCACGGACCCAGTTTTCTTGCGCTGTGGATATTCACGTAACAACAGCTTCTTTTCACGTAATTATAACAGAAATCTAACATGTTTGCCATGTTGTATAGTTTATTTAAGAAATTGCATAGAGTCATGTTCGTGTCATCAGCACTTTAATGCACTACAAAGTACACTGAAGTAAAAATAAGCTTATTTGACTTTACTTAATTCAGGTGAGTACATTGGCTCCAGGTGAATAAATTGAGGTTCGTTAACACAATTTGTTTTTGTATCAAACAGAATCGAACCCTGGTCACGGACATTGTGATGCAGTAACATGACCTGATATACTGTTATACCATACACGGTTTAATTGCGTTAACTGCATTTAAATTAAATTTAGTACAAGTGATGAAATAACTTTTTTGATAAGAAACGAAATATTTTTATGTTGTGTATGTCCATAAATTCCTTTTTTAATTGAAAAATAATACTTTAAAGGTGCAATAGTTGTTTTTTTGTTTTGTTTTGTTTGTTTGTTCCCCCCCCCCCATAATTGTACAAATAATCTATGGCAACAACTATAGCAAATAACTATGGCAACAATATCGTGTTAGACTCTATTTTGCATCTGCGCTACTGTCAGAGCTGCATCAACACCTTCTGACCAATCAGAGTCCAGGATTCAACAGCACTGTGGTGTAAATGATTAACATGCTTAAAAAATGTGGATCACCCTAATAATCATAAATAAATCATAAATAATAATAAAAAAACAACAATGCGTTGTCTTGGCTTCAGCAAAACCCATCTGGAAAACTGGCTTCCAGTCTGGAATGCTTGTTTGTGCTTGGATGCACTTCCTGTCCATCATTTTATAAATACTCAACTCTATGGGCCACTGTAGATCCTTAAGGCAGAGCTTCATGAACATGAAGTTTTACAAAGTTCTCAACTTGCACACATGGCCCTGTATTTGTTCATCTTTCTCTCTCTCTGGTTACCTGCTTCTCTCTGCAATCACACAAAAGACACACATAAATTAAATGCCAGTAATTAGAAACAGGTGTGAATCATCACACATTACCTCCTGGTTCGACCCGCCTCCTGTCCGTCAACTGCTGACGCTCGACCACTGAAACTAACAAAGTGATGCGCTCGTGTAGGCCGGTCTAATGGCCCAAAGAGGTCCGTACCAACTCTTTCAAAGAGGACCTCGAGTAATGGAAGAGGGTGGCATGGCTGGTGGATTCACCAGCTGACATTCACAAGACCTGCAAGCATTGCTGCAAATGCCTGGCCAATAGAAATGGGCCATGAGTCAGTTTAGTATTTTATCCTGCCCCCGATGCCCAGCCATGTGATTATGATGAGCTGCATGGAAAAGAAGTTCCCTATGGCTCATCTGAACCAACAGCTGAGTCGTCTCATCCTTAGTTTGAATCACGGGCGATTGCTCTAAGACAACGAGGGAGGCTCAGCCGCCTCTAAAAATGACGAACATCGTGTAGGATGAATTGCGCTAGACTTATGTTATAGCCGACCTTATAACATTGCTATTTCAGATCCAGAATCATAGAAATATATGTGCTCAACCCAACTACAGTGCGAAATCATTCCGTTATAACTTTAATGTGTGCGTGAGTTTTTCCCCCTCGTGACAGCGCGATGCAGCCCAGCCTCAGTGCACTTCAATGACATTTGGGAGCTCTGCGCTTTTCAATCTCAAAATGCAAGACGGTTATTGGACAAATACTGCGAAAATGCCCGCCCACGGAGTCTCACGGACTCCCAGCCTCAGTGGACTTCAATGGCATTTGGGAGCTCTGCGCTTTTCAATCTCAAAATGCAAGACGGTTATTGGACAAATACTGCGAAAATGCTCGCCTACGGACTCCGAGCCTCACATGGGAGGGACATGGCAGTTTCCGCGAGGAGACTGGTGATTGGTGAAAGCGGCCGGATATTTTCTTTGATTGACAGCTCGTTTCAAATATAGACAGGCAGCGGTGAATCTCAGTTCAGTCCCATGCGGATTCGCAAGTGCTGTGGTGTATTGTAAGAGATCAGTTTACATTTCGATTTCATTCATTACATACGGTTTCTACCAGCTTTTTTAGTTTGTATATATTTTCATTGTAAATAAAGTGTAAATATAGTGTTGTCAAGTTTGCTATATAGTTCCAGAAATTTCATTTATTTGAGTGACTGAACTTGAACTTGAGGGGGCTAGTCAGCTAGCAAGAAAGCTGCGCACGGATGCCAAGCATTGTTGATTTAATTTTGGCGAAGCCATTTGCCAGTCTTCCTTTCGAGGAAAAAATTAAAATTAAAGAGCAGGGTAGACCAACGCCTCAAATTGACTTGGTGAAAAAGGTAGGGAATAATACTCGTTCCTTTCAGCTCTCCTGGTACGAGAAAGTGAATTGGCTAACAGCAAGTGACCCACATCAACAACAGTAAATAGGCTACTTTAGTAATATGTCATGGATGGACCAAAAATATAGAATCTATTTAAAATGTTTATGCTGAGTATATTATATTGGAATATATATTTTTCTGGATATGAATTAACCCATTGACGCCGGATGCTGTGTCACGCAACATTGCCCCTAGCGCCGGTTGTTGCATAACGCAACATTGCCCCAAATGCCGGTTGCTGCATAACGCAGCATTGTTGATTTGTCATTATTTTCAAGACTCATCTATGTGTTAACAAATGTGTTAATGCTGAATGAGCATGATCCAATAAAAGCAGAGAATTTTATCTTTTAAATGCAACTTATTTCATGTCTTTATGTGCTTCAGAGGCTGAGATATTGAATTTTTCATAGGCGTTTTCAATTAATTATTTTTATTTCAGAAAACCCTCAGGCAGATGGGGACCTTTTCTAAAAGCTGGCTTAGGCATTTGCAGACGTTTTTTTGCAGGCGTTTCAGGCGTCAGTGGGTTAAACACAGCTACAATTTGGAAAACATTTTTAAACAAAAACACAGCCGAGAACATTTCACACTACAGACCTGGATTAAAAGTGAAGGGTTATCAAAATTGTCAATAAAACATTTCTCAGTCAAAATAAGTAAAATATAGGGAAAGTGTCATTGAATGAAATGTGTGGCACCCAGCTCTACTGCTGAGGTTCCTGACAAAGAGCTGCTTTCAATAATGATCAATTTTTAAACAACATGCCACAATTTTAAAATATAAAATGTTAAAATATACCCCTCCCCCCCAACACCACCATCATGTATATTGGACAGTAGGCTAATGGGCCAAAAGAACCTGTTATTTCACAGTTTGTGACGCTGCCAACAGTCAGCCAGATCAGAGGCAAGAGTATGGGCAAAATTGATGTTTTTTCTTTTAAAATCTGGAAATATCGTAACCGACCAGCCTCCCCTGTTTGAAAGACTACCAGCCGCCACTGGTTTGAATGCCATGCATCGCTCAATATAACCAGAGGTGGAAAAACCCGGGTGCAGAAAGTAAAAACCCTGCCACATTTTTGCTCCAGCCAATTCAATGAACCAGCTGATCCTAATTACCACATCCCCTAAGCCAGGTTGATGAGCTAATTGGTGAAATCACCTGTGTTGAGAGCACAGGCAGAAGGAAAACCTAAGCAGGACTTTTACTTTGTCAATCCAGTTTTTCCACCTCTGAATATAACCCATTTTTAATAATTGAAAAATTCAGATAAGCTAGCACAACATCAGGCTGGATTTGCTGACCATCAATTACCCTGACTTGGTCAAAGGCATGCCTTAGGGTCTCATCACGCAACTGCTCCAGAGGGAAATCCCCAAGGGGAATCCTTGCAAAAGTGTGTAGGGGTGGAGCCCTCACCACCTTCCCCACCCTCTATGGCCCCCCTGATGCAGAGTTGACATAGATGGCCCTGGGACTGCCTCCCCACCCAGTGCTGCACTAGATTCCATCCATGCCTCACATTTACAGGACCCATCCGCAAGCATTTTCTTTACTAATCCCTGAAACCCTGCCCAATTTGTCCCAAGAATTAGTGGATGGGTGAGGCCTAACCACCACCTCCATGCTATGCTTTTTTCCCTTGAATTCAGTAGGCACCAGCAGCTACTCATGAATATTCCTGTGCACACACCTCACCTTCACTAACTGTGCATTTCCCAATGTCCTGCATTGAATCAGGCTTTGATGGATGGTGGTCCGGTACACTGAGTTCACTGAGGCCTGATGTGTACTCCCTTGTATATTCACTGACACATGGTACATTCCTGCTTGATTGGGGGAGGCCTGTGGTGCATCGGCCTGACCCTGGAACTGCCTGGCTTTCTGTGTCAGGTGACCTGGTGGGTTGTGGATGGTTCCACCGGTGTAGAGAGAAATGGACTTGGTGGAGACATCAGAGGGGAAGGAGAAGGTGGTGAGGGAAAATTGGGAGGAACCTGGCTTCATGGAACTGGTTTTGGGGGAATTGGCCCCTGTTTACATGGTGCAGGGAGAGGGGAAGTGTGGAGAGAAGAAGGGGAAGCATGAACATGAGAGAGAGTGAAAGAAGGGACAGGGTGGCCACCTATCCCAGGGAACATCTTCAAATGGTCCTCGGCCAGATGGATTGTCTTCTGCTCCAGTGATTCCAGGCAGTGGAACTACTCCCTTCTGCTGTCCCCTCTGGTAGTTGGGTGGTGAATTGCTCCAGTACCACTAGGCCAATGATGCCATTGGCGTTGCTTTCCTCTGCCAGAAGTGATGGTCAACAGGTTTCCCGGAGCTGCTCGGCAAAGGCAAATGGGTAGACCAAGCTCACTGAAGATCAGTGTGTGGAAGCACTGAAGATGCCATTTCTGAGGAGCAGCCATCCCATTGCAAAATATCCTGCTTGAAGTCTAGGTACTCCAGCAGGTTGGCTACAGGGAGCTGTTAGGCTGCAAGCTAGGCTTCTCTCAACAATAGCAGAAATAGATGGACAGCCCACCATGAAGTTGGCCATTGTCACATGTCTGCAGCATGCTCAAAGAGCTCCATGAATGCTTCTGAATTATCCCACAGACCCATCTTGGTGAGCATGATGTGCTTTGGACCCATAATGGCTGTTGGTGGCTGCTGTTAGAGTACCTGCCAGCTGGAACAGGCACTGGATCACCTGCCAATCCTCCTCATGGGCATGGAGAAGCGTCTGGAACCATTGTTCCTGCTCCATGTGCAGCATGGCAAGGGTCTGATGTTGCATCTGGTGGATGTTGGCGAGGTCATGGATGAGTTCTGAGATAAATGAGGACTCCTTGACAGGAAATAGTCTAATCAGAGATTGCTGAGATTCATCATGCGTTATCTGCTGGTTGAACCCACCTCCTCTCCATCTACTGCTGATGCTTGACCACACCCCCTCTGCCATAGTGCCCAACTCTTTCTTTAAAAGCAGAAGGAAAAAAAAAATGGACTCAAGTGGGTACAAAAATTTGCCAAGTTTTAATGTACTCAGATATTAAGTTAACAATTTTAACTGATGCCATGTTTTCATTAAACTGTCTTTTATTACATCTGTAAAAATTTGTTTTGTTTGTTTAATTAATTAATTAATTAATTAATTAATTAATTAATAGCAAGTCCGCCATTTTTACCTGCAAACATCATTCAATCTTTGTAAGTCAAATCAACTTTATTGTCAAATATGCTATACATGCTCGACATACAGCACAGATGAAATATCAGTCCTCTCTGACCCACGGTGCAAACAGGCAATGCAATAAATAAAAATAGAATAATTGAAATAAACAATATAAACAGTATAAACACTCTAGATAAGAAATAGACATAGACTAAACACTCATATCTCATCTCATTATCTCTAGCCGCTTTATCCTGTGTGTGTGTGTGTGTGTGTATGTCTCATCTCATCTGATTATCTCTAGCTGCTTTATCCTGTGTGTGTGTGTGTGTGTGTGTGTGTGTGTGTGTATGTCTCATCTCATCTCATTATCTGTAGCCGCTTTATCCTTCTACAGGGTCGCAGGCAAGCTGGAGCCTATCCCAGCTGACTACGGGCGAAAGGCGGGGTACACCCTGGACAAGTCGCCAGGTCATCACAGGGCTGACACATAGACACAGACAACCATTCACACTCACATTCACACCTACGCTCAATTTAGAGTCACCAGTTAACCTAACCTGCATGTCTTTGGACTGTGGGGGAAACCGGAGCACCCGGAGGAAACCCACGCGGACACGGGGAGAACATGCAAACTCCGCACAGAAAGGCCCTCGCCGGCCATGGGGCTCGAACCTGGACCTTCTTGCTGTGAGGCGACAGCGCTAACCACTACACCACCGTGCCGCCCATATATAATATATATATAAAATTTATATGTATACATACATATAAATTGGAGCAAAAGGACATAAACAGTCAAGGGCACTTCAAGTATAGCAGGTAAACATGAAATAAGCAGTATAAACAAACTAATAACTGATGTGAGGTAGTGCGGAATAGTGCAAATGAGCGAGGTAAAGTGAAATGTGCGGTCCCTGAGTTCAGTGTGCGAATGAATGTTGAGTGTGTGTGTGCGTGTGTTGGGGGGAAAAGAGTCGAGAAAGAAACAGGAATGGATAAAGGACAGCTGATGAAACTGATGATGGACTGTGATGGACTGGTGAAAGAAACTGTTCTTGAGCCTGCTGGTTTTGGCCTGGAGACTCCGCAGTCTCCTCCCCGATGGCAGCAGGCTGAAGAGGCTGTGAGATGGGTGGGTGGGGTCACCTGCAATCCTGATGGCTTTGCGGGTGAGGCGGGAGTTATAGATATCCATAAGAGAAGGGAGAGAGACACCAATGATCCTCTCAGCTGCTCTCACGATGCGCTGCAGAGTCTTGCAGCAGGACACGGTGCAGGCGCTGTACCACATGGTGATGCAGCTGGTCAGGATGTTCTCGATGGTGCCTCTGTAGAATGTGTGCATGATGGGGACCGGGGCTCTTACTCTCCTCAGTTTGCG
This sequence comes from Neoarius graeffei, assembly GCF_027579695.1. NCBI lineage: Eukaryota > Metazoa > Chordata > Actinopteri > Siluriformes > Ariidae > Neoarius > Neoarius graeffei. The sequence continues at coordinate 4,462,313 of NC_083583.1, read as the reverse complement.
GAGGAAGTACAGATGCTGTTGGGCTTTTTTGGCCAGTGATGCGGTGTTGTTGCTCCAGGACAGGTCTTCAGAGATGTGCACACCCAGAAACATGGTGCTGCTCACCCTCTCCACTGCAGCACCATTGATAGTTAGTGGAGCATGCTGGGTGTGTGCGCCCTCATGAAGTCCACGACGATCTCCTTTGTCTTCTCCATGTTCAGGCGGAGATTGTTGTCCTTGGACCACATGGCCAAGCGGCTCTCCTCACTCCTGTAGATTGTCTCATCACCATTATTGATGAGACCCACCACAGTCGTGTCGTCCGCAAACTTAATGAAGAGGTTGGAGCTGGATGTTGGTGTGCAGTCGTGGGTCAGCAGAGTGAAGAGGAGGGGGCTCAGCACACATCCTTGGGGGGGCCCTCCGTGTTCAATGTGATGGTGCTGGAGGAGTTGCTGCCGACCCGTACAGCCTGTGGTCTCCCTGTCAGGAAGTCCAGCAGCCAGTTGCACAGGGAGGTGTTGAGTCCCAGCTGGTCCAGTTTATGAATGAGTTGCTGAGGAATGATTGTGTTGAATGCTGAGCCAAAGTCTATGAACAGCATTCTGACGTACGAGTCTTTTGTCTTCAGGTGGGTGAGGACTGAGTGGAGGGCAGTGGAGATGGTGTCATCGGTCGAACGGTTGGACTGATATGCAAACTGGAAAGGGTCCAGGGTGGGGGGGAGGGCAGACTTGATATGCCGCATGACTAGCCACTCGAAGCACTTCATGAGGATGGGAGTGAGTGCGACCGGGCGGTAGTCATTGAAGCAGAAGGGAGATGGCTTCTTTGGGACTGGGATGATGGTGGTGGCTTTGAGGCATGTGGGGACAACAGCCTGGCTCAATGAGATGTTGAAGATGTCTGTAAAGACATCTGTGAGCTCCTCGGCACAGTCTCTCAGGGCACGACCAGGAATGTTATCAGGACCCGGGGCTTTCCGTGCATTTGTCATCCTGAGAGCTCTCCTCACGCTGTCTGGGGACAGCGTCAACACCTGGTCGCCAGGAGGTGGAGGGGTCTTCTGTGCTGTAGTGCTGTTGTCTGCCTCAAAGCGAGCGAAGAAGTTGTTCAACTGATTCGGCAGAGAGGTGGAGTTATCACAGGTCTGCGGCGAGGGCTTGTAGTCTGTGATGGTCCGAATCCCCCGCCACAGGTTCCTGGAGTCTCTGCTGTCGTTGAAGTAGTCAGCAATGTTCCTGGATTACTGTCTCTTGGCCACCCTGATGCCTCATGACAGGTTGGCCCTAGCTGTCCTCAGGCCCACCTCGTCCCCAGCTCTGAAGGTGGCATTCCGAGCCCTCAGGAGCCTGTGGACTTCCCCTGTCAGCCATGGCTTCTGATTTGCCCGAATGGAGATGGTTCTGGTGACTGTAACATCGTCCATACACTTCCTCATGTAGGCAGTGACGGTCTCCGCGTACTCCTGGAGATCTGTAGTGTTGTAGGTGGCCACCTGTCTGAACATGCTCCAGTCAGTGGTGGAAAAACAGTCCTGGAGTGCCTCTGAGGACCCCTCTGGCCACACACATACCTGCTTTGTAGCTGGTTTGGTGACTTTAACCAGCGGCCTGTATGCTGGCATTAGCATAACAGTGGAGTGATCTGAGGCCCCAAGGTGGGGGAGGGGTAGGGCTTTGTAAGCGTCTTTATGCATGGTGTAAACATTATCCAGAGTATTGTTTCCACGTGTGGGAAAGTTGATATGTCCATAGAGTTTTGGAAACACGCTCTTGGGATTTGCTTGGTTGAAATCCCCAGCCAGGATGAGGAAAGCATCTGGGTGGGCTGTCTGCTGCTCACTGATGTGCTGATAGAGTTCATTCAGTGCTTCACTCCTGTTGTTATTGGAGTCAGGAGGGATGTATAATGCTACCAGCAATATGGCTGTAAATTCCCTTGGCAGGTAGAATGGCCGGCACTTAATAATTATAAACTCCACCAGTGGTGAGCAGTGTTTGCAGACCACAACAGCATCACGGCACCAGGCATCACTGATGTAAACAGAGTCCTCCGCCGCGAGTCTTCCCCCCTCGACTAGTGCTCTGTCTGACCGGTAGCATGTTAGCCGGGCTAGCTGAATGGCACAGTCCAGGACGCTGTTGTTAAGCCATGTTTCCACAAACACGAGGACACAACACTCACTCACAGACTTAGAAGATGAGCGGAACAGGCGGACATAATCCAGCTTGTAGTCCAGCGAGCGTACGTTGGCCAGAGTGATGGTAGGGCTAGCCGGCCAGTGAGGGCTAGCCGCTAGCCTAGCCCGGACACCTCCGCGCTTGCCCCTCTTCTGCTTCCGCATGTTCCGCCTGTGGCACCTCCACTGTGGGCTGGATGCAGGAGTGGGGGTCAGTGGTTGAGCACGCCTCCAGAGCAAACCGTGGTCGCATAGCACTTCCGCATCCGCTGGATTTATGTCCGTGAATATAGTTCCGCGGATGTCGAGCAGAAACTCACGGGAGTATGTGCACCTTAAGACTGATGGACGCGACAAAGATGAACAGATATACACGCTGTTTTAAAACACAAAAAACACGAAAACACCGTTCTGTCGGGATGGAGAGGAGCCACTGCGTGTGTACGTGCCGCCATCTTGGATTTTTTTTTTGTAAGTTTGTAATGTTTACATCTAGCTAGCTGGGATTAGCAAATAAAACAAGCTAACATTATTAAATATAGCCAATCAGTGTTAGCAAATTAACAAAATGTACCTTTCTGCCGAACAAATTAGGCCACCCATTTTTTATTTTTAGGTTCACGGATTTTTTCAACATATTTCTGATAATGTCGGTTGAAATAAAAATAAGTGTCCTTGTCTATTTTTTCTTTTTTTTCGCATGGCAAAATTTCAATGTCGGATTAAGATGATAAAATAATTTTAAATTCAAGAGACTCCCTTTTTTTTAATATATATATATATATATATATATATATATATATATATATATATATATATATATATATAATGCAGGACTGACAGACAGCACAGAGGCACTAATCATGGCAGCACAAGAACAGGCCATAAGCACAAGAGCCATAGAGGCCAGGATCTACCAGAGTAGATCAGACCCAAGATGCAGACTGTGCAAAGAAGCCCCTGAAACAGTCCAGAACATAGTAGCAGGGTGTAAGATGCTAGCTGGATCAGCGTACATGGAGAGGCACAACCAAGTGGCTGGGATAGTATACAGGAACATCTGCAACCAGTATGGAATAGAAGTACCCAAGTCCCAATGGGCCATACCACAGAAGGTGGCTGAGAACAACAGGGCCAAGATTCTGTGGGACTTCAGCTTCCAGACTGACAAACAGATCCTGGCTAACCAACCGGACATAGTGGTGGTGGACAAAGAGCAGAAGAGGGTGGTGGTGATAGATGTGGCGATCCCAGCTGACGCCAACATCAGGAAGAAGGAACATGAGAAACTTGAGAAGTATCAAGGGTTGAAAGAGCAGCTGGAACGGATGTGGAAGGTCAAGGGTTGCGTGGTCCCTGTGGTAGTGGGGGCACTTGGGGCAGTAACCCCCAAACTGGGAGAGTGGCTCCAGCAAATCCCAGGAACAACATCTGAAGCCTCAGTCCAGAAGAGCGCAGTCCTAGGAACATCGAAGATACTGCGCAGAACCCTCAAACTCCCAGGCCTCTGGTAGAGGACCCGAGCTTGAGGATGACATGGATACCCCCCCCCCCCCCCCCCCCGGCGGGGGTGAGAAGGAGATTTTATATATTTTTATATATATATATATATATATATATATATATATATATATATATATATATATATATATATATGGCTCTATCATTCTATCAGATGTATTTGTTTGAATAAAATGTGTTCACATACTTCTATATGGAAATTAAAAAAATCAAAATCATCAGTTCATTCTATGTACAGGCAAGCTTGCATGCTACCAGCACAAAATAGAAATGCTACCATCACCAATACAAGAAAAAATAAACCTACCTGACCATATTGTCCAATTTCAGTTTTCCTACATATCAATATTTATCATGAATAGTATATTTATATTTTTTAAATGAACACCTTCAAAAAAAATCAGTTTCAACATTTCTTAAAATCACACAGCAAGAGATATTTTTGTACTACAGATACATGTACTTGTCTAATCTCAGAATCATTGATCCACATATATCAGAGCTATTTTTCTATACACCATCAGTTTCTACCTGTACAAGTGCCATACATCTGCTCATGAGGCTATCGCTAGCCATCAGCCACTTAAAGAAAATCTTGAAAAATATAATACAAATTAGCCAAAAATATATTTCTTCTTTTGATTTACTGTAATGTGGTTAATCAATTTGAAATCCTGGTGATAGCCCGGCATTCCCAATGACAGTTCTTAAGAATGTGCAAATCCTAAGTAGGCACACAACACATTTGTGTGTTTATATATATATTGTGTGTGTGTGTTCTAATATAAAACTGGACTACACTGAGTGCAGAATTATTAGGCAAGTGAGTATTTTGACCACAACATCCTTTTAATGCATGTTGTCCCACTCCAAGCTGTTTAGGCTTGAAAGCCTACTACCAATTAAGTATATCAGGTGCTGTGCATCTGTGTAATGAGAGGGGGTGTGGTCTAATGACATCAACACCCTATATCAGGTGTGCATAATTATTAGGCAACCTCTTTTCCTCTGGCAAAATGAGTCAGAAGAGATCTGATAGACTTTGAAAAGTCTAAAATTGTGAGATGTCTTGCAGACGGATGCAGCACTCTTGAAATTGCGAAGACGTTGAAACGTGATCACCGAACAATCAAGCGTTTCATTGCAAATAGTCAACAGGGTCGAAAGAAGCGTGTGGGGAAAAAAAGGCGCAAAATAACTGCACATGATCTGCGGAAAATCAAGCGTGAAGCTAACAAGCAGCCATTAGCATCCAGTTCTGCCATATTCCAGAGTTGCAACATTCCTGGAGTGTCAAAGAGTACAAGGTGTGCAATACTGAGGGACATGGCCAAGGTAAGGAAGGCTGAAAAACGACCATCACTGAGTAAGGCACACAAGATAAAACGTCAAGACTGGGCCAAGAAATATCTTAAGACTGATTTTTTTCTAAGGTGCTGTGGTCTGATGAGATGAGAGTGACTCTTGATGGGCCAGATGGATGGGCCTGTGGCTGGATCAGTAATGGGCACAGAGCTCCACTCCGACTCAGACGCCAGCAAGGTGGAGGTGGAGTACTGCTATGGGCTGGTATCATCAAAGACGAGCTTGTTGGACCTTTTCGAGTTGAGGATGGACTCAAACTCAACTCCCAGACCTACTGCCAGTTCCTGGAAGAAACCTTCAAGCAGTGGTATAGGAAAAAGTCAGCATCTTTCAAGAAGAACATGATTTTCATGCTCCATCTCATGCGTCCAAATACTCCACTGCGTGGCTAGCCAGTAAAGGTCTGAAAGGTGAAAAAATAATGACATGGCCCCCTTGTTCACCTGACCTAAACCCCATAGAGAACCTGTGGTCCATTATAAAACGTGAGGTCTACAAAGAGTGAAAACAGTACACCTCTCTGAACAGCATCTGGGAGGCCGTGGTTGCTGCTGCACACAATGTTGGTCGTGAACAGATAAAGAAATTTGACAATCTATGGATGGAAGGCTTTTGAGCGTCCTCATGAAGAAGGGTGGCTATATTGGTCACTGATTTGTTTTTGTTTTGTGTTTGAATGTCAGATATGTTTATTTGCAAATCTGGAGTTGTCATATCAGTGTACCTGGTGAAAATAAATACGTGAAATGGCTACATATTTGGTTTTTTATTAAGTTGCCTAATAATTCCGCACAGTGAAAGTTACCTGAACACATACATATTCTCCTAAAATGGCCAAAACTAAAAACGCCCCACTCTAACTTCCATACATATTCAGCTTTGATATTTATGAGTCTTTTTGGTTGATTGAGAACATAGTTGTTGTTCAATAATAAAACTAATCCTCAAAAATACAACTTGCCTAATAATTTTGCACTCAGTGTAGTATTCCAGTACTTACTTCTCTGAAGGTGTGGTCATATGACCATTGAGCTCTCATTAGCACATCGAGGGCTGACACCTTCATGATATTCGGTTCGACAGGACTCTCTCCGACACCTTCCTCTTCTAATTCTACAGTCAGATACCTGCAGCCAGAATCTCGAATTATCGTTACTGCAGGCGTGTTCAGCATGGCCCTGGTTAAATCGCTACCTTCTTCCTGTGAACCAAAGATCGTTTTGATGTTTTCATTGTTTATCTTCAACGCTTGAGAGACGAAACCACCCACGTTTTGGTCGGTGAGACAATGAAAAGATTTTTGTTTACTACATGTTATGCTTACATAGAGTTGAGTCGATGGCTCGGAAGCCACGCTGTCAGCATCAGCCATGATCAGCAGGAGGTTTATACTGTCGTAAAGCGGTCGTAAATCACCCTGCAGAATTTACAACATTTGAATCTAACATTCAAGTGAATACGCAATGTCGCTAAATAGTTTCATTTTCTGACTTGGCTGAAGTGGATATATACAACACACGTTGTCGTTTGTATTTATGATTTTTCCTTTTTACTTGTGACAAATAGGATCTCGTACTGGGGATACAATGCTGTTACAAGAATGTGTGCCCCAAATTTTGTCATTTCTTTTTGTACGTTTCGGCGGTTCAAATAAAAATACACGCAGACTTTTTATTTTTTCAGCGGTAGTATTTAACTGCCGTCGGCGGATCCGTGATCCGAAAAATCTAAAATGAGTCGCCTTATGTTCACCACTGTAATCGAAGCTAGTGTAACCTGATCTAAAACCGAGTCTAATGTATTTTTTATTTATTTTTTATTTTTAAAATAAAAACTATTTTACGGAATGTTTCTTTAGAACTCTGAAGGAGAAAATTTCAGTCATGAATAAATATAATTTCACTTTTTTTTTAAAATCCCACCTTAGCTCTTTTAATAGATTAAAAACAAATAATATTTTATGATGTTAATAAGAGGACTATTTCTAAATTAATTTTCAGTCCAAGCTTTAGAATTAAATATTATTTTAAGTGTTCCCATGAATTAAGAAGCAGAACATGTTTTAGTCAGACATAAATAAATATTTTAATTAACACTTTATATTTTGTTGTTGGTGTTTTTCACCCCTCTCCCTCGTGTAGCTGTCGAAGCCGGATAAGGTTCTCATCCCCGAGCGATATTTGGACCTGGACCCCGAAGAGCCGCTCAGTCCTCAGGAGATGGAGGCGCGACACCACAAAGTGGAACGCATAAAGAGCATCCTGTCCAAGTCCAGGTACACACACCTTCGCATCCTGTGGTTCTGCTGTGGTTCTGGTCACCCACCGCAGGGTTCTCCGTCTGCTTTCTGTTTGATTTTATATCGGTGCATCGACACTTCTTACAGAGAGTCGGTTTAAGGCAGAATTTAATGAAGAAAATTGCTTTTATTTATATAATGAATTTAAGAAAAATATAAGCGATAAATCGTCTCCAGATCACTTTATCACTGACTGTAGTTTAACAGAAATCTTTATCATGATCAGTGTCTCTGCGAAATATTTACAAAATCTCAAATGAAGGAAAGAAAAAAAAACGATTTTTGTTTAAACTGGAATTTTTTTTTTTAACTTCTGCAGCAGCAACAGTCCAAAATGGCATCCATCATGTGTCCATACATAGTTACAATATTAACTCTCATAAGAAAGAAAGAAAGAAAGAAAGAAAGAAAGAAAGAAAGAAA